>NC_088383.1:104091666-104420000 GCF_037993035.2 Macaca fascicularis | reverse complement strand
TTATTTGCTGACTTAGAGTAAGAAATTGGGTCCAGGAGTCTAAACCTCAAATGCTTCAGAGGTCAGGCAGGTAGCACGAGATGAAGGGTAAGAGATTGAAGACCAAACTGTTAGGAATGTTCTCCTGTCTCACAAACATGTTGTGGTCTTCCTTTTTTCTGGAAACATAAGACTCTTGACCTTTCGTTTTCCTGTTTTGGATAGATAAATATTTATCTTTTGTAAGAGAAAACCCGGTGCGTGCAGTTGGGATCAATGGCAGCCAACAGTCAGCTTTGGTGTTAGGGAGATGAATCGGAGAGCCATGGCCGTTTACAGGGCAGCAGCTACTACCCGGCTCCATCCAGTTGTTCTCCTTGAGGCCCAGTGTTGCCAGATCCTGTTATTTTTAAGGAGAAGCCACATTTTGGAATTATAAAAGGTTTGGCTTTATAAATTTTATCATAATTTAAAAATCATTATAAGGCCAGGCATGGTGGCTCGTGGCTGTAATCCCAGCACTTTGGGAGGCTGAGGCTGGCAGATCACTTGAGGTCAGGAGTTCGAGACCAGCCTGGCCAACATGGTGAAACCGTATCTCTACTAAAAATACAAAAATTAGCTGAGCGTGGTGGCGGCTGCCTGTAATCCCAGCTACTGGGGAGGCTGAGGCAGGAGAATCTCTTGAACCTGGGAGGTGGAGGTTGCAGTGAGCCAAGATTATGGCACTGCACTCTAGCCTGGGCGGCAGAGCAAGACTCTGTCTCAAAAAAAAAAAAAAAAAAAAATCATTATAGACTCACAGAAAGTGGCAACAAATGGTACAGAGGGATCCTGTGTGTCCTTCACCCCACTTCCCCAGTGTTAATATTTTAGGTAGGTATAGTATGACATGAAAACCAGGAAATTGACATGCTGCAATCTATAGTTCTAATTCAGATATCACTTGTGTTGTATGTACTCATTTGTGTGTGTGCACACATGTATGTAATCCTATGCAGATTTGTGTAGTCACCACCATAATCAAGAAAACCTTTGAGGCTGGGCACTGTGGCTCATGCCTGTAATCCCAGCACTTTGGGAGGCCAGGCGGGAGGATTGCTTGAGCCCAGGAGCTTGAAACCAGCCTGGGCAACATCATGAGACAATATCTCTGTAAAAAAAAATAATAGTTAAAAAGAAAATCTTTGGCTTTTGAATTATTTGTGCAAATATAACATATTGAAAACTTTGTTTAGGTCTAAAGAACATGCCATGGGCCTGGTGTGGCCTGCTGGACCTCCAATTTTCAACCTCTGTTCTAGTCTAGCCCTTTCTTTATTTTATTCAGATAAAATTCACATAACACAAAATTCATTGTTTTAACCATTTAAGTAGACATTTTTTTTTAGTATATTCACAAAGGTTTGCAACCATCACTACTAATTCCAGAACATTTTTGTCACCCCAAAAAGACACTCCATTTAGCATTTTCACTCCATTCCCCTCTACCCCTTTCCCTGACAACCAACAATCTACTTTCTGTCTCTATAGATTTATCTATTCTGGACATTTCATGTAAATGGAATCATATAGTATGTGACCATTCGTGTCTGACTGGGCCTTTTATCTTACAGAGGAAGAGACTTAGGGCCAGAGAAGGAAGGTGTCATGCCCATAATTATACTGCTGGCAAGCACCCTAGTCTGGACTTGAACCCAGAACCAGTACTCTTTGTACCATACCTTTCTGCCTGTTAGCATTCAGGTCTTCAGTTTGATGATGATGATGGTGAAACTACCACCCCAGCTATTTCTTATCAGTTGGCTTAAGTAAGCATGCATAATAACAATAGTTCTGTTACTTGTACTGAGTATTAATATTCTGCAAAGAGTCACTTTGGAAATGGGAATTGTCAAGGAGCAAACAAGATAGTTTAGTTCCGTGTGTGTTTATTGAGTGCCTACTATGTGCCAGGCTCTGGGCCAACAGGGATGAATTGGATGGGTCCCAACCATCAAGGAGCAGTCATTTGGGGCAAACAAAGAGATTAAAGATAATTTCCAGATGTTGAGGGCAAATATGACTGTGGGGCAGAGGGAAAGGGTATCAGTTCTAGCCTGGGGGTGGGGTGGTGGTGGTGGTGAGGGATGACTTAAGGGGTGGAAGGAAGCTACCAGGTAATGAGGTAGCAGAAAGATGTTTTAAGCAGTAGAGACCTGAGCAAAGGTTTAGGCATGGGATCCAGAGAGCTGAGCCATGAGCTCATTGGTGGTGATGGAGGGCGAAATGGGGTATTGGAGATATGGTTCGAGGGGTGGGCTTGGGTTAGAGTCTTGAAGCTCTTGAAGTCATAAAAGGTCAGACATCCCTGTGGATGTCTGAATTTTTCAAGCTGAGGATGGCTGAATGGGAGCAGAGTAAGAGAAGCCAAACATGGGAACTAGGTTTCCTGGGAAATACCCAGGTCTGAACAATTGGGGTGGAACTGGGGGTATATGGTGGTGGAACCAGTATCTAAGTAGCAACAGACTTGAGAAGAATCAAGGCAAGAGAAACCAAGAGACCCAAGAGAGGCCATGGTGAAGTCCTGCCCATGCTTCATGCCATGATGAAGATGCCACGGGGCATCTTTAAAGGGCTCTTAGGCCTGTTCCCACCGGCCTGCCGCCGCCTCCTTGTTTACCCGCCCACCCACTCAGCAACATTTTACTGAGTACTTGCTATGTGTTGTGTTGCTGGGGGTACAGCAGTAAACAAGTTGGGCAAGATTCTTACCGCCTAAAGGGAAATATGGATAAATAAGATAATTACAGATTGTGAGAGGGTCTACAAGGAAAGCGGCTTTTGCTGGCGAGAGTAAGGTTAGGGAGTCTGGGCTGGCCCCAGTGAAAAAGCATATTTGATCTGAGCTCTCAAAAGTGGGAACGCTCTCTTTCCCTGGTGAGAAAAAGGGGAAGAGCTTTGCAGGCAGAGAGAACAGCAAATGCAAAGACCCTAGTGGGGAAGGACCCTCTGGCATGGGGTACCCTGGGCTTCGTCGAGATTTTTTCAGGGGGTCTCAAATCAGATAGAAGAGGTTTCTGGAGATCTGGCCCTACACTGTCTTAGGGAGGGGGAGGAGAGAGAACCATTAGCTTTGGGAGGAAGAATACATATCCTAGTGGAGGAAAAATTGTGAAGTCATTGTGAATCATTGAAAGTAGGCATGCTTTCCTTTTTTTTTTTTTTTTTGAAGGGGGAGCTAAACTCATTTTGCTATTTTTCAACTAATTTCGTTATACTTTATGAGCTTTGTGTCATTCAGAGAACTTGGAAACATTCATTCTCCCTCCTACTAAATCAGTGGAGTAGGTGGAAGAGCTTTAAAAAGCTCTTGAGGATTCATCTTCCTTTGCCAATGGATGCAGGAGGAGGACAGCTGGGCAATGGGAACACAGCCAGGAGGTGGTTGGGAAGTGGGAGCCACCTCAGCACTGAGGACCCGGGAAGCTTCAGTGGGGTTCACATCCTGGAGATGTTGGCACCGGTTATGGCCCCAGTGGGTTTTGTTATGGAAAAGAGAGAAGTCTTTTTCAAGGTCAGAAAAGGGATTCATTTTGCATATTAGAACATCATCTTAAATAAAATAATGCAGTGTGATTTAAAAAAACACTGCCCATGGCGGGGCACAGTGGCTCACGCTTGTAATCCCAGCACTTTGGGAGGCCGAGGCAGGCAGATCACAAGGTCAAGAGTTCGAGACCAGCCTGGCCAACATGGCGACACCCCGTCTCTACTAAAAATACAAAAATTAGCTGGGCATGGTGGTGCGTGCTTGTAGTCCCAGCTACTCAGGAGGCTGAGGCAGGAGGATTGCTTGAACCTGGAAGACTGAGGTTGCTGTGAGCTGAAATCATGCCATTGCACTCCAGCCTGGGTGACAGGGTGAGACTCTGTCTCAAAAAACAAACAAACAAAAAACAAAGAACAAAAAAACACTGCCCAAACATGAAATAGATGACTTCTGATTTGTTTCCTTCCCAAGTTAGTCAGCCTCAGGGCCAGTTGGGTATTTTCTCCCTTGGACTGCCCGTGTTTGTTGATGGAAGAGTTGGAATTTGTGGAGGGAGAAGGAGAAGAGAATATGTCGTGAGCTCAGAAAGCAGCTTGGGCCTTGGATTTGGAACAAGAAGAGAGGGACCAAGTCTGAGCTGAGTGGCATGAAATTTGAGGTGTATTTTGAAGGAAACCTGAGGGCTCCAAGGTGCTATATTGGGATACAGTGAGCCAGTCAAACAAAGACCCCTTAAAATTTTAAAACAACAGCAGTAACAAGGCAAAGCAGAAATGATTATATGGATCCCTGTCCATATATAGGCTAGTGGGACAACAATGTGAAAATATAAGTGATTCATGCTAGGAAGGAGAGATACATGGGCTATGAGAACTTGTAACAGGAGAGGCCAGAGTGGTCCAGAGTGGGTTGGGTGGTCTGGATTGATGTTTGGTAGGAATGAGGGTGGCAGAGGCAACTTTCACAATGGTTGGCATTGATCTGTATTCTTGGGATGGGGGACGAATAAGGGAGATGATGGTTCGAGGTCTTTGGCAGGGCCTGGGATGACTCTTGTGAGGTCTTTTGGAGAGCTGGGACAGAGAAAGGTCTTGTTTTAGGCCAGAATATAACAGTACTGCAGGGAAAATTAGTGAATCTTTTAAAAATTGAGGACCACCACCTGGCGTGGTGGCTCACGCCTGTAATCCCAGCATGTTGGGAGGCCGAGGCAGGCGGATCACGAGGTCAGGAGATCGAGACCATCCTGGCTAACACGGTGAAACCCTGTCTCTACTAAAAATACAAAATATTAGCCGGGCTTGGCGGCGGGCGCCTGTATCCCCAGCTACTCAGGTGGCTGAGGCAGGAGAATGGCGTGAACCTGGGAGGTGGGGCTTGCAGTGTTCCGAGATCCAGCCTGGGAGACAGAGCAAGACTACTTCTCAAAAAAACACAAATAAATAAATAAATAAAAATAAAAATTAAAGGCCACCAAGAAGGGGCAAATTATGATCTTGAGCTTTTCCTAAACTTCCTCTTCTACCATGCTCTTCCAAGTTTGCATTATGGCTCACATGGAGGATCCTTAGGTTGATGGGAACACCTGCCTGTCTCCTTGTTCCTTGGAAGGATAGTATGGATTGCTGCTGGGCCTTGCAATCAGGAAGGTTGACCTTGGTCAGCTGTGGGTTTCTCTGGTGCTGGCTGCTGCCTGAAGGTCACCTAGTGGCACCTTGTAATGTTGGGGGAAGAGATTTCTGCAGGCTGGTGCATTCAGGGAGCCAGTTTACTCTGATCCGTCCATCATCTTTGCGGTACACGGCATTTACTTTGCCAGTCTTAGCTTGAGATTACTCAGGTTGTTACATGACCACAAAGTGGAAATCTGGAAAGAGAAGTGCTCAGCCGGGCTTGGCAGGTTTGCAGGTGCTGCATTGATCGGTAGAGTTCTGCCCTTTGGTGGGCAGGAAGGACCTGATCAGAGTGCTTTGGAGCTATTCCTCGAAGGCCATCTGCATAACTGGATACTCTCACATCCTTTGTTCTGCCAGAGCAGTGAACCCACACAGGTGTATGAAGGCTCAGATCTGCTGCTGAGATTGGACACCTCCATTCGTTTATCAAGAGGCACTGACATTGGGTCATGGTGTACAAGGGATGGGGCAAAGAGGAAGGCCACTTCACTACCCATTTGCTATTCCGGCTGCTGGCATTCCTTTTTTTTTTTTTACATTTCCTTAAAAGAAGTTGTGATTGTTGTCATAGTGTGATGCAGAGAGTGGGTAAACATACCAGGGATGTGCTACTCCCCTAAAGATCTGGATCCTTGGCTCCTTCCTGGAGGATGCTGAATTCATGTCCTTGAAGAGGTTTTGGAGCTTCTGAGACCTCTAGGTGAAATACACTCTTTTGATATTGGACATCACCATCACGTGTGAGGAGGTTCTGGACAGTGCTTGGACCTCCAGACCATAGATTCTGATTTAATGGCTCTGGTACGTAGGGGATTATTTTGTTGCTGTAGTTCTGCAGGTGTTTCCAATTTTCAGCCATACTCGGGAACGTGCCCACTAGTTACTGATCCAGGGAGGCTCTTCCGATTCTTCAGGTGAATTCTGCCTCTTTGTTTCCTCATACGGGCCTTGAACTGGAACCCTACCCTTGACTACCTGTTCGGTCTTTACTCCTCTGTGTGCTTCTTTCCAGCCTGTGTTTTGGAGCGCTTTTCCCCAGCTTTGCCTCAGTCTAGATCAGGGCTGGCGACTCACTTCTTTCTTATCTATGAAGAAAAGGAGGACTCTATGTGCGGATTTTGATGGGCAGATATTCTGGAACATTTTTTCACAAAGCTTCCTGCTTGAGGCTCAAATGCATAGTAGCTTCTTGCTGTGGAAATCCAGGCCCTGGGGTGGAGATAGACAGGGCAGCCTTGACTGGTATGAGAAAAACATCTTTATTTACTGTCTTCTGTCCATCATGAAAGGCTTAGTATTTCTTTATTTCTTTTTTCTTTTTTTTTTTTGAGACGGAGTCTCACTCCGTCACCCAGGCTGGCGTCAGTGGCGCGATCTTGGCTTACTGCAACCTCCGCTTCCTGGGTTCAAGCAATTCTCCTGCCTCAGCCTCCTGAGTAGTTGGGATTACAGGCGTGTACCACCATGCTTAGCTAATTTTTTATTTTTAGTAGAGATGGGGTTTCACCATGTTGGTCGGACTGGTCTCAAACTCCTGAACTCGTGATCCACCCGCCTCGGCCTCCCAAAGTGCTGGGATTACAGGTGGGAGCCACTGCACCTGAAGGCTTAGTATTTCTACCACCATGTTTCTTACGTCCTGCAGACTCTGGGACAGCAGACTCCAGGGAGTCATAGGTAGGCACTGCCAGGAAGCAGGGCTGAATCGGTGACATTTTTGTTATGGGCACTTGTCAAGATAAACTTCTGTAAGTGCATATGTAGGGCTGTGGATCAAGTTCCAGCAGATGTTGGGTCACGTGGCATTAGGCAGGAGCTTTTAAGACCCAAGGCTAATAAGAGATCTGGACAAGACCAAATTGTAGGGGCTGTTCTCACCTCCTTGCTTTTGCCTCCATTGTCCTCCATTTCTCCCTGTGCCTGGTCCACTCCCATCCAAGCGTTGGGATTTCCTGAGGCCTCTGTCCATGCTAGGAAGTATCTTTTCACCTCCACTATATCAGGTGCCCCTGCTCAGTGCTCCCGTAACACAGGTGCATACTGAGATCACTACACTTACCGTAGAGGGTTTAGCTCTGGGGCAAAGCATTTGACTGCAGATCACTACACTTACCCATTATTTTATAATTCATTTTGAGTGTCTGGATCTATCTTTTATGCAGATAGAGCAACTTGAGGGTCTTGTTCACTTTTGTATCTCCATCACCTTTCATACTTCCTGGAGTGTAATGGGGCTCAATAAATATTTAAGTGAATGAATCAATAAATTCTTTGTGGGAGTGATATAAATAAGTACTATCAAGATCTTATTGTTGAACATTGCTTTCTTATTACAGTGCTGTTACCTTGTACATAAACTTATTTACAGTCTTGTATTCAAGATGCATACTAAGGGAGATTTTCCTAGCAGACAAAGTATTCCAGACAGTTTGGGACACTGAGCACTTTTGATGTATGGCAAGCATTTTAGTGGAAAGTGGGGTGCTTCAACTGTATTTCCTTGACTTTGATACTTCTCTGAAAGTATTATTTTTGATAATTATTTTTAATTAGTTAATTGTGTGTATTTGTTTATTGTATTAATTTTTTTGCTTATAAAATAGTATAACACTAGTATGTAGTCCAGCATAGTGAAATAGTCCTGGATTAGGCAATCGAGAGACCTAGGTTGACCTCTGCACCTAACTATGGGAGCGGGCAAGTCAGTTTCCTGCTTTCATTTAATTCATGTAAAGTGGGAGTGTTGTACTTGTTTGGGGGTTGCAAATGTCTGCAGGAGTGAGGCCACCAACTTGAGTTACTGTATGTGCTGTACCATTTTTTTTTCTTGGAACTAGGCCCGTTTTGTTTCCCCACTTTTGTTAGAATTATAAGTAGAAAATATTTCTGTACCACAAGAAAAACAATAATGCAAGGGTAATGACTAATGACAACCCCAGTTCTTCTCTGTGTTGAGGAGACAGTAGCGAGTGGTGGGAACTGTGGTATGTTGGAGCAGCCAAGCCTGCCTATGAAGTGTGACTGCTTTTAATGCTTAGCAACACCTGATCATTTTCAGACATAAATGTGGGCCATGTTGACAGGTCTGATTTTTTTTTTCTTTCTTTAAGAGAAGCCAGAAATCTGAGTTTTTGTGTGATAGCTCTGATTTTTATGTTTGGCTCAGATTTTCTAAACATATCCACAGATGAAATGTAACACTTCCACCCTGGATGTCACCCCTTGTGCTTTCGGTTTGTGATCTCCATTAAAGATGATCTGTGAAGCTGCCTTCTGCGCAAGATCCTGTGATTCTAATGAGTACCATTTCAGCTGGTGAATTAAAGATTCTTGTTCTGCTTTGGGAAGTCAGAGTGGGGAAGGAAATTGGGCTAAAAGAGAGAGGGGTTTAGGCCTAAATTGCCTGGCAAATGGTGTTTAAATGAGTCCCCTTGGGGAGAGGCCACAGGGTGCCTGTGATTCACACCAGGTGTTTTGTACATTTGTGATTGCAGGAGTTGGCATCGTTTGGAAGAGTTCGTGAAACCTTTCTGCCCAGAGCTCCTGGACCAATGCGTCTTCCCACCACCTTAAACCACTGGTGAATATATGTGTTTTTTTCCTTCTTCTCAGTGAAGGGAAATACTTTGTTAACTGTAGAATGTAATTTGTCCTTTCTATTAGAGAAGGAAGGATACTGAGCTGGGCCTAGGCATATCTGGGTTTTGGTACTTACTTGGTTCTGCCATTTTTACTGTGGGATTGTAGGTGAATTCTTTGACCTCCCAGGCCCCAGACAGAGAAATATATCCTGCTGTTTAAGGATATGTTTGCTTTGCAGACTAAAAGAGATAATCTATGCAAGAAGTAATGTATGCACAAATGCTTATATTTGCCCAGGGAGAATAAAGTCCTAGGCAAATAGAAGGTAATACTGTTTGGCTCTGAGATGTAGAGCAAGGCAATTCTCGCCCTACCTGCTACATTTATTAACTTTATTAACACACTTTTTCAAGTTGGAGTTCCAGATGTAAGTGTTACAGTGTAGCTGCCATACTCAGCCCAATTCAACTGATCACCAGTTTGGGGCTTTCTACCTTGACTTTTGTGATGGTCATAGACATCTTCATCTGCTAGTCTCATAGGGGTATTCAAGCAGGGCACTTCTGAGCCAACAGATACATTAAAGTGTGAAAACTGATATGTTGGAAACAATGGGGTTTAAATACTTATTTTCTGAGACTTCCAGAGTGGTTCTTCAACAGATTTCCATTCTCTCTCTCTTTTTTTTTCCCTTCCTACCAGTATAGCTACCATTTTCTTGAAAGATGAATTAACGACATTTCACAATTACTTTCATTTTTATTTGAGATCAGAGAATTTCACAGTTAACAAATGTTCTTCTTTTTCTGAAAGAAACTTAATTACTTATCACAGCAGGTACACGTCTTGCTTCTATGACAGTTGAAAGAGGCAAAAATATGTCCTTAATAACAGTGTGTTCCAGTGCTGAGGTGAGAGTGCCTCCAGGTATGATAGCTAGTTGGTGCTGGAGGTCTTAGGTGAGATACTGAGGGTAAGGACCACCGTGGGCCAGGGACGCTGAACAATGCTTGCATCTTTATTTCAGCTACTCTTTGTAGAGAAAAGCTGGCCTGGTTAACACTGACTACCTGGTCAGCTCCTATGATGTAGATCAGGTGCTCTCGTGACCCACTAAGACAGATCCCAGTGGGATGGTCACCTGGTGAGTTTGCAGGGTGCTGGGGGTTGGAACAGGAAGGAAGGGCAGTCAGGATAAGCAGGCCCAGGATTAGGAAACCAGCTCAGCCACAGGAGGCTGGCTGTCCAGACTGCCCTGTCCAAGGGGACATAGTGACATTCTGAGTCCCAGAACCTGAATTCCATCTGGTAGGCAGGAAGAGCTCTGTAGTGGAAGTCCTCAGGGAAGCAAATGGCATCAGGTAGCAGGACACTTAATGCGTTCAACAAATATGTATTAATGCCTGCTCTGTGCCAAGGCACTGTTCTGGGGATTCAGTGGTCATAAGACAGACCGTGTCTGTGCCTCCCTGGACCTTAGATTTGAGTGGGAATGATAAGAATGTGAGCTCCATGAGTGCAGGGGTCTTTGCGTGTCTTGTCTTGTTTACTGTTGTATCCTCAGCTCTTAGAAGAGCACCTCACACCTGATGGGTGTTCACTAAGTATTGTGAGCAATACTATGAAGGAAGCCAATGAATAACTAAATAGACAATATAATTTCAGGTGGTAATGTGTGGTATGAAAACAGTAGAACAAGGTGAGGGGCTGACGGGGCTCTTTTTGAAAGAATGGTCCAAAAAGGGTTCTATGTGTGTGAGAGAGAAAAAGAAGATTGACTTTGTGTAGAGACCTGAGTGGAGTAAAGGAATCAGGGGAGGAGGAGGAGTGTTCAGGCAGAGGGAATAGCAAGTGAAAAGAAAGGCCGTTGACATAGGATAAGGTTGGCTTGGTAGGGGAACAGGAAGGCAGCCAGTTTGTCTGGTCTTGGTCTGGGGGTGTTGATAGGGAGGGAGAGTGATGTGAAATGAGAGTGGTAGGTGGGAGCCAGACCCTGTAGGCTATGGTAAGGAGTTTGATTTCTTTCCTTTTTTTTTTGAGACGGAGTCTTGCTCTGTCGCCCAGGCTGGAGTGCAGTGGCAGGATCTCCGCTCACTATAAGCTCCGCCTCCCGGGTTCATGCCATTCTCCTGCCTCAGCCTTCCCAAGTAGCTGGGACTACAGGCACCCGCCACCACGCCTGGCTAATTTTTTGTAGTTTTAGTAGAGACAGAGTTTCACTGTGTTAGCCAGGATGGTCTTGATCTCCTGACCTCATGATGCGCCCGCCTCGGCCTCTCAAAGTGCTGGGATTACAGGCGTGAGCCACCACACCTGGCCAGGAGTTTGATTTTTACTCTGAGAGTGATTGGATTCCATAGTCCATGTGATCTTCTTTGTGCTTTAACATTTTTTCTCTGGATCCTGAGTGCAGAATAGATTCTAGGGGCAAGAGTAGAATCTGTATAACCTATATCACTGGTCCTTCCAGTGATCCAGGCAGGAGATTAGGGTGTGACTTGGATTAGAGTAGTGATGATTGAATGGAAGAAGTGGACAGACTCAGGATATATTTTGAAGGTAGAGCCTTGTAGGTTGCATGTGGGGTATAAGTAAACACAAGAGTCAAGGGTTAGTCCCGTGTTTTTGGCTAGGTGAATGACGTTGCTGTTCACTGAGATAAGGAGCAAAGAGGGACCCTAAGGGTTCTGTTGTGTCCTCTTAGGTTTGAGACGCCCGTTCGATATTCCCATAGAGATGTAGAGTTGGCTGGGGCTGGAAATGGTATCTCTCAGAGTCATCGGCATATAGATGATATTTAAAGCCATGTGACTGAATGAGATCATCTAGGGAGAGAAAGGAAGAGATACATAGGATTTTTGACAGAGGAAAGAGGGAAGGCGAAGGCAAAGGGTAGATTTTCCATATCAAGTCCCTACTAAGAAGTAAATGAAGACATGCTAATGAATATGGTTTCTACTGTATGCAAATATGAATTATACAAATGAGATAATGTGATATAAAAGCAGTCATAAAGTCTCACCTTATGTAAAAAATTTCAAGTGCTATGACTTCCCCAAATCAAGAAAATTAGTTTCAGGATTGCATAATTATAAATCTGGTCAGCTGAGTGAATTATTAGCAAGCAGGAACATCCAGCAGCCTTTGCCAATAACCTGTAAGCTACATCTTGGGCACTGGAACTTCTACAAGCCATTTCAATGACTAAGTTTAATTTACTGTTATTACATTTCAGGTATTTTTCTCATTCAATAGTTATATCATCCAAAAGTTCATTACTTGAGGGCTCACTAAGTGAAAACATACCTGAAAATCAGTAATTTTGCAATGAAAAGTTAGATATGATAAAATTTTCTGAAGAAAGCCAAACAGGCACCATGACTTACAGGGCTACAAGTTAGAAGATATTTATGATTATCTTCAAAATATCAAGGATAAATGCTACAAGATAAAAAGTATACTGTGTTTGGGAGGCCGAGAAGGGCGGATCACGAGGTCAGGAGATCGAGACCATCCTGGCCAACACGGTGAAACCCCGTCTCTACTAAAAAATACAAAAAACTAGCCGGGTGAGGTGGCGGGTGCCTGTAGTCCCAGCTATTCGGGAGGCTGAGGCAGGAGAATGGTGTAAACCCGGGAGGCGGAGCTTGCAGTGAGCTGAGATCCGGCCACTGCACTCCAGCCTGGGCGACAGTGAGACTCCGTCTCAAAAAAAAAGTATACTGTGGTGGTTGTGGTAGATGTATGCATCCCACCTGTACCCCTCAACCACCATTGACTGATATGCGAAAATCAGTTCTGACTCACACACATCTTCATCTATTTGTGGGCTTCTGGCATAAAATGCAGCTGCTCCATATTTGCTTTGTCTGTTTCCCAGACAAATCGTCCTATTGAGCTTCTTCCATCTTCTCACTGGGCGCCTGAGTTTTCCCATTTTGAGGCTCCTAGTGAGTTCCTTTAGTCTTGCAGTCTCCAGCTGCCATAGACATTTTTGCCTCTTCCCACCATCACTGGCTCCAAAGCCTATTTGCCTCCTCCTCCCTCTGACTGCCTTTGTAAGCCTTTCAGATTAGGATCCCCCCCAATCCCCCTGCCTCCAAAGCTTTTTAATAGCCTCAAGATTTCCTTCTTTGAAAACATTTTCACTCCTTCCCTCAACCCCAACCCCATGTGGTCTTCTCAGGCCTTTTGTGGAAATGATGACAAAAGAGAGGACAGGATGATCAGCAGCATTCTAGAATGGGGTCTCTCCCTCCCGTGGGCATGGGCAGTGCTGACTTGCTTCTACATGTGTTTAAAGACTCCCCAGCTTGAGTGAAAACACTCTGAGTGGTACTTCCGGAACTTGGAATCTCTAGAAAAATGAGCATTGATTATGTAGTGTTCTCTGTCTATGACCAATGGTTTATGGCAAATGAGGGTTTCAGTGGAATGGTATTTATGACGAATGGCATCAACCCTGGTTTTCATTTGTTGTCTTTTCTCATAGAATGGAACGTAAATAAAATTAAAAAGAGTGAAACTTACTGGTAATTACAGGGGGAGGATTTTTCCTTCTGCTTCCTCCTTCAGTAAGTGATTTCAGGAATTAAAAAGGTATAGGACCTTCCCATGCCCCTGGAGACTTAGAGTGGTTGGACATTTAAAAACTGGTGGTATCCTTCTTAAGTTAAACACACACACACACACACACACACACACACACACAAACTGCTGAGGCTGTAGAATAGTCTTCAGTGCTTGTATATTTGTAGACCATCTCAGGAGGAGATGCCTGAGATGAGTAGCTATTTAAAATTTTTTTTGTGGTATGTTTATGTATTATCTTTAAAAAGGATAATAATAGTATCCCTTTTATTCTTTATAAATGATCTAGAAACATTGAAAGTTTCCTCACCAGTTGGCTTTATAACTCCTCTTGCTCAATGTGTTTTGATTAAGGGCATTGCCTGTTCACAGGGCCTTTAATTGGTCTGAGGCTTCACATTTATTAACAACTTGGGACTTGAGTACTTTGACTTGAGTTTCAAATTTTGCATGTATGGGGATATGTCAGTCAGGCCAATTTCTTTCTTCCATCCTTTCCCTTATTTCTTTTTTTTTTTTTTTTTTTTTTTTTGAGACTGAGTCTGGCTCTGTCGCCCAGGCTGGAGTGCAGTGGCCGGATCTCAGCTCACTGCAAGCTCCGCCTCCCGGGTTTACGCCATTCTCCTGCCTCAGCCTCCGGAGTAGCTGGGACCACAGGCGCCCGCCACCTCGCCCGGCTAGTTTTTTGTATTTTTTAGTAGAGACGGGGTTTCACCGTGTTAGCCAGGATGGTCTCGATCTCCTGACCTTGTGATCCGCCCGTCTCAGCCTCCCAAAGTGCTGGGATTACAGGCTTGAGCCACCGTGCCCGGCTCCCTTATTTCTATAAAGGATTTAAAGCTGTTTGTGCTCAATATTTTCTTTATTCAGCAGCTTTAGACAAATATGGATTTGAAATGAGGTGGTTGCCATGAGTTGAGCCACAGATTATTGCCATTTCAACTGAACATCTCACTGCTGCCCTTTAGGGAAAGGTCTTCTTGCATTGTGGAACAGAACAGGATTTGGAATCCTTTGTGATTGATAGTTTCTAACTGCAGAGTTCAGACACATTAAAAAGCAATTCAAACCCATTTTCTTTCTCTTAAGAATCCCAGCTTCCCTAGGAAAATGCTCAAAATAGAATTGGTATAAGTTGCCACCTCTCTGAAAGAGTAGGGTAGAATTCAGTGTCCAGAACCAATGATACCAGTCACCACACTGCTGTTTGGATTGTGTGCTTTTGGGGGCAGCTTCTCAGGGGTCATTGTCTAGAAGTATCTCCCTGGGCTGCCATATTGCTTTATGTCACCAGAGGTTCATAAGGCCACTTTCTGGCCAAAGTTATCGTGACCTACAATGACATCATATCCATTTCATGCAAGAGCGACATCTCTTAGGTGTTGGTGTTTCTCCAAGAGCTTTACACATTTGAACTTGTACTTTTTAAACAAACAGGAAGTTGTAGCACATTTGCCAGCCACATGTAAAAACAAGATACTTTCTCTTTTTCCATCTAGTGACTACAAATACTGAGTGGAATACATTTTTTGTCTTTCCTTTTTTTTTTTGCCCTGGTTTGGAGAAGTAAACATGAAATTGTGTTGGGGTCGTCACTAAAACAAGGAGATCAGCATCATCTCCGGTGATTACTGCACGTCATGGGAAGAAATCATTCTGATTGTTCCACTGACTAATTTAGACAAGGCACCATCTGATGCCTACTTCACAGCAGTGCCCTCATCCTGCTGTCTCCTTATCAACATAGAGATGACTCACTCCATGTTTTCCTCACTCAGAGAGAATTTCTCTAGTCTGCTGATTACAGCAGTGATTAAATAAAAAATGGTTCCAGCAGAGGTATGCTTGAAAAAAATGACTATTATTTGTGCTTGTTGAACTTTGGATAATTCAGCATTCCCTATCATAATCAGTAAGGTACTGGTTTTTAGGCTTTTCGGGTAAAGGGTCAGGAACCCCTTTAAGGTACATGTGCACATACACAATTTCCATATATAACACTTCTACATTTTTAGGAGATGACATTCCCCTGCCCAGTTATCATGCTTAGTCACACATCCCATTCTAAGTGTGTCTGCTTCTGGATAGCTCTGTGTGGCAGGTAGGTGCCTGCTGTAAAGGATGGCTTTTCTGATTAGATCTAGGTGAAAGATTGGGGAAGATAGCTATGTTCAAGGCAGCCTAACTTCAATAAAATTTACAATTTCCAGAATTGTCCCAGCATGGACTCAGAAGCTGGAAATAGTCTCTTATATAAGTTGCTAATTCTTTTAATTAAAAAAGGAGGCAGAAGCACCTTTACACTTTTTGTTTTCTTTCTATTTGAGACAGGGTCTCACACTGTTGTCCCGACTGGAGCGCAGTGGTGCGATTATGGCTCACTGCAGCCTCGACCTCCCAGGCTCAAACAATCTTCCCGTTCAGCCCCATTAGTAACTGGGACTACAGGTGTGTGCCACCATGCCCACCTAATTTTTGTATTTTTTGTAGAGACAGGATTTCACCATGTTGGCTAGGCTGGTCTTGAACTCCTAGGCTCAAGCTGTGCACCCACCTCTTCCTCCCAAAGTGCTGGGATTACAGGTGTGAGCCACCGCGCCCGGCCTGATACCTCTCTTTTTAAATAACAAAACTAAAATGTAAATGATAGGGAAAAAAATGTTGGGACAGTAGGGTAAACCAAATATTTTTTTCTTTAAAGAAATTTGTGTGTTTTATGGCTGGGCCTGGTGGCTCATGCCTGTAATCCCAACACTTTGGGAGGCTGAGGTGGGTGGATCACCTGAGATCAGGAGTTCAAGACCCAGGCATGGTGGCGGGCACCGATAATCCCAGCTATTTGGGAGGCTGAGGAAGGAGAATTGCTTGAACCTGGGAGGCGAAGGTTGCAGTGAGCCGAGATGGCGCCATTGCATTGCACTCCAGCCTGGGCAACAAGAGCGAAACTACGTCTAAAGAAAGAAAGAAAGAAAGAAAGAAATTTGTGTGTTTTTAACTAAAGGGAAGGAAAGAAAGCAATAATATAATTTTTAAAAAGTATTCTTTACAAAAATCAAGTCATTATATTAGTTTTGAAACATATAATGTCCTTTGTATAATGTGATTTACTCATAAAAATACCATGTTGGGAACATTTATACAAATTTACTCATTACATTTGCTCTTAAATATTTTCGTTTTATTTTTCAAATAGAAGTGAACTACTGAACTCAAAGGAGTTGAACATTTCTTAGTTTTTTTTCCTTTTAATAGTCAGACAAAAATATAAAACTGGATAATAGAAGTCGCCAGTGTTTTAACAAAAGAAAGAATTCGTTTTTGGGTCTGGTACCTTCTAAAGCATCTATAGATTCTAGAAAAGGAACTTCACACCACTACCACCAACAAAAAAGCCCAATGAACCCAAACCTTGAATAACTGAACTTAATCCGAGTTATTCCTATTTTATGAGCCATCATGATCCACATTTTCTGTTTCTTCTCATATCACCATTGCCTTTCTGAAATCATTCTTCTAGACTGCTGAAGACTAAATGCTAGCCCAGATGGAGACTGAATTTCAATGTTTTTCATTTTTAGCTTCTTGGTTTTAGGGTGAGAGTTCATCAGACTGTTGGTATACGTGCCTTGCCACCAACCCTACAACAACCTGCTGTCTCTGAGCTTTAGTTGTTTCTGATATAAATGAGATCATGTCTGGGCCTTCCTCAAGCTCAGACATTCTAGAATTCCGCTATCCTGTCCCATGCCGCACACACTCAGTGCTGGGGAAACCTGGGGTACTGGCCATGTAACAACTTCTGTGGGGTTCAAAGGGCAGAGTCTCAGTAGAGATGGGTTCCTAATGTCATCATTTATTTCTCATGGCTGCCTGTAATAAACACCAAAGAAGAACTGAATACAGTGAATTATATACTCACCAGCTCATGGGATCATCCTGAACTTGCAGCACTGGGAGGAAAGTCTGGAGCTCCGTTCAGTAGATGGTACAGAGTAAACCAGGAAGAAGGCTTTTCATCTTCTTGTCATCCCACAGAGTATTTCTGATGACTAGAGCTCTGACGTCTGTGAGCCTACCCGTGTTCACCGGTGCTCATGACACTTGGACTACTCTAATAATTGGATTTTACAATCCTAGGTTATATTTTTTCTTGATTTTTTTTTTTTTTTGTGGTGGGTCCAAAGCCAGTTGAACACCATCTCTTGGCCGTGATGAGTCAAAATTGTGACCAGTACAAAAAATAAATGGTACAGAGCTTTAGCAGAGGAAACAAAACATTTTGTAGAACATGCTCAGCACAGGATGGTGTAATGGAGGCTGCAGTGGGTGTCTTGCGGTGGGCCTATGTCAGCAGTCATTGGCTAAGAGCTTATAATGGCACTTAGAGCATGGCACAAATGTATATATACACCCACAAAGTATAGTGTACTATGTGTGCAATATACTAAACCTGTTGTGCTTATATTTTATACTAAATATATTGTTTTAGGAAGTTATTTCCAAAATAGCCAAAATACATCATTAAAATGATTCAGCACTGCTCAGGTTGGCATTAAGTGGGCTGTGTGTGTAGGAGCAAAGGAGGCATCAGAGTTTTGAAAACTCTGGTTTTAGAAAGGATCCTCTTGGCCGAATTCTAGACTGCATTCCTGGTCCCCGTGCTGATGATACTGAGTATTTTGCAGCTCTTTAGATTGCCTCAAATTCATTGATTTGTTTATTCATTTATTCAACCAACACATATGGAATAGCTCTAATATTTACACAGGGCCTTTTGCCATGCAGAGTACATTCATATACCTTATCCCACCTAAGTGTGCTTGTTTCAGAGCCCAGTCACATGCATGGGCAACAGCCTGCATTGGTTGATGAATGCAATCTCTATTTCTTCCTAGAGTTTTTCTCTTTGCTTTCTTTTGTGTTTGTAAGCAGAGATACCCATGGTTTTGTCTGCACCATTTAGGAAGGAACTTAGGACAGGTGGGCAGGAGGGTTGCTATGGGAGTTGTGCTGGACAGTCATTCCCAGGAACAGAGGAGGTGGGAGTCATCGACTAAGTATGAGAGTGGGGTGGGTGGGAGGGATGTGGTTGTGGCTTTGAGGAAGATGGAAACTATTTGGAACAGCTGACATGGGTTGGGCACTGAGGGCTGAGCAAGAGCTGAAAGCAAGGCCTGCTGGGTGACTGAGAGGAAGCTTCTGTGTCAGCAGGTGTGGCCTGGATGTGCAGGGCGGCAGGTGGAGCTAGATGAGACTCGGGGACAAAAGGAGATGGCTGGGGGCAGGGGTGGGATGGTTGCTTGACTGTCGACATAAGGGGACTTGGAGGAGCTGTTTCTGACCCTGATGTGGCCATATAGGGAGTTGTTGAGGTGAACAGCAGGGGAGGTACAGGGGCCTGGAGGTGCTTGGCAGTAGCTCTTCTTAGTTTAGCTTATAAGGCCTTTGATCTCTTAGCACTCCTCCCACCCTGCATGTCCTACTGGGCCATTCCTGAGTGCATACTATCATGCATACATACTATTCCTTTTTTTCTTTCCTTTTGCCTAATTACCTCCTACCTCAAGTGTTAGCCCAGGAATTACTCCTGGGCAACTGTTTCCGATTGCTGTCTGCCCCGTCCACTGCTAGAACCCTTCACCCTGTCCACACATCTCTCCCTTTGTACTGTACAGGCTCATTGACAAGTCTCTCGCATGTGTGGATTGGAAGGTTCCTTGGGTGCAAGATTGTCCCTCATACCAAGCGCGGAGTTGCTGGCATGCAGAATGCGTTCAGGAAATGCTTGCTGAGTGGATGCATTAACGCTTTTGTTGCATCATGAGTGACATAACAGAATGATAGAACTGAAAGACACCTACAAGATCAGCTAGTCTAAGTCATTCGTTTCATAGTTCACAGAGAATTGAAACCCAGAGGGGTTGAATGCCTAGCCTGAGGTCACACAGCTTGTTCTAGGCAGAGCCAGGACTCAAGTTCACCCCCTCTGACTCCAAATGCCATGCTCTTTCCACCACACCACAGTGGTCTCCAAATGCTTTGTATGTGTGTGAAGACAGCAGCCCTCTGCCTCTGCTTAGCGCCTGGATTCAGCCTAACATCACTATTCATACTGTTATCTAACTTTTCTCATCGGGAGGAAAACTATGTCCTGACCACGCGGGGAGCTTTTCCTCTGCATGCGTGGTGCCAGGTTTACAACAGCCCTTACCTCACTGCTTCCCCTTCCCTTTCCGGTTTGTCCTAGTTTATCTTTGGGCCGGGTAAGCATCAGCAACTGTTTCTAAGTAAACAGAGGAATTGCAGATTCAGGATTTGTGGTTTCAAGTATTCAGTGTCTTTTGCTTCGGCCTGTCCCCTCCTGGCTGCCATCACTGCCTCCCCTGTCTTCACATTGCCCCGATTTAGCATGTGTTGAAGACTGATAGTGCATGATGGAGGTTTCTTGCTTGAGGCAAGCAGAAGAACGGACAGAGCATTGAAAAGGGAATCTTTGAGACAGAGAGAGCGGGCACATCTCCGAACCATTTTGTGTCAGTTAAAAAAAACAAACCAAAGTGTATCTGCTGGTTTCTGGACCCATCCCTGGAAGATGGCATACAAGACGGCCATCTAGAAAGGCTTGTGTGTACACCTCCCTTCTCCAAAGTGTGTCTCTGAGCTTTTGAGCAACACTGATGTTTAGTATGTTCTGTTTAGGGTTAAATTTGCAGCGTGACCGAGGCTGGGGTGTGGCTAGTTCCCTTACAGCCTGTCCATGGATGACGCAGTTTTGTGAGGTTGGTTCCAGATCGCCACGGATCATCTGACCTCTCTCCCCATCACCCTGGCCCGAAGTACCTCAGGGTCAGTTCCAGGACTGAGTGCTGGGAGTGGGGGTGATTGGTTTGAACCTTTTGTCTCCTCGGTTAATTAACTAAACAGTGCGTGGCTAAAAGTGTCTATTTTGGGGAAA
The DNA here is from genome assembly GCF_037993035.2 of Macaca fascicularis. Taxonomy (NCBI): domain Eukaryota; kingdom Metazoa; phylum Chordata; class Mammalia; order Primates; family Cercopithecidae; genus Macaca; species Macaca fascicularis. Next base: position 104,399,683 of record NC_088383.1, on the reverse strand, counting down.
AGGACTCTGGAGACCAGTCTTTAAATCCTTCGCTACTTTAGGGAACTCTGCAATACTGTTTCCCTGAGTACTTGTATATTCCCCTCACCTTTTTCTTTTTCTTTTTTTAAAGTAAGATGATGTTCAATCCTCCCATTAGCTCGGAAATCCTATGGCTTGGAACAAGCCCAGTGTCTTCAGTCTTAGAGATTTCTGAAGCCACTTTGGACCTTCTTGGCTTCCAGCCACATGGGAGCCTGTGTCTGATCCTCCCTGGGCTGGTCTTGAGTTCCAGGCATTGAGCTGGAAGTACATCAGCCAAGGATTTGGCTGTGTCAGGAAGTATTTTGATTTGCTATATTCTCTGCTTGGCATCTACTCATTTCCTTCAGGGACGTCCCCTTCCTTGGAAAAAATAGTTCCAAAGATGCTTGTCTGACTGATGAGCTAAGAAGGAGTTCCAACCAGGCGTTTCCATTCAGGGATCTTGGCTTGGCAGTCACAGGTCACTGAGTGAGAAGGGTGTCACTACACTTAAAATGTTCTTGACATCCCCGGTCCCCTCCTGCCTGCAGTGGTCTTTATGCTGGCTAGTTTTGAGAATGACAGTCCGGAGACAGATCCAGCTTGGACTAGCAGGCCTTAACAATCATGTATTTCTAAGGTGTCAGCCATCACACTGCTTGGCTGTGACCTTTAGGGGATATCCTCAGTGGTGTCCTTCCTTGCGCCCTAACCTCAAGCTCTCCTCCAGGTGTGCATCATTTTCCCGTGTGGTGCCAGGGAACTGTGGTTATAAATGAGAGAGAAGGGGCTGTGTGGGGGTCCCAGAAATGTGTTGGGATCCTGTCTGTAAAGTTATGCTCATCTGAGCTGTTGGTCTAATAATTCTATTTTTAAAAGGGAAATTAATTGATACCTTTTCACGGTGAGCCTGTGTCAGTTCTTGGAGTGACACCAAAAGAGTCACCACTTTCTTTTCTTAGCTATTCATCTATTTAATATTCCAGGCTAGAATTCTTCAGGATGTTGACGCCAGGCTTCTCAGTGTATACTTCTAGACCCTTCTTAGTGTTAATTATTTAGTTCCTCAATTTTTATCACCTTTCCTCCTCTCAGAGGTTTCTGAAAGATTACTGATAGTGATTCATCAGTGACAGTTCAGATTCTTTCAGGTGTCTATGGATGTGGTTCACTTGAGCCTGAAAACCTGAAAAGGAGTAGCTGTCACTCAAAGGGGCTGTGACTCTCCTAGCTCCACACCTGTCTTCTGCCTCAGTCACCTCTTACCAGAGTCTCCCTTTCCAGTAAGATCATTCTCATCGTTGGAGGAGGTGGAAGCAACACGGGGAGAAATGGCTTCTTTTATAATATGACGAGGGCTTCTTCAAGCAGGTCTGTTATCATACGCTTTGCTTTTCTTCTTGGTGATCATAGATTTTTTTAAAAACAACCTCCAAAACAAAAACCCTGATGGTTATTTTGATTTCTCCTGTTTTAACTCTTCCTGGACCTTAGACCAAGCTTGTCCAACCCAAGGCCTGCGGGCTGTATGTGGCCCAGGATGGCTTTGAATGTGGCCCAGCACAAATTTGTAAACTTCCTTAAAACATTATGGGATGTGTGTGTCTGTGTGCGTTTTGTTTTGTTTTAGCTCATCAACTATCACTAGTGTTAGTGTATTTTATGTGTGGCCCAAAACAATTCTTTTTCTTCCAACATGGCCCAGGGAAGCCAAAAGATTGGACACCCCTGCCTTAGCCTTTTGGACTTTCCTGTGACCATAAATGCTGCTGTTCTTTGGTCAGCTTTGACTCCATTCCTTCTTCCTGTAGCCCAGACATGCAGATAGGGCATTCCAACGTTAGGTGTGCTTTGCAGCCCCTTAAAGGATTTTCTAGTGCTTTCCTGGCTCCCGACTTTCCCCACCCTCTTTGGACCACAGAGTTTTTCTCCAAGCTCAGATAACCTCTGACTCCTCATTTGCCCTTCCAAAAACTGCTTCTCACCATGGTGTTCTCTCTCATTTTAAGCTGTGACTGGCCCTCTGGGCTGCCACGCATAACCATACAGGGCTGAGTTAGTGACTCAGGTCAGGATTCAGCTGTGCTGACCACCCAGAACTTATTCCCACTCCTACTCCCCAAGAGACCAGCTCTTCAGGACTCCCACCCAGGGCAGGGCTGGGCTGGGTCCACCAATGCCTCTGCCAGGGTTGAGTTCTCCAGGAGCATCTGGGCCTCTCCCTGAGCTGAGGCATAAGACCAAGGCTGCCCAGCCCCTAGGTCAGAGACTAAAGGAAGGAACAGGCTAGGGGTGGGCTGGCCGAGAGTTCGGGCTCCCCGAGCTGGGAGTAGAGTATTTGGGGAAGGGAAAAGAGGAAGAGGTTGGAAAGTTTGTGATGACTCTGAAGACTCTCGGGTTTGTCCCAGGGGGACTCAGTCCACCAAACTGTTCACTTTTCTGCAGCTCGGTGCTGGGAGTGTGCTTTCTCTTGGAGTCACCCATCCTATTTTGGGATGACTGAGTCAAAGGGGTAGCTCTATCTTGGTGCCTGGAAGTGCCTCACATTTCCTCGTTTTAGGTTTGCTATTCCTATAGAGAAAAGCAGCTTAATTCCATTATTAAAGATTCAGGATCATTAAGACTCAGGCTGGATTGAAATTTATCTCTTTAGTGTCTATGGGAAAGGATTTAAGGAGAAAAATCACTGTGAGGGATGTCGATTTAGGAAAACTTTCTAAAGAACCCACTTTAGGAATGTGCATTTGCATACAAACAATGAAAGTGCTAATTAAAATGATTCTCACATCGTCATTTTAGCAGTGCAGGGACTGCTGCTTGGCAACACTTATGAAGTGGAAATGAGTGTACTTTGAAAATAATAAAATATTGTTCCACCCATTGAATCCACTAAGACATTAGGTCCTTTTATTTGCAAGGCACTGTGCTAGAACCACTTTGTGTGTTTGTATTGGTCAAGAGTATAAAACCTAGCCCTTGCCCTCTAGGGCGACCAACTGAGGGGTTTCCCTGGGATAAAAGACTATCAGGAAAGCCTGAGAAGAACCAGGTTGAGTTGGGCAAAACCTACCTTGGGAGTTGAAAGGCTGGCAGGAATGAGCAGTGTTCCTCAAATATTTCACCTGTTGAGATAGGCCACACCTGTTCACATTGTTTTAGAAACAGCATTTTGCCCTGAAGGATGTTTTTGCCCTGGAAATTGAGTAGTCTAATTCCCTTTTGAAGCAAGAGTCTAACATTTAAAATATTTCTGTTGTAATTGTCGTTATTGGCATCAGCTATCACTGGGCACCTGCTGTTTGAGGCCGGGACTTTGCCCTGGAGAGCGGGGGTGGGGCTGATCTGGCCTGGAGATGATGTGAAAACCTTTTAGCTCCTGGGCGAACAACTGCTACCTTATCTTTTTTAAAAAAAGAATTGTGTTTTAGAACACGGAGCCCGGAGCGCAGTAGATGCAGAGTCAATATTTGTGGAGTGAAGTTTATTAACTTTGTGGTTGAGAGTTCAGGGTCTGCAGTCACATAGACTTAGTTTCAAATCCTGGCTCTGCCATTTGCTTGCTCCACGATCTTAGCTTGTGACTTACCTCTCTGAGCCTCCTTTTCTTCATTTGTGAAATTGAGATAAACATAACTTTAGTTATTATATAATATTAATGTTCATATGATAATTATGACAGGCTGCATATTGTGGTATATAGTACCACAAACTCGAGTCAGGCTGCTAAAGTTCAAATCTCCCTTACTAGTGTCATAACTTCCAGCAAGTTATTAAACCTCTCTGGGCCTTAATTTTCTTATCTACAAAACAAGGATAATAATAGTACCCTTATCAGAGGGTTGTTAGATGTGAGAATTGTCAAGCACCTCATCCCAGCCATAAGAAAACATTATATACATGTTTGCTGAACCTTAAAGACTGTGAAACTATTATTAATTATTTCATTTTGATTCTTATAGAAATCCTGTGAGGTTAGATACAGGGCAAGTATTACTCCCCACTGCCTCATTCCCTGTTTGTTGTTATTGCTTGTTTTGTATTGGAGGGGGAAAAATGAAGTTCTGAAAGGTTAAAGTGGTTTGCTGAAGGGAACCTGGCTAGTATATGTTATAACTAGAACCAGAACCCATGGTACTTGCTATAAAAGATACAGGTGCACCTGTACACATTTATCGAGGGCGTGAAGATATTAAGGCTTTACTGTAATAAATCTGAAGACAAGTGACTAGTGTATCTCCCTCTTCTGCACCACCGCCCCCACCACCATGTGCCAGATCTGCTGGCATACTGCTCACTGATGTTCTTTGTGAATGATGGCATTGAGCTTGTGCCCTCTCATTGGGTCTCTGGGGCTTACTAAGGCAGCCAGTTTAAACCTCTTCCAGATTCTAACTGCATCAAAGTTCGTGTTACCTGCTCTCTGGCTGGACTTCCTTTGGAGACCAGAAGATTCTACTATATTCCAATACCTGATTTCAGAACCCCTTAGAGGAGCCATGTCATTTGCTGGAAGCTCAGGCTTAAATAGGAACGCTCCCGTCCCCCTGCCTTTCTATTTGCGATAGAAACTCTTCACTGGTCTTGAGAAACTTAATTAGGAGAGCCATATTATCAGGGAGTGTAAACATAGCTTTAAAACACTTGCCAATCTCTTGTCACCTAGGCAGTTATCTTTAGATTAAAACATTCTCATATTTGTTCCCAAACATGGGCACTTTAACACATGCTGCCACATGAGGGGTTAAAACAAATATTATCCTATATGAGCAACGAAAGGTGCTTTAGTACTTAAGTCCTATTTTTGAGCTGTGGAATTCAATTCCTTCCTGTTGCCAGCTGAACCTGGGACTCTGATGTATTAGATGAAAATATATTCCTATCTTCAAACATGGACAACAGGACATTCTGTCCTCCAAATTTCAGTGTTTGAATTGGGTGTTACAGGAAACTTGGCACCCTCTCTCTTCAAAATAATAAACAGACATGATGTGGCTTCATGTTTCATCTGATAGGGCTTTAGATGCTATTGCCTCATAAAGGCTGATTCACAGACAAATGGAAACTAATTATAGTAACTTAAAAATAATATCCCTGTTTAAATTTGGCAAGGCAAGATGCCTTGCATGCTTTGTGGGACATGAGAGACTCCGTTTCTTTGGTGGCATGGAGGTGACATACCCATTTCTATTTCAGCCACACAGCGGTGGTGCTGGTTCATTACCTGCCATCTTTATTCTTTTTTAAGGATTTTTTATGATCTCTCACATATACCCCACGCACAAACATTGAACTCCTTTTCCTATAATCTATACAGGGAGTTCTTTCCTGCTATCTGTCCACTGCATTTTTAAGAAACAAATGTCTGGGCTGAGGGAAGTGAATGGCTTTTTTTTCCTTTTTCCTAAGCATTTCAGAATCTCTACTGTGAAAAATTGCAGGAAGTTATTCACTTCTCTCTAAGGAATGAATAGAGGATGTCTGTCAAAAGAGACCGTTCTGATTACTTTTATTCTATCCATCTTCCCCAAAACTGTGCATTAGGTTGGAAAACAGTTTTAATTTGTTTTTGAATTTGCTTTAAATAAGTAGGTGATATACGAAATTGACCATGTGCAAAATGTAAAAATTAGTAAAAACATTTTCAGTGAAAAGTAAATCTTCTACCTCTCTCTTATCTAGGATCTAGGTACTCTCTTTGGAAGAAATCCTGAGCACCATTTTATTCTATACTATTCTGGAGATTTTCTAGATATTTATAAATATGTATGTGTGTGTGTATATATTATGCATATAGTTCATATAAATGACACATATTATCTACAATTTTTTTTTTTTTTTGAGATGGAGTCTCACTGTTGCCCAGGCTGGAGTGCAATGGTGTGATCTCGGCTCACTGCAGCCTCCACCTCCCAGGTCAAGCGGTTCTCCTGCCTCAGCCCCCCGAGTAGCTGGGATTACAGGTGCCCACCATCACGCCCAGCTAATTTTTGTATTTAATAGAGACAGGGTTTCACCGTATTGGTCAGGCTGGTCTTGAACTCCTGACTTCAGGTGATCCATCCACCTCGGCCTCCCAAAGTGCTGGGATTACAGGCGTGAGCCACTGCGCCCGGCGAGCTACAATATTTTGAACCATTTTTATTTAACTCTAATCTTGGAGATCATTCCACATCACACATTAAGATACTTCATTCTCTTTAACAGCTGTCTAATTTTCCATTAAGTAGATGTGCCATAATACATAAACAATTGCCTACGAACGGTAGTTAGGCTGTCTTAATCTTGTGCCCGTAAAGTCATGATACAATGAATAATCTTATACATCTGCTGTAGGATAGGTGGTCTGTCTCAGTGGTTACAAGCAGGGCTCTGGAGCCCAAGGACCTGGGTTTAAACCCTAGTTTCTTCATTTACTATTGAAGTATGTGGTCTTGGCCAGTTACTTTATCTCTCTGTGTCTCAGTGTCCTCATTTGTAAGATAGAATTTTTCTTGTAGGCAGGATGTAATGGTTAAAAACACTAGTCTATCTAAAGCTTATAGACCTGTGCTGGACATGTAGACAGGCCTGTTTGTATTTACTAGTGTTATTTCATATGATCTGGAAACATACGAATCCTAAGCTGTTCTTATCTCTGCATGTTTCTGAACCATCTCAGTGGCTTTCAGAAGCCATACCACAATTGTTGGGTCTCTGGGTTATATCTGTTTCCTTGATTTGTTCAGATGTCACGTTTGTCCTCCTGTCCTTCATCATTCCCTTGTAACTTTTGTGTAACATCCTGGAGGAGAATAGGGAAGATGGTTTTTCAGGCCACTGTACTCATGTGTTCAAACCCCTTTAGAGGTATAAAATGTATTGTCAATGGTGATAATTTTAAACAAATTGTCTGACTCCCCCCCGCTCCATTCATAGTTAATTTAGAACCTTACAATACTTAAATATTTACATTTAGGCAAATATATAGCTCATGTGTATGTATGACTCAATACTTAGTAAATCATTTCATCAAGTTTTAAGTTATAAGTTGAATCTTTGGAAAAGACTGCTCAGTGTCCTTACCCTGCTTTAGCCGACTTTGGAGGTGGATGTTCCAGGGCCTTACATCACCTTAAAAGACTACCAGTTGGATTCAGACAAACCAGAGCTAAAATTGCCACAGCGGGGTTTGTTAGCTGTCAGACTGTGGGCAAGTCACTTAAGCTTCCAAAGCTTTGGTTCTTCATTTACAAATGGTTCCACCTCATGGAGCTTTATGAGGATAACAGGAGAGAGCAGGCGAAGGACTCAGCAGTGTGCAACAGAGGGCAGGTGCTCAAGGGCCATCTGTTCTTCCCTTCCCTCTTCTGCCTTCCACTTCCTCCTGTCACTGCCCCACGGTTGCCTGGAAGTACCCTCCTTCACCTTTTCTTTTTGAGACAGGATCTTGCTCTGTCACCCAGGCTGGAGTGCAATGGTGTGATCAGAGCTCACTGCAGCCTCACCCTCCCAGGCTCAACTGATCTTCCTGCTCAGCCTCCCAAGTAGCTTGGACTACAGGCGTACACCACCATGCTCAGCTAATTTTTATTTTTATTTTTCATAGAGATGGAGTCTCACTATGTTGCCCAGGCCGATCTCAAACTCCTGGGCTCAAGCAGTCCTCCCACCTGGCCTCCCAAAGTGCTGGGATTACAGGTGTGAGCCACTGCACCTGACCCCTACTCCATCTTAACCTCAGTGTTCTTCCTCTCCACTCTCCTCCTGACTCATGCCCTATGATTTACCAGTGTGCTTTTTCTGCCTTTACTGGGAGGGCAGTTTACAGCTCAATTGTTGTCAATAGCATCCTACCTTAAACGTTAACCAAATGTTCAATGAATGAATGCCTGTACATGAGTGAATTAGAGGCAGGCTTATCATCTCCCTACTCCAAGGAGGTCATTACTATTTCTCTGACAGCAGTAACTAGCAGTGGCATTGTGAAATGAGAATTGGGGGCACAGTGATGTATGGTAGCCCCTGAAGTGATAATAGAGAATGGTAGTTTCGACCTTGATTATTCCTTTGAAGCATTTTGCCATGGCCCACTCACAAAATCCTTTCCCCAGATTTTTTTTTTTTTTTTTTTTCGAGACAGAGTCTTGCTCTGTCACCCAGGCTGGAGTGCAATGGCGTGATCTTGGATCACTGCAACCTCCGCCTCCTGGGTTCAAGCAATTCTCCTGCCTCAGCCTCCCTAGTAGCTGGGATTACAGGCACCTGCCACTACGCCTAGCTAATTTTTTGTATTTTTAGTAGAGGCAGGGTTTTGCCATGTTGGCCAGGCTGGTCTCAAACTCCTGAATTCAGGTGATCCGTCCGCCTTGGTCTCCCAAAGTGCTGGGATTACAGGTTTGAGCCACCACGCCCAACCCTTTCCCCAGATTCTATTGGTTGTTGTTGGGGAATGTGGCAGGACGTAGAGGCAATGTCAAGAAACGGTTTCATCTCATCAAAGCTCTATTAGAATCGCACTTGCATGAGAACTACTTTGACTCCTTTGCTCTCCACTTTCAAAAGAAAGCATGAACTGTTGGCTTGCAGATTTAGTGGTCCTTAGTTTAGGTTGTTGGGGATGGGCTACAAGGCAGTGGGGGTGGTGACCTGGGGAAGTAAAGCTGCAGATGGAAAGGGAGCAGGAAGACCTTTGCTAGCTCCTCCAAATCACTTATTTGTAGAGGAACTACTCTATTTTGCATTAAGTGTTTTGCTGTGAATTTTTGAGATAGCAGTCACACCCATATTTAAATGTAAGAACCAGTGTGTTTTCCAAAGACATACAGGCCAGGTCTCTTCCAGCTCCAAAAGCTATGATTTTACAAACACAAATATTGGGATAATAGGAACCACTGTTTCCACTTGGAATGCTCTTCCCATTCTTCATCTCTTCCTTATACTGACCTTTCTATCCTTTAAGGTCTAGCTCAGTTCTCACTGTCTAACTTTTGTAGTTCTTTGACTCTGGAATTTTTGGCAGTTAGTTAGATATGGCATTTTATGTTGAAGAGTAGTTCCTTAAACCTGTTGTCATTTAGGTGTTTTCACGTGTTTATGCCTTGGTCACCCACTAGGTCTTTACTCTTTAGGGCAAGGTGCTACCCATCTCCTGTACCCCTGCCGATGGATGTAGTTCAGTGGTTCTCAACAGGGGCCTCCTAGCATCAGGATCACCTGGGAACTAGTTAGAAATGTGCTCATACCCACTGAAGTAGATAGAAAGTCTGGCCCCAGATAGAAAGTCTGGGGCCAGAGCTCAGTCTGCCCTTTAACAAGCCCTGCTGGTGACTCTGCTGTATGCTGACTTTTGAGAACCTCTAGTGTAGTGGTACGAGCAGGGGACTGAGGGTCTAAGAGACCTGAGTTTGAAGCCAGCTTCACCATTTACTCTCTGACTTTGGGAAAGTGAATTTGTCTGTCTTCTCTCCCCTTCTAGAGGTATTTTGTGAACATTTATGATGCGGGATGTTAATGGGTACCCAAAGGGTAGGGGTGGGTGAGGGGTCCTGTGGCCAAATAAGTTGGTGAAATGCTGCTGTGGCTAATTTAAGCAGGATTCTTTTGGGCAAAACTTTTCAGATGCCTCAGTATGTCACTGAAGGTCTCAGAGTCTCCATGGATGTTGCAAACTTGCGAGCCCCTGGAACACATTTTCTGCTGCATACCTGCTTTTTCCGGGAATACACAGTGTTTTGTGGAACACATTTTGGGAAATGTTGGCTTAGCTAATCTAAGGGTGCTTTGAGCCTCGAGATTTTATGACCTTGTAAATCAGTGAGACATTTAGAAACTTCAAATACAGGTTTAGTCAGACCCGGTGCCAGAATCTATAATTTGGGTAAACCAGGCTTATACAGCAAGTTGAAAATTGAGATGATATGGAAGTAATTAAACATTAGAGAGTAAAGGGTTATATTTTTAAAAGAAGTGAGTTTTTCTTAGGTAGAAAATGGCGTATTAGGGTCAAGGTGGGGAAGATAAGGAAGGGAAAATGTCATTTACTGAGCGTTTGGGAGGCCTGGCAGAAAACATATGGCACATTTAAATCGGTAATTTAATGCGATTTTAATGAAGGAACTATTTATAAAGGATGTGGGCAGAGCTTGGGAAAAGCATCGGCAATGATGCAGGACTTGATTCCTCTGTGTACCCAAGGTTTTACATGTAGCACATTGTCATCGTCATAGCCCCAAAGCAGGTCTTATTATTTCATACCTTGCAGAAGAGGAGTGAAGCCCAAAGAGGCAAAGCAAAATGCCCTTAGATAGGACCTGAGATGGAGGAGACAGAACTCCATTCTGCTCTACCAGGCCCCCAGCCTGCGCCTCCTGGTTCACATTTCTTTAGGCTGAGCCCCCTTATTTCCTTCAATCTTTCTCTATGTAATGAGGCTAAAAACATTGCTTTGTAGAAGCTCATGTTTGGAGCTAGGTGCGTTGCACTGAGCAATCAGTAGACAGGAGAAAATAGCACCTTAGGCAAATATGTACATTAATAATAAAAGCGTGCAGGTTCCATACGTGGGAAAGAAAGATCGTAAACACGAATTTTCATGTCTGGCCGAGTTGGAGCTGTGGAAATCTGTCATCCATTCTTTCCTAGGATCCATCCATCCTAGAAAAATCTTTCTGGAGGAGGTAGGAGCCATGTAAAGGACATGATGTGGCAGCTTAGCTTGTAGGGGCTGGGAAGAGGGAGAGGGAAAATTTTTCAGACAAGGGGGTGCTGCTGGGGAAAGCCTGGCAGTGAGAGTGGAAGGCAAGGGTTCTCCTTGCGCGGGTGCCTTAACCAAATGGCAGTGTGGGCGGTTTGGAGAAGGGGTCACCGTGGGATCTGAGGGTGCTGCTGACCACCAGTTTTTACATCTGGGCCATGCTGTTCCAGTGAAGTCTCTTTAGCCTAACACCTTTGTTAGGAGACGGTAAAGACTGAATTTTCTAAGAAGTGATTTTTCTTCCTTTGGGAAGTTTCAGAGTGTATCAGTGCTCAATTTCTCTTAAGCCCAAAGACAATTTAGAAGTCATGTTTCTGTGGAGGTTTCTTTTCCCCATGTGAGTTTAAATTTGGGTTGGCTTTTAATGCTCAATTAGAATACTTCTTATGGTTAAGTACTTTCTATTCCAAAAAACAAAAACACCTCTCAAATCCTCTGCACAAGACCTGCCTTTGAAAACATCTGGTAAAAATAACAAGTCACTTGGAAAACTGTGATTCTCAGATGGACCCCCGCCTCTTGGTTAGTGGGAAGTCACTGGGGTAAACCTTTATTTCCTGTTGCTTCCACACAGCCGGCCCTTCACGGAAATATTTCACATGTTTCCTCAGGCAGCAGGGAACCTTGAAGGGCAAACAGAGGGCTGGGGCCCCAGATAGGAACACAGTTGCTGTCTTTGCCCAATAGCGCCTCAGGGTGCGTGGAGAGCCAGCCTCGCTCGGCCTTTGAAGCTGGGCCAGCTCCCTGCCCCAAACTGCTGAAACCCCAGCTCTCCCCCAGGCTCGAGCAAGGCCCAAACTTGCCACACCTCTGGCTCTTTTTGCAAGAGAGATGTTTTAAAATAGTCTTAAATGTCAGACATATTTTTTTTTTTCACAACATGCCTCAGACATCTCATAAATTATTCTGCAGTAAAACTTTCATAGGAATTCTTAGAAAACGAAGAGTTCTAGTCAATGGAGTTTTTGGTAACTTATACAACTGTTAACCCCAAATCACCCTACCTTTTCTACCCCAGAACTCGTTGAAGACAATAATTTAAAAATAGAGATGATTTTTCTGAACCCATGTTGGAGGCTGTCTTTGATGACTGAAGTCTTATGTTTCTTCATAATGCTATATGTTACTTTGAACAACATGATATTCCAATATTTGACCATTTTTTACTTTAAAAAGGTTATTTGAAATGGTTCAAACTGATAATAATGTAGGAAGTATAGGAGTTGGAGTTCAGTGTTTTCTGACCAGAATATACCTATAAAGTTGATTTTATTTCCTTAGGGGGGAAAAAAAAAAGAAATCTGTGATATCCACCTTTCTTGCCATTTGCTTCTTTCTCATGAATATAGGTAATTAAAGATTCTGGTTGCAGAATTTGCATTGTTGCTCAAGCTGTGTCTGCTGTCACATTGGCTCCACATTGGGGCTCTTACAAATATGTGTCACATCTATAGCTGCAGTTCTAACGAGCTCTTTTTCGTGTGCACATGCTTCTGTACATGAGCCTGTGAGCCTTCCTTCCTTTTGTGGTTTTTCAGTGTTGTGGCTTAGATTTATTTCTATTTATAATGCTTACTGTCTTGATTTATTCAGTTACTAGTTCCTGAAAAGTTGGAATTTAGGAAGAATTTTTTTTTTTTTTTTTTTGAGATGGAGTCTTGCTCTCTTGCCAGGCTGGAGTGCAGTGGCGTGATCTTGGCTCCCTGCCACCTCCACCTCCACCTCCAGGGTTCAAGCGATTCTCCTGCCTCAGCCTCCTGAGTAGCTGGGATTACAGGCGCCTGCCACTACAGCCAGCTAATTTTTTGTATTTTTAGTAGAGACGGGGTTTCATCATGTTGGCCAGGCTGGTCTCCTTCTGAGACCAGCCTGGTCGAACTCCTGACCTCGTGATTAGCCCACCTCAGCCTCCCAATGTGCTGGGATTACAGGCATGAGCCACTGTGCCCAGCCATAATTTTTTTTTTTTTTTGAGTCTTGCACTGTTGCCCAGGCTGGAGTACAGTGGCACGATCTTGGCTCACTGCAACCTCTGCCTCCTGGGTTCAAGCAGTTCTCCTGCCTCAGCCTCCCAAGTAGCTAGGATTACAGGCGCCCACCACCACGCCCAGCTAATTTTTTTGTATTTTTAGTAGAGATGGGGTTTCACTATGTTGGCCAGGCTGGTCTCAAACTCCTGACCTCGTGATCTGCCTGCCTCGGCCTCCCAAAGTGCTGGGATTACAGGTGTGAGCCACCACGCCTGCTCCAGAATTTTTAATTATTGGGACAGAGGTAGATAATTTGAGCTGGGACTGTCATAACAAGTCTGGAATATGTGCTACATCACAGAGTCATGGTCATCAGTGCCCAAAGTGATGCTGCATAGATGCCTTTTGTCCATAGGAAGAGTCAATGATATTTAGATGCTAGCATACTTCATTTCGTGATATTCCTCATTCTTTAAAAATTGAACTTGCTAATTTACCAGTATATTTCATTATCTAGAACATTCCATTAACTCTGTATTTGGCAAGTGTTTGAATTGACTAGAAATTTCAAAAGTGAGGGTATACGTCCTAGGATATTTTTGTCTTTTTTTTTTTTTTTTTTTTTTTTGAGAAGGAGTCTCGCTCTGTCGCCCAGGCTGGAGTGCTGTGGCGTGATCTCGGCTCACTGCAAGCTCTGCCTCCTGGGTTCACACCATTTTCCTGCCTCAGCCTCCTGAGTAGCTGGGACTACAGGCACCCGTCACCACGCCCAGCTAATTTTTTGTATTTTTAGTAGAGACGGGGTTTCACTGTGTTAGCCAGGATGGTCTCGATCTTCTGACCTCGTGATCCGCCCGCCTCGGCCTCCCAAAGTGCTGGGATTCCAGGCGTGAGCCGCCAAGACTGGCTTCTTTTGCCTTTTTATGTGAAATCAAAGCAACAAAATGTCTCTTGCCCCTTTACTTCATCCAAGGCACCGTGTTAAAATTCAGAAGGCATATTTGCAGTGACTAAAGAATTTTGCTCCTCTTTAAACATGACACTAGCATGACATTCTCCTTACCGTTTGGTCTGTAGGAAAGCAAAGTCAGTTATCTGCAACTTAACTCAGGACAGCATCCTTTGGGGGAAGCAGCGCTGTGTTGAAAGTTACAGCCCTTGTTTCATTCCTGTCCAGGTCCCAAGCTCATTGTGACTTTGTGGATAGACTTTCTCCTTTTCCACCTGGACTGCTTCCTCTTCTATACAGTGAAGATGTCAAACTAGATCATTTCTAAGGTCTTTCACAACACAGTAAACCCAACAATGTTTTTTATTGACTACTTTCCACTTCGCAGGGTCCTGAAATAGTTCCAACTGTAAGAGAGCATGTCACACCTGGGTATTTTCAAAGGTCCCTCATAGATAAGTAAACCAAGAAAACATGTTTGTTGGTCATCCTGCAAGAGCAGAGAGAATGCCAGAGTGTGCAGAGTATTCAGCCCCTCCAGAGAGTTATGTGTGGCTTGGAGAAGAATAAATAATACAGGACCTGTCACATACGTGGGACAGAGGGTAGGCTAGACAGCGAGTGCCCTGAGTGACAGCTGTCGTTTATCAAACACTTGCACCATACCCGACTCTTCCAGGTGCTTTTAATTGCTTTACCTATAATATCCTAATCAAGCCTCGTAGTAACCACATGAGAGGAGTGCTGTGTTTACCCTTTCTTACAGACGAAGACACCAAGATAATTTGCCCAAGTTTCCATAGCCAGCAAGTGGTGGAGCTGGTACTTGAATTTGAGCCTACTTTTTTTTTTTTTTTTTTTTTTAAAGACAGAGTCTCGCTCTGTCTCCCAGGCTGGAGTGCCATGATGCAATCTCTGCTCACTTCATCCTCCACCTCCCAGGTTCGGGTGATTCCCGTTCCTCAGTTTCCCAGGTAGCTGAGATTACAGGCACGTGCCACCTTGCCTGGCTAATTTTTGTATTTTTAGTAGAGGTGGGGTTTTGCCATGTTGGCCAGGCTGGTCTTCAACTCCTGGTCTATAGTGATCCTCCCACCTCAGCCTCCCAAAGTGCTGGGATTACGGGTGTGACCCACTGCCCTGGCCTGAGCCTACATTCTTAATTGCCTTGCCTCTAAGAGAAGATGGAGGCATGGATAGAGAGAAGAAAAAAGACTGTCTCATTAAAGGAAAGCATGGAATTGCCAGGGGTTAACAATGGCAGGAGAATCGGGACATTTGTGACCATGGGCTATTTAGGTGGACCCATTTCCTGAGGGTCCTCTCACCTTGGTTACCTGTCACTGCCTTGTGGGCCCTGGGGGGTACTGCCTGTCTATTAAGACTCTGGCTCAAGCTTGGCCAGAAAAACCTCCTGCCAGCCCCCTCCAGCACTCTGCCAGTGCTAAAAAGAGCCTTGTGTTTACTGGAACTTGGGATATCTTTTCCACTTGAGTTGGCCAGAGCCAAGTCAAGGGAATAAAGAGCTGGACTGAAACAGCCACTTGGGATTGGAGGGTGACCCCAATAGTATAACTATGCAAAGACTTTAAAAACCCCTTTCCAAATTTTCCAAAACTTGGTTTTACTTTAAACTGATATTTTCCTTTTAATGCCTCCATTTGCAGAACCAAAAACTCCCAGTTCTGGAATTTGTGCTGTGAAAGGGTCGGTCAGAGTGAACAATGCGAAGCATCCTCATTAGCTTTCAGTTTATTTCTTGGATGGAAGGGATCACTTGTATCTGCTCAGGGGGCTCAGGACAAACTTCTGTTCACTGTCACTCTCTCAGCAGCCATCATCAGTGGGACACTGGCCAGGCATCACATGGCTTAAAAAAAAAAACAAAAAACCAGTGTCTTGCTTTTAAGCACCCTCTGTGCCTTGGATTATAAGACCACTGCTGGCTGGGCACACTGGCTCATGCCTGTAGTCTCAGCACTTTGGGAGGCCGAGGCAGGTGGATCACGAGGTCAGGAGATCAAGACCACGGTGAAACCCCGTCTTACTAAATATACAAAAAATTAGCGGGGCGCAGTGGCAGGTGCCTGCAGTCCTAGCTACTCTGGAGGCTGAGGCAAGAGAATGGCATGAACCTGGGAGGCAGAGCTTGCAGTGAGCCAAAATCACACCACTGCACTCCAGCCTGGGCGACAGAGCAAGACTCCATCTCAAAAAAAAAGAAAAAGAAAAAGAAAAAGAAAAAAGAGTACTGCCTCCTTGAGGGGCAGTGATAATGTTCATCTCCATAGCCTGGCACTGAGCACAGCATGTGGTACCAAGGAGACACTCCATAAGCACTTGGCAAATTATTTGTTGAGCACATTGTTTTAATCACCATACAAACAAATGCAATGGAAAGATGTTTTTAAAATGAGGTGAGTGCAAGGAAGGGAAATGCATTGCAAGGCACAGCTTTGTAGTATGAGGCATAATAGTTCTTAAGCGCCCTGGGATTTAGGGTCAGATAGATTGGGTTATACATCACAATTCCACCATTTACTGGTAGGGTGACCCTAGAGAAGACACTGGATCATTGCCTCCTTTCTAAATTGGTAACAGTGCCTACTCAGTAAGGCTACTAAGATTAAATGAGATATTGTATGTAATGTGCTAAGCATGAGGTGAGGTTCTTGATGATAACAATAGGGTTTTTTTCCCCTAGCAATAAATAAAATACATCAAATTTAGCTGCCATTCAAAAGAAGTGGGAAGCAGAACTTGTGTATATGCTACCTCCCTGACCAAAGAAAAAAAGTTTGCATGTTACAGAGTGGTATAGTACTGAATATTTTGCAATTATCTGGATCAGAGGCAAATTCAGCAGGATATGAGTGGTCGTTGTGGAAATGTAGTTCAACAGATTTCTGAAGTCTGGAAAACTCTTTATATAGAAAACATGCAGAATTAGAACCATATTTCAAAGCTTTTATAGCAGGAAGAAAAATACTTATGAGATAATACTATTCATATACTGTGAACATAACCAGATAATATAAAGAAAGATTACAGGGAAATTCAGCAAATAATGAGATTGTGTTAGGGTAGTGACATTATCTTTTTATTTCATTTTCAGATGTTTAGTTGTGTGCTTATATTTCTTTTGTAGTTTAAAAAATGCTTTCAAAAATAAAACAAACCTATTCAAAAAAAAGCTTCACTCTTGAAATGAAATGAAAAAGAGTCTTCTTAAAAAAAGTTTGATACTTGAATGGCCGCTTTTGAATTTTTTGGTTTTTATTGCTTTTCCAATTGTTTTCTTTAAGAAACTTTTTCTATTGCAGAATAATTAATAAAGACTATACTTAGTGAAAACACATCGAGAAGTTGGGAATTTAAGAGTTTGATGCAAAATGGAAATTTTCCTTTGAAAATAATATGATAGGATAAAGTATTAATGGACTATTAGAAATCAAAGCCTGTCTAATTAAAAAGTAAACACTCTTTAGATGGCATCACAGATGTGTCAAATATATCCATTTTTAAAGTTATAGTCATTTTGTAGATTATGATATGAAACAGTCTTAAAGGTAGGGTGCCTTTCAATTCTTTGCTTTCCTAAACGTCCAGTCTTAGAAATATTTAAGTTAATGGATGAGTATACTCCTAGTAAACTTCTCACTTGGAAACCCTGTGCCAGACTGTGTGCAGATGGGGCAGCAGTCATGACTGGCAGGCCCAGCAAGTAGAATCACATTTGCACATTGTTTTATTCACTGTGAACATTTTTGCAGGAAAAAAAGGAAAAACTGTCTCCCTGCTTAATGCAATTCTGACATGATCAGTACAAATTATAAATTACATTTAAAGTGATGGTACAAATTAATGAACATTTCCAGCTTTGTGTGACAGTTTAGGGTTGAGCATCATTGTTTAATACTTGGTGTTGCAGTCACTTGGTTGTATTGACCAACATTTCTCAAAATATAGCCCTAAATGACATCTGCCAGAAATGCAGATTCCAGGGCCCCTTGGAACTTCAGAATCAGCATATCTGGCTGCAGAACTTGTAATCTGCATTTTAAATAAGTTCCTCCCCAGATGATCCACGTAAAGCAGTTTTGTTGAGGCCCTCTAGTACAGTGGGAACGTTTGCAAAGATTATTTGTTATATCAATTTAAGATATTTAGTTTTAAATCCAGAGAATACAAATGTATAATGAAAGTTTGAGAGCAAAGCTGACTTATTTTGGGTCCATATTTCTACTTATAAGTGAGATTTGAGACTTCAAGGCACTGTGAATAGTGTCTTCAATTTGTGCAATACAATTAATTTTCAAAGTACAAGTTAGAAATTTAGTTGAAGGGCACATGTGAGAATAATTTAAAAATGTTCTTGCTGTTTTTCCAAATTCTCCAATTCATCAGAGTTGACTTGGAACAGCATTGCAAGTGGTCATTTAAAATGCTTTCTCAATATCAATAAGAAAACTTGCATTTGAGAAAATCTCTGATTATTAAATCATTTGTGAATTCATAAAACAGCAAATTTGGAGAAAAAGGGATGAAGACAGAGACCCAATGTTATATCAAGGATTGTAACTAATATTTAGTTCAATAAATATAATTGAGGGTAAATGTAAAGAGAATATTCAGTTATCTGCAAAAGAGATGATGATGGTTTTATTAGGGTCTTCCAACCACATACTTACATTAGGCAGCATTTTTGGCTTTTAAAGTAAAGAAATCAAAGCCAAAAAGGGGTCGGTTTGTATCTGGCTATACTCTGTATAAAGTTATTAATTTTTATTTTTATTTTTTTTGGAGACAGGGTCTTTCTCTGTCTCCCAGGCTGGAGTGCAGTGGTGTGATCACAGCTCACTGCAGCCTCGATGTCCTGGGCTCAAGCAATCCTCCCACTTTAGCCTCCTGAGTAGGTAGGACTACAGGCACTCACCACCATGCCCGACTAACTTTTGTATTTTTTGTAGAGATGGGGTTTTTCCATGTTGCCCAGGCTGCTCGCAAACTCCTGAGCTCAAGCAGTTCACCTGCTTTGTCCTCCCAAAGTGCTGGGATTATAGGAATGAGCCACCACAACTGCCTAAAGATGTTTTTAAGGGATTGACAATTGGGATTAGAGAGAAGCAATCACTTTGAATATCTTAAAACTTCTTTGAGTTTAAAAGTGATCTCACATAATGTATCTGTGCTTAAATATAATTTCTTAATGTCACTTGTGTAGACTTCAGTGATAGAAGAAATAAATAAGATTTAAATAAACTTTAACCCTCCGTTTAGCGAATAAATTTATATATATTTTTATCTTCATAATTTAATGATTCTTATAATGAATTGGCCTTTCTTTATCCCCTGCTGAAATAGTGTTTGGGCTGGGAAACATTGGTCTCTTTTTCATCCGCTCTGTTTTGCTTGTCTCTGGGGACTCCTTACCCCCATGTCTCATCTTCCTCCATCTCCTGTCCCTGCTTGGCAGCAATGGGGTCAAGGAGACTGAATGTGGACCTGACACATCCTACAGAGATCAGGCAAGATCAGAAGTACTTGACTAGGCAGCATTTTGGTTTTGCAGCTCCCAGGCAACACCGATGCTGCAAAGGCATCCTCACATTGGAAGAGGCACACTTTGAGGATGATTTCCTTATCTTCCTGACAGTTGCCTGAAATCTCCCTTCTCGCACTGTGATCTATGAGCTCTCAGGAACTCAATTTATTTTCTTTGCTAGGAATTTCTAGAGCCATGGCTGGGTCACCCTTTGCTTTCCCGGCAGCTGGCTTCACTCTGAACTTAATGAGGTTGCAGAGCTGAGGGGCCACGGAAGGGTTTCCCCCGTTGGAAGGACTCTGCTGCTTGTCCCTATTAAAAGAGTAAATGCTCACTGCTGGGTGACTCCAAGGAAGGGCTTTTCCAGCCAGTTTCTATGTGGTCAGTGTCTAGTGCACATTCCTGAGCCTGCCTGCTCCTCCTTTTCTTCTCTTTGGACTTTAGTGTAACCAGCAGTGAGCAGGAATGTATTTTAGATCACATGTAGATGTAACTTTTGGAGTCGCTGGGATTTTCTGTCCCTATCCACTGGTCAGACAATTTATCAAAGCCTGTTGGCAAACTCGTGTAACCATCCAGGATTTCATGCTACCAAAGGCCTCCCTGCACCTGATTCTCTGCATTCGAGCTTGCTGGTTAGTTGTTAGAGCTGCGATATTAGCAGAGGGGAATTTGAAATGCTTCGTTGCCATTCTGAGAGTTCAAGTGCTTTTTATTTCTGTTTTTAGTAAGTGCTTAAAACACATATTTTAGTTTTTTTCCCTTACAATCTAGTGTATAAAAATCTTTTTAACTTAGGCTTTATATTCTTACAGAAGAAAAAGCTTATTTATTTTTGTACTTTTATTATTAAACAGATAGGAAAAAAGTCTACAATTATATGCCTCTTAAGCTGGATTTCCTCCACAAGTGTAATATATTCACCAAACTCCACAAATACCAAAGCTCCCTTTAAGCATATTGGGAACCAACCCAAGAGTTCTAAAGTTACGATTTTCCTGAAGGATTTTTGTTGAATACTTAGGGGAAAAAAAAAAAAGGTGCAGGGGAGGTGAGGTGGGGATTCTTGTATGGGACCTTTATCCTTTCCCACATCTCTATAGTCTTCTTAAAATGCCCTCTGTCAGACTTTTTGATGGTTTGCTCTCTAGATATTCAAGACGTAAATTTAAACAGTGAGATCCACTATTCAGTGCCCCATATTTAGTTCACAATTAGTGAGCTTTTACTGAATGAATGAGCTCAGAAGCACCAAAGGACATTTGTTTGTGGACTTGCTTTAAGTTAAGGATTTTTTTCTTTTTCTTTTTCTTTTTTTTTTTAATTTTTAGGAGAAAGCTGACCTGAGCAAGGTGGTGCATGCCTGTAGTCCCAGCTACTTGGGAGGCTGTGACGGGAGGATCACTTGAGACCAGGAGTTCAAGGCTAACCTGGGCAACATAACAAAGCCCTTTCTCTAGATAGACAGACATAGCTAGATAGCCATTTATGCTCCAACTCAGTACTTGTATATATGACTTTAGTTTTAGAGACACTTGGACCTGTATAAATGTTAAGAAACCTTAGATTTTAATTCTCAACTGCTGGCTTTTCCTTTTCAAGAGAGGAAGGGAATGCCACAATGAAATTTTAAAAGCAATTTAGAAATATTTTAGTGCCCTCGTGACTGAAGAAACATCATACAGCTAAACACAGATGACTGTCTTTAGGGAGTGTAACATCTAGAAAGCAGAGCAGGACTACAGACATAGTAATTATAACATCTGCTGCTGACATGGCTTGCTCCTTGTCCTGTTGGAAGGGCTTGGCAGGATGAGAGTTCTTTGTTTTAGGGAGGACGCGTACCTGGACATTGCATTTTCTCATCTCAGTGGATTGATCAGGACTGTAAAGCCCATGACATTTGGAAACTGTGGTTTTTTCTAGCCCTGAAATGCTTTTTTTCTTTTTTGGTAGGGATATATATATATATTTTTTAATAGACTTAGGGGTGCAAGTACAGTTGTATTACATGGATATATTACATAGTGGTGAAGTCTCCAGCCTTGAAATTCTATGACGCTCTGAGACCTTTGGCCTCATGAAACATTCTTAAAGATGATAGTGCCTTGTTTTTGGTCTTGTTTTTTTGAGATTGAACTCAATTACTGGCTTGTTTTGCAGGCAGCCAAGGGCAATGCTGTCCTGTAACCTGCAGAGTTCTGCACAAATGCAAGGTGTTGGATGGGGTCACTACAAGATTTGTGTTGAGTTTTCTCTGCCCAAGGCAAAAAGCCTTCATTCCTGGCAATGCCCTTGTCTCCATGCAGGGTTCAGTACATTGTTGTTAAAGTAAAACAGTGACTAACTGGAGCCTTTTATTAACCAGGATTCCTACTTCTGACTCTCCTCACACTTCATTTTTGGAGTTAGAACAGGATAAATAAACCAATTATGTCAATAGGTGACCATTTACTGAGTTCTTCCTGTGTGTCAAGCACTGTGCTATGTGGGTAAATGGTTATCTCGATTAATCCTCACAACAGGGAGGTTAGTGCTGCTTTTATTCCTGTTTTTCATGTAGGGAAACTGTACAGTGGTAATGTCACTGCCTGAGCACCTAGAATTCTTTGCTAACAGGGTTGTGTGTGAATAATTTAATTAGTCTCTTAAGATCTCAACACACTCCCTCCCTGGCCCCTGCTGTAAACATCCTACACTGATTGGAATAGAATACATAGTTCTTTTCTTCCAACATGGTGTGTTCTATTGATACAAGTTGTGAATTGTGATGACAAGGCCATTTTGTATTGAGAACCATTCTCTTTAACATTTATTAGTTTGGAAATGATCTAAACATCCCTAACTCTGTCACCTTTTATTCCATTGTAGTGGTTGATATCATAGTGTCTTCATTTAGTTAATAAGCTTCTTTGAGTTCTAAAGGATTTTTCGACACCTTTTATTTTCTGATAATTTTATCTTGTCATACACCAAGGCAATTGGGCAGAAAAAAAGCTTCACTGTGGACAAAAGTGGCAAAATGAGATTTAGGGAGTTTACTCAGAAAATCAGATTCTCTCTTAGCAGCAGTTTTTTCTACCCATAAGCAAGAGAAGACAAATGTAGAAACTGTCACCTATGTTTGCTGCCATCGAGGCTTCTATGGAGTTTTCACAGCCAAATGAGCAGAACAAGTTTGCTGGGAACTCCTCTCCTGGGCAGAGAGGGTGTATATGGTTGAGGCATATTTCATTTTTTTTTTTTTTGGTCTCATAAAAAGCACTGGGCACCATTGCCCCTCCTGTGGCCCAGCCAGCTCACAGGCAGTTAGCCTGCATGCCCTCTCTGCCCCAGGGCCCCGCCTCTACAGTGCATTCTGCCTGCTTCAGCTGGATCAATCATTGTCTCAACTTGTTTCTTGCTATATAACAGGATACCACAGACTGGGTAATTTATGAAGAGTAGAAGTTTGTTTGGCTCACAGTTCTGGAGGCTGGGAAGTCCTAGATCATGGAGGGGTTGCATCTGGTGAGGGCCCTCTTGCTGCATCATAACATGGTGGACTCATCCTTTTATCAGGAGCCCACTCTGGCAATAACTAACCCACTCTCTTGATAATGACAGTAATCTATGCATGAGGGCAGAACCTTTATGAACTAATCACCTCTTAAAGGTCTACCTGTTAATATTATCACAATGACAACTAGATTTCAACATGAGCCTTGGAGGAGACCTTCAAACCTTTGCAATCTTGAATTTGGAAACTTCTCTTCTGCAGAACTCTCCTTGGTTTCATGGCCCAACAGAATGTCATTGCCTGGCATTCAAGGCCATTTTATGGTCTGTGTACACCATATTCCTAATGTTATTTCCATATACTCTGCAATAGAAACCCTTTGTGTGTTCTGTGCTATGTTCCAAACATTACCTATGTGAGAACTGCTTTGGAAACTCTAGACACTTTGTGAGGAAAATAGTTTGTTAAAAGCAAAAGACATGGTACACAAGTTTTTGTTTGTTTGTTTTGAGACAGGGTCTCATTCTGCCACCCATGCTGGAGTGCAATGGCAGAATCATGGCTCACTGCAGCCTCGACCACCCAGGTTCAAAATCAGTCCTCCTGCGTCAGCCTCCTGAGTAGCTGGGATGACAGGCATAAGCCTCCTGAGTAGCTGGGACTACAGGTACATGGCACCATGCCTGGCTAATTTTTATATTTTTTGCACAAATGGGGTTTCACCTTGTTGCTTAGGCTGGTCTCAAACTCCTGGGCTCAAGCGATCCACCCACCTTGATCTCCCAAAGTACTGGGATTACAGGCATGAGCTGCCACAAGCAGTGTGGAAGACAGGTTTTATATATCCTGGAAGAAGTGGTAAAGTTAAAAAAAAGTTTTATATGTAAATCAAATAATACCTAGCCAGTAACATCCATGAGTATTAACTGTGGGGAGAAAGAGGAGACTAGTTACTTTACTTCTTATGGAAAGTTATGAGAAGATTGTGCTGTTGGGGAAAGACGGGATATGTCACCTCATGAGGGAGAGAAAGGTGCTGTAAGCTCTTAAAAGGAGCACTGACCGAGACTATTCTTTTAATTAGCTTGAAAAGACTCACCTCTCTATGTTGGACATAGAACATCTGCTGCTACTCAGAGAAACCAGATGAGGAGAAAGTGGTTCAGACCCCCGCCCCAGATGCTATTGATGATGATCATTATGCTGAACACAGCTAAAATTTATTAATCATTTTCCAACGTTGTAATAGGCACTGGATGTACTGAACCTTATTCAATCTTTCACCATAATGCTATGATATTGATGGCTGCTATTATTCCCGCTTTATAGATGAGGAAACTGAGACTTAGCAAGGTTAACTGACTAACTGCATGTAGTAAGCGTCAGAATAGCAGCTCAAATCCACGTTATACTAAGTCTAGGGATGTTGATGGGTGTTGTTGCTTCCTAAAATCTGTTAGAAAATGCTGTATGTGATCTTATTCCCTTTTAACTTCCCCTAATGAAGACTTTCTATGAAGAAATTGATACCATGAGAAGTACGGGCTATTTTGTGCTTTTGTCAGCATGTGCTTGGGTGTTTCCCAGGTAAGTTGTGAAGCTTGGCATTCTCTTAGCTAGAAGATTCCTGCAGCAGAGGGCAGTCCATGGATACTCTTCCATGCTGTTTGTAGTAACTCATCAGGGTTTTAAGGGTTAGTCTTATCTCTCCAATTAGAATATAAAGTCTCTGAGGGCAAGCACCATCTCTTATCTTGATTGATAACGTTGATAATTTAATTGCCACAGCTGGATGAAAAAGCCCCCAAAGACAATCCATTTATCTTTAAGTCTGTATATTCTCCAAGCAACCTTTGTACACAAGAGCATCTTGCTGCAGGCAGGGACTGTTTTGTGCCTCCTTGGCTGAGGTCATGTGGCAAAGTGGAAGGAGCCTGGGTTGAGGAGCCGGAGCCAGGACCTGTATTCCAGCTTTCCCGCTTGCTTCCGCAAGACTTTTCAATGAGCCTTCCAACTTTTATTGAAGCTCAGTTTCTCCATTTGCAGAATAGGTGCAGAAACCTTACTAGGTGTTCTGAGGATTAAAAATAACGTGATGTGTCAAGTGGCTGGTTCACAGTGAGCATTTAGGAAATGAAGAGACGGTTCACCTCTGTTTCTGTCGTGTGAGCACAGGGCCTTGCGCAGAATGCATACACACTCAGTGTGTCTTGATAATAATGGTTTGGTTCTTTGGCACCTGAACCTAAGGAGGGAGCAACTGTGAAGTCTTTTAAAATATGATGCTTTTTATCAAGAATGTCCTTCATTGCCAGACTTGGCATAGGAAGGCAGACCTGGAAACTTTTGACTGTTTGGTTCTTGAATCCTGCTTCAGTTCATAAAACCTGACGTTTGGTACAGGTAAGTATTAGTAATATCAACCTCATAATCAGATATTCAATGATCACATTCATTAGTCTGTTAAAATAATAAACAAAGGATAACAAAGAATAGACCCAATACCTTTGCTAGAATACTTTTCCTTTTATAACACAACAATTTACAGTGTTTCTTATATACAGTTATCTCTCAGTATGCAACAGAGGTTGGTCCAGGACCCCATGCATACCCAAATCTGAGCAGACTTTTGTCCTGCAGTGGGCCCTGCAGTACTCACAGGAAAAATTGGCCGTCCATATATGCAGCTTGCACATCCTACAATGCTGTGTCGATCCGAGTTTGGTTGAAAGAAATCTACATATAAGTGGACCCTCACAGCTGAAATGTGTGTTGTTCAAGGGTCAACTGTATTTTAAAATTTAATCTTAAGAACCACTTAATGGGCCGGGCACAGTGGCTCATGCCTGCAATCCCAGCACTTTGGGAGGCCCAGGTGGGTGGATCACCTGAGGTCAGGAGTTCGAGACCAGCCTGGCCAATATGGCGAAACCCTGTCTCTACTAAAAATACAAAAACTAGCCAGGTGTGGTGGCGCGTGCCTGTAATCCCAGCTACTAGGGAGGCTGAGGCAGGAGAATTGCTTCCACCTGGGAGGTAGAGGTTGCTGTGAGCCAAGATTGTGCCACTGCACTCCAGCCTGGGCAACAGAGTGAGACTCCATCTCAAAAAAACAAAACAAAACAAACAAACAAAACACACTTAATGTAAGTAGGGTTTTTAATTTTGTTTTTGTTTTTTTGAGACAGTCTTACTCTGTCACCCAGGCTGGAGTACAGTAGCACAATCTTGGTTTACTGCAACCTCTGCCTCCTAGATTCAAGAGATTCTCATGCCTCAGCCTCCCAAGTAGCTGGGACTACAGGCGTGCACCACAACACCTGGCTAATTTTTGTATTTTTAGTAGAGACAGGGTTTCACCATGTTGGCCAGGCTGGTCTCGAACTCCTGACCTCAAGTATTCCACCCGCCTTGGCCTCTCATAGTGCTGGGATTATAGGTGTGAGCCACCATACCCAGATTAAAGTAGTATTTTAAATTCCCTTTTATGGATGAGTAAACCGAGACTGACAAATTAAGGGACTTCTCAATTTGCACAGCCCTGCCAAAGTTTGGATTCTAATTGAGTTCTTCTTACCCAGCTTTTTGCTGCTTTCCCGCAGCCACCAGGCACATATACAACTCAAGTCAGAAGTGTGTGCCAGATGCCGACTGAGGCAGAGTCCTTGTAAGCCTATAATATAGGTAAATTGTATGTATGTGTGTGTGTATGTGTGTTTGTATAAATATAAACACAGAGATACTAATTTTTATATATTAATATATAAATGTATAATGCCAACCTATTTCTAAGTAGTCTGGGAGACAATATAGATTTTAAAAAAATACTTTCATTGAATTTTTGCTGTGAGCTTGTTATTATGTTGAATGTTTTAGTGGTTTTATCTTGGTTTGAAGAAAACTCATTACAGAAATTTGTATTGTAATTTCAGTGGTTGGATGTCGTTGCTTTTATAACTGATATATTCAAAAGTTGCCTAAAATTAGGGTAAAAATAAATGAGGATAGGTAAAAGTAGCTAACATGATACATTCACCGGATGAGTGATGGGAGCCAAGGTCTTGCATTTATTACAGTGAGGTGCTAATGATCTGACGTGGTCCATGGCCCCAGAGCCTGTGCTCAGGGATTATTGATTTTGGGCCTGTGTATATGTGTTCCACCTCAGTTATTAAACAAATGCCACCGAGAAGAGAGCTTTTCTCAGAAAAGACGGTGTTTACAGTGTTTCGTGTTACCTTTTTGGTAGGTTAGTATATATTCAGTTACAAGTTCAAAACTTCTTAAGGAAAATAAGCAATTCCTGAACAAGCCAGTGTTATGAACTGAAGTATTTAAGTTATGTGTTTGCGAAAGACCCAAGGTCTTTTTACTGAATGGAGCCTCTGTTCCCTCTTTCCTGAGCATGGTATGGGTCTGTACTGCAGATGTCTGTATAATATATGATGTGGTAAATACATAGCCTCAGGGATTTTGTGGTTTAAAAGAAAAGTTGAGAGGGAACTGTGGATTGTCTGTAAGAGCAGAGCCCTCTCCTGCCATATCAAACCCACCCTGCTTTCCCATTTTCAAGCTCTTAACAGACTGCTTTTCAGCTTTTTAACATTTTTTTCCCCAGCCATACACAGTACTTCTTCATCTCGTTTACCTATATTGTGGACTATGGCCCAACCTGGATTCTCCTGAGAATCCAAAATGCTTTCATTCATGACCTCTCACTGGCAGACATTGTATAGCCACTGCTACAGAAGAAAAATGGCTTCTGTGTTCTGGGCTTGCCTTTATTCTTTTGAGGTTATGTATTTATGATTTAAACAGAGTTAAGATGTCTTGCTTTTATCTCATGAATTTGGGAATCTGCCCTATTTTGAGTTATCTGGATTGTCTAAGGAGAAGGCTCCAAATGTGCTGAATGCCACAGTTAGACAGCTTTGTTTTGGTTCTGTAGACACAACCATATTTGGGAAACACAAATAGGCCAGTTTTTGCTTTTAAGACTTGTCTTGGTTAACAACGCGTGTTTTAGAAACTGTGTGTGCCCGGAGTTTTACATATAAAGGATTTGAGAAGGAGCTCAGGGCTCTGGAATGCCATGAAGTGGGGTTAGAAGCAGGGACTTGGCAGTGAGCAGGCACTGGGAGCAATGGGGGTGGTTTGTGTGTTGTCACCTGGCAGCTCCTGCTGACTATTTTAAGATAAAATGTTTTGGTGCGATTGCTTCTTTAGGAAATCTAGCTGAACAGTCGAGTCCGTTTATTGCCCCTTCATCCTCCTAAGGAGCTTCATGGGAGTAGTTTGGCTTCATTAAACAAAAGCAATCACTGATGATGAATGTTAGAATCCCACAAGTTCTGTGGAAGATGGCATCAGGTGGCTCTGCCATGTTCTAATGGACATGACTGTCAGTGGCATTTTTAACTTCTCTCCTAGAATTTTTTCTTTCAAGTTCTAAATATTACACAATTGCATATCAAATGTCATGTAGGAGCTAAAAAAGATACTTGTCATTAGAAAAGAAATGTATTATAACCACATTATAAACAGTTTGGAAAATAGAAAAAAAAAGTTACCCATAATTCCATGCTACCACAATCACTATTAGAATTTGGACATATTTTCTTTTAACTGTATACATGTGTTTTGCCTATTATGTAATTATAATAACAGAGCCGGGCACAGTGGCTTATGCTTGTAATTCCAGTACTTTGGGAGGCCGAGGTGGGCAGATCACCTGAGGTCAAGAGTTCGAGACCAGCCTGGCCAACATAGTGAAACCCTGTCTCTACTAAAAATACAAAAATTAGCTGGGCGTGGTAGTGGGTGCCTGTAGTCCCAGCTGCTCAGGAGGCTGAGGCAGGAGAATCGTTTGAACCCAGACGGTGGAGGTTGCAGTGAGTACAGATCGTGCCATTGCACTTCAGCCTAGGCAACAGAGTGAGACTCCATCTCAAAAAAAAAAAAACATTGTAATCACATATGTCACACAGACTTATACCCTGCTTTAGTCACCTAATCTTATGAGAAGTCTTTTCCCATGTTGTATGGTCAATGTTAGTTTTTCTCATAACTGTTCAACAGTCCCCCCAGTGGGTATGTGGTCAGGTAATTAGCCCCTCTGTTATTGAACACCAGAGGGTTTCAAGGCTTTCACTATTACTAATAAAGCTATGGTAAATGTCTCTGTATGTATAGCATTATTGTCATTCAAGGTTCTTTCTTTAGACTAGGTTCTCCTAAAGCACAGGGGTATGAGGTGCATAGCTCTTGGTGTGTATTGCTGAAGATAATGATAAAAATGTAGTGTCATTGGCCGTGTAGGAAAAAGCCAATGTCTTTGCATTTGCCCACATTATTAGTTTTAAAAAAATTTTGGACTAATATAAGAAGCAGAAAAAATGGTTAGTCATTATTTATATATATAAATATATATATAGTTTGTTTGTTTGTTTTGAGATGGAGTGTTGCTCTGTCGCCCAGGCTGGAGTGCAGTGGCGCGATCTCAGCTAACTGCAAGCTCTGCTTCCCGGGTTCACGCTATTCTGCCTCAGCCTCCTGAGTAGCTGGGACTACAGGCACCCACCACCACGCCCGGCTAATTTCTTTGTATTTTTTTAGTAGAGACGGGGTTTCACTGTGTTGGCCCAGATGGTCTCCATCTCCTGACCTCGTGATCCGCCTGCCTCGGCCTCCCAAAGTGCTGGGATTACAGGCGTGAGCCACCCCGCCCGGCCTATGTTTTTTAACTGGTTGGGTTAAGTAAACATTTTCTCATAGATTTGTTTATTATTTGCATTTTGTCTTCTGGGAATCATTTCTTCATGTGTCTAAAAATATTTTTCTTGGCAATTAGTATGATTACATTAGATTAAGGATATTAACCCATCATTTTGTTTGCTGCAAGCCATGCATTTTAATACGTTAGACAATGTAATATATCATTACAAATTATCTCCTAAATTCTGTTGTTTGAAGCTCAAAGAATACTGCATTTATAAGACTTGAAACTGTTTGGGGGGCTGAATTTGCTTATTGGGATGGAAGTCAACATTTTATATTTATTTAAAGGCTCCACTCAAGTATTTTAAAATGATTGCAGATTTATTGGTGGTGAATGTTCTAGCTCCAAATCTGCCCCTTCTCTGGCATGAACCTGGAACGAAAGTTTGATGTTGATAGTGGAGTTTGGGCATGGGCTTTCTGAATATTGTGATCATAAATAGGTTTTATTAAAATGAGTTCTTGGCTAGGTGCAGTGGCTCATGCCTGTAATCCCAGCACTTTGGGAGGCCGAGGTGGGTGGATCACTTGAGGTCAGGAGTTCAAGACCAGCCTGGCCAACATGGTGAAACCCCATCTTTTTTTTTTTTTTTTTTTTTTTTGAGATGGAGTCTTGCTCTGTCACCCAGGCTGGAGTGCAGTGGCCAGATCTCAGCTCACTGCAAGCTCCGCCTCCCGGGTTTATGCCATTCTCCTGCCTCAGCCTCCCAAGTAGCTGGGGCTACAGGCGCCCGCCACCGGGCCCGGCTAATTTTTTGTATTTTTTTAGTAGAGACGGGGTTTCACCGTGTTCGCCAGGATGGTCTCGATCTCCTAACCTTGTGATCCGCCCGTCTCGGCCTCCCAAAGTGCTGGGATTACAGGCTTGAGCCACCGCGCCCGGCCGTGAAACCCCATCTTTACTAAAAATACAAAAATTAGGCAAGGTGGCACGTGCTTGTAATCCCAGCTATTTGGGAGACTGAGGCACGAGACTCACTTGAACCCAGGGGGCGGAGGTTGCAGTGAACCGAGATTGTGCCACTGCACTCCAGCCTGGATGAGAGGTGAGACTCTGTCTCCAAAATAAAAAAGTTCTTCATCTTCATGACTTTATATGGGGATCAAAACCAAAACTATTTCCGGCCAGTGTAACTACAGAAAATAAAATAAAATAAAATAAAATAAAATAAAATAAAATAAAATAAAAACTAGATGAAAATAAAAACTTTTAGTTTTTGTTGAACCAGTGCATCTGGCTATTGGGATTGGCCTTAAATTTGGGGAGATGAGGGAAAGGGCATTAGTGGGAAGCAACAAGATTAAAGGCTTAGAAATGGGAACTCTTATCATAAATCAGTAGGAATAGCAAGTATGGTACATGTACAGTTTAGGACTCATGGGAGGATGTGAGGGAGATGAGACTGGAAAAATAACTGGGACGTGATCCTGCAGGGCCTTATGGCACATTAAATTTGGACTTGAATTTTTAGATCAGTGTTTCCAAAAGTGTGACATTTGAGGTGATTTTAGAAGGTATGTCCATGAACATTGGGACATTTTGGTATTTACTCATTCCTTGATTCTCTCTCTCATTGTGCTCCCATGACACTTAAGCCAGATTGCTAGCAGAAGGGTTATCTCATTGTGTTACATTTAAAAGGGCCATGTCTGCCACCCTACAACCCTGTGATGGCCTCAAAGACACCCTACAATCCTGTTGGCCCCCACTGGGCCAAGCACTTTCCTGGATGCAAAGTAGGTACTAAAGAATTGTTTTTGAATGGTATCATCAGGCCTGTGTTTTAGATATAAAACTCTTTCCCGGAAGCTTTGCTGCCTTTCCCTTGCCCGCCATACTGCCCAGCCAACCCCTCTGAGTGTGTAGGAGCCCTGTGGATTTTTTTTCCCCGTTGAAATTTGACCCACGTTGAAGTGAAAGCTGGGGAGTACATAGGTGGGTGCCAGCACAGTGGCTGGAGGGGGCTCATGGAACCTCCTTCCAACACAGCTGGAAAACCAGGAAAATGGTCTGGGTAACCTACATAGATGCTTCTGGTTCTAAAGAAGTGAGCATGTAGTTGAAACAGAATAAAGACCAGCTTAGGGCCCTCTGGCTCCCTAAACTCCTGAAGAACTACAGCGGCCCTGTTCTAGAAGGATCCTCATGGCCCAATGTAAATCAGTTCACAGTGACACTTAGAAATCAAGACCGGAAAGTGTGGGGAGGAGGAAGGAGTTAACTGTCTTAAATGCAGTGGAAAGATCAGTGAAGCCCGGACCAGTGCAGAAACCGTTGGACTTGGCCATGCATGTGCACTGGAAACCTTTCTGAAGGCCATTTCAGATAATTGGTTAGAACGGAAACCGAGTTGGAGGGACTCCAGGAGGAAATGAGAGGATGTGGAGGATGGCCTTTCTGATGTGTTTTCCTATTGCTCCCTCTCCAGAAACATTGGTCTTTTTACAGAAACTTCGTGCTTGTTGTGTTCTGAGCTCCCAGGAGTGTCATGGGATTCTAGACTGAAGTTAATGTCAGGGTCAAGTTTATCCCACTTTCTTCCCCTTGAAAGGAAGTATCAGCGACTCAGTGTTTATCCTTTCTGGCTTCTGAAGAACCTTCTGCACCCTTTGCAATAATGTAGAGGGTGCATTTGAAGAGAAATGACATTAATAGAGATTGAGAAGAGAAGGCACTGTTGAAAAATTGGAGAAATGTGGCTCTGCTAGTGGATCTGCAAAGTACAAAGAAATAAG
This sequence comes from Macaca fascicularis, assembly GCF_037993035.2. Lineage (NCBI taxonomy): Eukaryota > Metazoa > Chordata > Mammalia > Primates > Cercopithecidae > Macaca > Macaca fascicularis. Next base: position 104,367,472 of record NC_088383.1, on the reverse strand, counting down.
GCCAAGCATTTATTCTGGGGCTCTGTGCGCTGTCTCTATTCTTTTCAAGCTGTTGGAAGTAGCTGTACATATATAAAATCAAGTCCCAGATTAGATTTTTTTTTTTTTTTAAATACAGGGTCTCACTCTGTTCCCCAGGCTAGAGTGCAGTGACGCGATCTTGGCTCACTGCAACCTCTGCCTCCTGGGTCCAAGCGACCCTCCCACCTCAGCCTCCAGAGTAGCTGGGACTACAGGTGTGCACCACCACGTGCGGCTAATTTTTGTATTTTTGGTGGAGACAGGGCATCCCCATCATGTTACCCAGGCTGGTCTTGAACTCCAGACTCAAGCAGTCTGCCTGCCTCGGCCTCCCAAGTGCTGGGATTACAGGTGTGAGCCACGGCGCCCAGTATCAGACTGGGTTTTCTTTTTTTTTTTTTTTTTTGGAGACAGAGTCTTGTTCTGTCACCCAGTTTGGAGTGCAGTGGTGTGAGCTCAGCTCACTGCAACCTCCTCCCAAGTTCAAGTGATTCTCCTGCCTCTGCCTCCAGAGTAGCTGGGACTACAGGCGTCCACCACCATGCCTGGTTAATTTTTGTATTTTTAGTAGAGATGGGTTTCACCCTGTTGGCCGGGCTGGTCTTGAACTCCTGACCTCAAGTGATCTTCCCACCTCGGCCACCCAAGGTGCTGGGATTATAGGCGTGAGTCATTGCACCCGGCCCAAGATTGGATTTTAAAGCTAAGGCATAACCAGCATTTTGTACAAGTCGGGAGCTGGCTCCCTTTTAAGGAGCCACAGTGGAGTTAAGGAGGCTCTTGGCTATCTTGAAGGTAAGACTCTGAAGTTAGGTTCTGAAGGTTAAACAGGGGCGAGAAAGGCCATGACTGAGCACCTCCTGCATGCCCAGTGCTGAGGATGATGTAGTTTTTCCTTTCCAGATATTTACACTCTATTGTTGGGGATGGGGGAGCTATGGAGGCAAAACACCATAGAGCATAGGAGAAGCTGGAGCATGCTGGCTGGGAGATTTAAAGGCTCTGTTTTCCAAGAACCTTTGCAGGACCTTGAATTCATTTTTACAGACATACTCAATTTCTCCCTAGTCATATATCCCTAAACTATCCATATAAGGACCTTCTTTCCTTTCCCAGTAACCAACCCATATTTAGTTGATTGTTTTTCAGCTGGAAGCATGAGTATAAATTTGACTTTTTAGTAATTAATCACTTTGTGTCATCAAAACTTGTCTTAGTATAGGGTACTGGAATTGGCGGGGTAGGTGGACAATATGGAAAGATTAATTATCTGGATGCTTTCTTAACGACTCTGGCCACTTCACATCTTGTTCTTCTCATGGAATGTCTGTGTTGATGCTGTGGTACTTGGACCAAGTACGGCAGGTCCAAGCAGCTCAAAGCATGGAATGGCGGTTTGACCCCCCGCTGGCACACCCAAGCTGTAACACTGCATAGGCTCCTGCAACTCACTAAGGGAATTAACTGCCCACTTGTAGTTGTCTGATTTTGCCACTAGATGGTACACTGTTCGTCCTTTTGGCTTTTACCCAACGGTGCCTGGCTCATTTGGAGGGGGGACTTGTAAGAGACATTCCAAAGTCATGCCATCATGTACTCAACCAAATCAGGCTCTTTACAGCTTAGTTTTTAAATAAATATTAAGTGTTAGAGGTTTTTTATGTAAAATAAACTCTCAAGTTCTCATCTGACTGTAATGACCCTTATTACCTCTAAATAAACAGCAGGGACTAGACTATGATTTTCAAAGCTTTCAGTGTTCTGGTCAAGCTCAGTTTGTGTAGTTTCATGGATGCATCCTCACTTCCCAGGCTCTGAGCACTTAAGGTTGTAGAGACACAACCACTGCCAAGCCACTTGGGATTCAGATCTGGTCAGCCTCATGTCAGGAGACAGGAATGAAGATTCTCCTCTTCAGATGAAATCTTGGAGACTTCTCCCTCCCATCTTCTACTGGTCAAAGTTCTTGGGTGGCAGATAACCAGAAACCACCTCTGGTGAACTCAAACTGAGAAGGGATTTATTGGCAAGATCTTGGGTAGTTCACGGAGTTTATGGAAGGTTGGAGAACTGCACTCAGAACTGGGGCAGGAATTCCAGGAGGCTGAGCTGGCTGGGATCAGAGCCAGAATCAGGCCCTGGAATAGTCTGGATAGGACGTTGCTGCTGTTGCCACCACAGGGGAGGACTGGACACGGGGCACTGTCCTTGGCACTGCTGCCATTGCTGCAGTTCCTTTTCTTCAATCAGCCCGTTCATCCTCAGCACTTTTAATTTTATTTTAAAATGTCCTTGTTTGTTAGTATCAACTGCTGGAGATTTAATCGCCAGAGTGAACACACAACAGAACCTGCTACTCAAAAAGTCCTCGTGTGCAAGAGCTGGTACTCACCTGTGCATTGTCATTGTCACGTACTATCATCATACTAGGTCTTAAAATATCAAAGTAGTCTGTTAACACCCAGGATCCATTCGCCTTCTACCCTCTAACCATCCAGCCATTAAATGGTTAATAGCAGGCACAGGGAGGGGCCTCCCAGAGAGTGCTACAACTGGTGTCTGCTCCAGTTGGTAGACATTTGTGGCAAAATGATGGTTAAATATTTTGAAGATTATCTCTGACCATGTCTATTTTAGGTCAGTTTGTAAGTAAGAGGGGCTGACACTTAGAAGTTAGTAGTTTCTATATTGAGAAATGTGAAATGTGCAAAGGGCTACCTGCATATGACAGTGATTACTCATCATGTATGAGTTGAGGTATCCCTTTTTGTTTGGTTCATAAGACATCTCCATTCATTCCTTCTCCAGCCTAAGAATGCTGTGTGCTTTGTACTTGTTTTTTAAATTAAGATGAATTAAGCTATACAAAGGAAATTGGTAAATGGATTATGGAGTGTTATTACAATGAAATACAGCCATTAAAATGATGGATATGCTGACTATGTAGAATCCTAGAAAAATGTTCATGAAATATTTGATTTAAAAATTAGAACACAAAGCTGTCCAGATAGCATGTTTACAGCAGTGTACATGCTATTTATGTATCTAGAGGCTAGAAAGGACTCCTAAAAGAATGAAAATAGTTTCAGTTAAGATAGCTTCACAGTTGAATCAAGAAGATTTCTTCAATACTGCTTTAAAAATTGAGGAAAGGCCAGGTGCAGTGGCTCACACCTGTAATCCCAGCACTTTTAGAGACTGAGGCAGGAGGATCGCTTGAGGTCAGGAGTTGAGGCCAGCCTGGGCAATAGAGAGACCCCATCTCCAAAAAATAAAAATTTTAAAAATTAGCCACATGTGGTGGTGCACAACTAGTCCCAGCTACTTGGGAGGCTGAGGTGGGAGGACTGCTTGAGCCCAGGAGGTTGAGGCTGTAGTGAACCGTGATCACACCAGTGCACTCCAGCCTGGGTGATAGTGCAAGATCCTGTCTCAAAAAAAAAAAAAAAAGAAAAGAAAAAATAAGGAATAAAAACCTTAACATAATACAATTGCTCATGAAAATTATTTATAAAATAAAAGCATTTGGATGGTATCACAACAACACTTTTGATCCTGGGAGACAAACTAAGGTATCAAAAAATTAGGATTGGAAAACATGAGGACATACAGATAACAGCAGGTTGTGTGTTTCTCAATTGAAAGAACAGATGTTTCCACAGCTTAGAAAACTGGCTGTGTGGACAGCTACTGAAGGTCATAGATAGTCTCAGATGTATTTGCCAGTGACAGAGGCAAAGTTACTGCTGATTTGGGCTGCAGAGATGGGCTTAGGATGATTTCCTTTTCATCCTTAGCATTCTACTCTGTTAATTACAAGGACAGTAAGCAAAGCAACCATCCAGAAAGGAAATCAGTGTCCAACTTCAGCTTTTTTTAAAAAAGAAGCTAAAGCATGTCTCCTTTTGCAGACCTTCATACCGTATCTTCACATCCCTATTACAGATTTGGTGAACGGGAGCTTTCCTCTGCATCATTGCTTCTCACACCTTAAAATGCAAAGAGAGCACCTGGAATTTTGTTAAAATGCCCATTCTGATTCAGTAGGTACAGGATGGAGTCTGAGCTTCTGCATATTCTTTACTTTTTTTTTTTTTTGGAGATGGAGTCTCACTCTGTCACTCAGGCTGGAGTGCAGTGGCACACACGGACTAGGCTCACTGCAACTTCTGCCTCCCAGGTTCAAGCAATTCTCCAGCCTCAGCCTCCCGAGTAGCTAGGATTACAGGCACCCACCACCACACCCAGCTGATTTTGTATTTTAGTAGAGACAGGGTTTCACCATGTTGCCCAGGGTGGTCTCGAACTCCTGACCTCAGGTGAACTGCCCAACTTGGCCTTCCAAAGTGCTGGAATTATAGGCATGACTCACCACGCCTGGCCGCTTCTGCATTTTCAGTAAGCTCCCAGCTAATGCGAATGCTGCTGGCCTGTGGACCACACTTGAAGTATCAAGGTTCTGCGTATCCCAAGGACTTGTTTTTCAGATTGTGTGACCTTCAGATGTGTTCAGTAAGACTTTATTAGTTGAAGTATGTACAAGACTTGTACTTTGAAAAAACTATAAAACATTACCAAGAGAAATTAAAGAAGACCTGGATAAAGGGAGAGATAGGTCATACTCATGAACTGGAAGACTCGATATTGTTAAAAATGTTAGTTTTTCACAGATTCAACACGATTCCAGTTAAAATCTGAACAGACTTTTTTTGGTAGAAATTGATAAGGTGGTTTTAAACTTTATATGAAAATGCAAAGGACCTGAAATAGCCAAAATGATTTTGGAAAAAAAACTCAAGTTGGAAGACTCACTGTATTAGGCCATTCTTGCACAGCTGTAAAGAAATACCAGATACTGGGTCATTTATAAAGAAAAGAGGTTTAATTGGCTCACAGTTCTGTAAGCTAGCTGTACGGGAAGCATGGTGCTGGCATCTGCTCGGCTTCTGGGAAGCCTCAGGAAGCTTCCCATCATGGTGCAAGGCAAAGGGGGAGCAGGAGTGTCACACGACAAGAGCATAAGTAAGGGTGGGGGAGGTGCCACATACTTTTAAATGACCAGGTCTTGTGAGAACTCGCTATTGCAAAGATAGCACCAGGCCATGAGGGATCCACCCCCATGATTCAAACACCTCCCACCAGGCCCACCTCCAACATCGGGGATTACATTTGAACATGAGATTTGGGCAGGGACAAATATCCAAACTCTATCACTCACATTGCCTGATTTCAAGGCTATGTAAAACTATAGTAATCAAGACAGTGAGTTATTAGATAAAGACAGCTCACTGAAATAGAAGAGTCCAGAAACTGACCCAGCCATATCTAACCAGTCGCTTTTCAGAAGTGTTATGCTAAACAAGAGAAGCCAGACGCAAAGAATTACCTATACTATGATACCATTTATATAAAATCCTGGAAAAGGTAAAACAATAGTAACAGAAAGCAGATCAGTTGTTAACAGGGACCTGAGATGGTACTTGGCTGTAGAGATACACATGGGAACTTTTTGGGGTGATGGAAAGGCTGTATATTGTGATTGCAGTGGTGGTTATAGGATGTATATATTTGTCAAAACTCATCGAATTGTAAAATTAAAATGGATATATTCGGTTGTATGCAAACGATAACTCAGTAAAAGATCTAGATATATATTAGGGCATTGTCAGTACAATTTAAGCTTTCTTTGAGACCCTACTAAATTAAGGGGTTATCTATTTGAACATCAGGCATTGGTTCCCAGCTCCAGGTGGTAGAGCACAGTGCATAGGAACGTGGGCCAGAAAGTCAGGCTGTCTGGGTTCCAGTATCAGCTCCTCCACTGCGGCAAGCACACAGCTTCACCTGTCTGTGTCTCGGTTTCCTCATCTGTGTAAACTAACATGACATTAGTGCTTACCTTCTAGGGTTGTGAGGTCAAATGCATTAATATATTTAAAGCATTTAGAACATTTCCTTGTGCATAGTAAGCTATGTATAAGCATTCAGTATGATCAGTAAGTTCTCAAATCAGTTTGTGTCGTGATTTTACCTCTTTCTCCTAAAATGTGTTTTTTCCCTTTCCTTTACCCTCTCTTTAAACCACGTGCACTCATGTAGCTTGAGGTTTTTTTATAGAATGTTAGAGCTGAAAGGGATCTCGGATAACATTAGCATCAAGTATGGGCAACAAAACTGAAACCAGTGAGGTTGAGTGATGTGCCCAAGGTCACAGTAATATGTGGGTGACCATGAACCAGAAGCCTGGCCAGGTGACTCCTGGTTCAGCTCTGTTTTATCAAGGGTTACAGTGTTTGCATTTTTAATACTAACCATTGGGATTTATCGCGAACCTGCCATTCATCAATTGCATTGTGTGGTGTTTGTTTTTCTACAGAGCAGTTCAGAGCCCCAGTTGCAGACGACTTGTCCTGCCACCACCATGAGCTCTGGTAAGTCATTTTAAACTCATCTTTCTCTCATCTACCAGACTGGGCTGTTTACCCAGATTTCCCACGCACCCCGAAGGCCCCACTCTGGCATTATATTTTTTACTTTTTGCAAACTGGGTGAATGCCAAAGCTTTGTCATAAGTTGTCATCATGACTATCATCACCTTCATGGTTAATGATTTTTTGAGTGCCTACTACTATTGCCAAAGAACTGTGCTATACACTTTACATGCACATTAGCCCTCTCTTTATTGAGATGTAACTGGCATACTATAAACCACAGATATTTTAAGTATACAATTTGATAAAATTTGACATATGTGTACACCTCCATGGCATTTCTTAATCTGAGTGACTGCAGCAAAAGTAAACTGAGTGGCCATAATTGCCCCAGGATGTGAACTAATCTAATGCTTCCTTCATCCAGGCTAGTAGAGCAGTCTGCTCTCTCTTTTGCTTTGCCTTTGGTAGTAAAAGTCAAGACCTAAAGAAATAATCAGTTTTGAGTATTTTTAGTTTTGAGCTGAGGTAGAAAACGTGGGTTAGGGAAGACAGAGATGGGAACAGATCCCTGCTCATCATGCAGCCAAGAGCTGTCAGCTTTCCAACCCAGAATTGGAGCAGAGAAGTTTCCATCTGGAGATTAAGCCCCACCTAGGCTACTGAGCATACCCTGGAGCCTCCTGAGACCTGCAGGTGGGGCAGGCTGTGGGGTGGGAATATGACCATGTGGCTATCTCATTCAGGGGTCTCCCAATCCTGCAGTATTTCGTGAGTGTTGTCAGTGACCTTTGTGGATTAAAAATCATCCTTTTCCATTTATTTGCATACAATATCCTTTTAGCCAAGTTCTGAGCAGGACAGTATGTAGTTAAGACCTAGGAAGGCTCTGGGTGGAATAGCTGAGGCCCACACCCTGACCTCTTTGCTTACTGGCTGCATAGTCTTGGGCCTGTGGTGGACCCTTCTCTGCATTTTCCTCTGCAAAATGGACATAATAAAAGCCCTAGTTCATTGGGATTTAGTGAGGATTAAGTGAGGCAATGCTTTCATTTATTTTTTTTGAGACGAGTCTCGCTCTGTCATCCAGGCTGGAGTGCAGTGGCATGATCTTGGCTCACTTCAGTCTCTGCCTCCTGAGTTCAAGTGATTTTCCTGCCTCAGCCTCCTGAGTAGCTGGGATTACAGGTGCCCACCACCACGCCTGGCTAATTTTTTTGTATTTTTAATAGAGATGGGGTTTCACCGTGTTGACCAGGCTGGTCTCGAACTTCTGACCTCAGGTGATCCGCCCCTCTCCGCTACCGTGCCTGGCCTGAGGCAGTGCTTTTAAAGTGCTGGGCTCTGTGTCCAAGGCATGGCAAGGGCTTCATCTTTGGGCTCGTACTGTTATGAGTTCAGAGTTCCTCCCTGCAAAGCCAGGGACTTGGCTTCTCAGCAATTCCTTGAGTGCTTTTGCTGTGTGCGAAGAGGCCGTGCACCTTTTCCCCTCTAAGCAGGCTCAGGTACTGCCAGTAGCTCCTGCTTCATAACTCATTTTTGTCTCTTTGGCTTTTTGCTTTTGTTGTCATTTAAAATAGGCCATGGTGTTTGGCTTTATTTTGTTTTAAACTTTTTCTCTGTAGCCTAAAGCTACTTTCTCGTCCAGTGGCAGAACTGGCCTAACTTTGGTTTACTCCTCTTGGCATTAAGGGCCAGAGAAGGAGGAAGGGAGAGGCCTGGAAGAAGGGTATGGGTGTGGAAAAGCCCAGGAGACTTCTCCCCAGAATCTCTCTCTCAACGTGGGGGATTGGAAAGAGGCATTGCCTAGGAAGAGTTCAGAAACTCTGGAGCCTTTGACCCGATGATCCCACTCTTGGGAATTTCTATCTTAATTCCAAGGAAACAAAAATATCACCCACATGAAGTGGGGGATACGAGTAAGTACGTTATGTGTATTTACTTGATGGAATATTACACCGCTATTAAAATGGTCATTAGGAGAAAAGTAGCTACATGGGAAATATTTGTTTTAATGCTGGTGGAAAGAGCAGTGTAAAAATGGTGGATTCTTTTTATTCCAAGTTTGGGCTGGGCTGCCAGTCACCAGGTGAAGTGCTTTACCTGTGCGATCTTGTTACATTCTCCTGGAAAACCCTCACAGGTGGGGCGTGGTTTGCCACCCTCATTACACAGATGGGAAAACTGAGGCCCTGAGGGGTTAATAATATGGCTGGGATCACTCACCTAGTGTGTGCTGTGGCTGAATCAAACTCAGGAAGCTGGACACCAACATTATGCTGCAGGGGTTTGAGTTTCGGGAGATGGAGTTACTAATTTTTAAATACCTTTCCAAAATTTCAAGTTGGGTTGTTACATTTAATTAAAAAAAAGGAAGAACATGGGGCTGGGCCTGCTGGTAGCTCAGAGGCTGCCCCACACTAGCCTGGGGAGGCCTGGAGCAAGGCCTACAATCACAGAAGGAACTAGAGCAGGTACTTGGATTTCTGGCCTTCTCACCAGCACCCTTCTTCCACTCATCTCAGAAATCAGAGCTCAAGGAAGACTCTGACATCTAGAAGAATTAGCCTTCACCTATAGGTGGGTGTGGGCAATTAACAGGCCACAGCCTGTGAGGCCAGCATGGGGAAGTCCAGGCACTGGGTGGGGCAGTGGCCCTGCTCGTGTATGGCCACTGGCAGCATCCAGACTGGCCTGTCAGTGTGGCTTATAGCAGGCGACCCCCATTTTGGGAGGCTGATTGTTAAGGGCCTAGGTAAGGTGACTTAGGTCTCAGCCTAATGAATTACAGGGGTGTGGGACTAAGCTTCAGTCCCAGCATTTGGAGAAACAGAATATATGTGTATACATATGTATGTATGTATATATTAGGAAACCCAAATGTTTATCCTATTTGGGGAGGAAGAAGATGAGCTGTGAGATGGGCAGACCCGAGTTCAAATTTCAGCTTAGTGATCTCGGGCAGGCCTGGAATCCTCTCTGCCTCAATTTTCTTATCTATAAAATAGGCATTCCTAACTCCTAGTTCTGGAGGTCTGGGTGTTAAGGATAAAATGAGATGCTAATTATGCAGTGCTAAGCATGGATCCTCAGACCTGGGCAAGTCAGTGTTTAAAAACCCATAGCTAGTCGTGATTATGTTTGTAGCTTGGTTAACTCTGGGCTTGGAGGGGTTCCTCCAAGCACACATGTCCTAGGGCGACAGGGCCTGCCGGCCTGCCTTCCTCGGCCTGCCTCTATCTATTTTGGGATGGGGACCTGGGTGGGGCTTAGGCTGCAGGTGAGCAGGGATGGTCTCAGCTTCTGTGACTGAGCAGAACTCAGGAAAGTCTCAGCCAACCCAGAGGACATGACATCTGAGGGGAGCCCCAGGGATGCGTGGAATTTCCATCAGGTGAGAAGGGAGGATGAGGCATTCTCGGCAGAGGGCCTCTTAGGAACCGAGGCCTAGAGGTCTGAAGGTATCTGGGCAGGACCCCTCTGCTTCCTCCTGACTCTGACCCCAGCACCTTCTGCCATGCAGGACTCAGTAAGTGCTGGGGCAGTTTACTCACAAACTTCATGCTCTCTTTCTTTCTTGCAGAATGTGATGGTAGTTCCAAAGCTGTGGTGAATGGCTTGGCACCTGGCAGCAATGGTCAAGACAAAGGTAAGGTTCTTGGAGAGAAGTCTGGATTGGTACTGGAAAGCATTTCTAAAGGTGTGGAGTATGTCAGGCCGGGGCCATCCCATCTGCCTGGTGCGAACACCATTGGCCTAACCAAGCCCTAAACTGGGGACCTGGTCCCTACACTGATTTGCTGAGACCTGGAGCCTGTTCTTGCATTTCGGGAGTCTGAGGCTGCCATTTTCCCACTGTGAGGTATTAAAAACTTTCCCTAGCACACAAGGATGCTGTGAATGACAGATCAGGCACGTGGACCAATGCATACTTCATGCCTGGTACAGATGGCATTTATCAGCCTGAAATATCCCTTGCTCAGCCTTTCACCTTCACCTATAATAAACAGTGATGTGTTCACAGTCCTGACCCTAAGGTAAGAGCCTAAATCATTAAAATAAATCATTTCAGTGGCATTAATTTAATGCACATCCTCTCATAGTTTCAGTTTTTAAAAATTTTAGGATAAAAGATTTAAATGTGAAATGAATGATGGATGTGATGAATGACCTTTGAGGTCCTGCTTGGCCTGGAGACTTTCATCCTGACCTCAGTGTGGCTGTGCAGATAGCCTGGCGACGGGGCTCGCGGTACCACTTTTACTGAGTGGTGTGATGGACACTCAAGCTGGAGTGACAAGGCATGGGTTCAAGTCCCAGCTCTGCCACCATGAACAGGACATCTTGAGAGGCCCTTTATCTTTGTGGGTGTGGGTTCCCTTATCTACAAGATGAGGGAATTTATGCTCTGCCATATTTATTTCTGCTTCAAATTCAGAATTGGAATGAATGCTCATCCAGCTAAATTTTATGGTATACAAGAGGAAGGGCCAGAATCCTCGCATTGGGCATTTAAGTCAAGATGCATCTCAAAGAATAATTTCAAACAACTTGGCATTTTGATCTGTGTAATTTCCATCTGGGTCAACAGAGTGTTCCTTTTAAGACAAGGCAAAGTGTGAACTAAGAGGAACCAGCCGTAGAGGGTATGCCCAGAGACTAGGAGGGGCTGGGGTACAGGGCCCAGGTGGTATGGGGGTGGGTTCCTTGGTGGCCGGAGGGGACCTGCCATGCTCCTGTTCTTGCCTCCCTGCCTGGTCGCCCGTCTGCACCCATGGTGTGGGGCCCTGGACAGTCTCGACCAAGTTGCACTTAGGGAACTGAGGGGCAGTGCCTGTGGAGTGGCTGCAGGCATGTGTTTAGCATCCAGTGAGGAGCATGGAGAGGGGTGGGGGCCCTATTAGTTTAAAACCTGTGGAGTCATCGACCCCATCCATGTGAACTCATTTATACAAGAGACTTAAGGCATGTGGGGGAGGGTGGCAGGTGGAGTGGGTCCCACCCTCTCCTTGGTGAGACTCACTTTTGTCTGCAAACAAGCAGGCAGGGGTGACCTGAAGGGCATCAGGGTGGCCTGAGGTCACTGAACCAGAGCTGGGATAGCCGAGCTCCAGTCTCAGCCTCTCTGCTTGAGAACTGAATGAGCCTGAGCAGTTCACTGAGCCTCTTGCTTCTTCCTCTGAAAATGGTTACAAAAGTCTCCCCCAAGCCCATCTCCCAGGTGGAGCAGACAGGAAGATGCTGTGAGAGCACATGTGTGTCTTAATCCATGCAGTAGCGTCGTTAGCAACCTAGTCATTAATGACCAGGCGCCGTGTGACTGCCTCATGCCTCAGGAGGTGAGCTGACAGCAGGATGGACTGGAAGGCGCACTGTCCCTGGCCGACATGCCTCCCTTCTGTTGCCTTGACAGGCTCACCAATGCTGACTCTGCAGTGGTGGTCTTGTTCCCAGACAGCCCCACCCGCTGTGTTTCTGTAGATATGCGGCCACAGTTGACTCTGGCACCTTCACACAGAGCTCCCATCCCTCTTTATGTGCTGCCCTTAAAGGAGAGGATGAGGGAGGCCTCACAACAGGCTCCGTGTCAGGAGAGTTAGGGGACGTGCCTACCATGAGATTCCAGAATCTGGGCAGGCAGGGAGCCCAGAGACTCTGCCGATAGATAAGTTTGAGCACCCAGGATGTTTGAGCGGTGGCCTTCACTGTGTCCCAGACAGGCATCCCTGCTCTGCCTTAGCTCAGCCGGGCATCGGGGTCCTGGGCTGTGCACTTGGGTGCTGCCCCAGAGACTACATATGCACTTGGACACTTGGCACCTCCTGACCAGGAAAGGGTGGGTTTGGGCAAGGCCATCTGCTGTTTAACAGATGGAGGTTCTGATTTGCTTGGGGCCAGAGGGCTACAATTGTCGGAGCAGGCACAAGACCCCAGAAGTTATGCTATGGCGGAAGTAGCTCTGATGGCTGAAGGGACCAGGCAACTCACGATCTTGTTCCTTCGTTCTTGCACTCATCTGCAGCCCATGGGCCACCGCCCTCCTCCTCGGAACCCCCTCCCCAGCATGCTCCCAGGAGGCCCTGTGGACCCTGAGTGCTCTCCCCTTCCTCTGTTTGCCAGGCCATCTGTGTGCCTCTGTAAATCATTGTCCAGAGCCTTGGCAAGCTCCTGGTGTGGCAGGAGGCACCGATCAACACTGACCAGCTGTATTTGGGTGATGGTTGGAGGGGAGGGGTCTGTTGTCTTGGCCTAGAACTCTAAAGAGAGAAAGCAGGTTATTTTTAATTACTGCATCTACTGCCCTTTGTATTGTTCTTGTTGTGTGGGCGACTTCCTCCTATTGTCCCTGCCCAGTTCCTCAACTGCCTGAGTGTTTCCCAAATGTTCTTTCTGGATGCACCATTTACCCTTTTGTGTTTTCAGCAACTGCCGACCCTTTACGTGCACGCTCTATTTCTGCTGTTAAAATCATTCCTGTGAAGACAGTGAAAAACGCCTCAGGCCTAGTTCTCCCTACAGGTATCTCCTTGGGTCGGTTTATTTTCTGTAATTGTGAGCGGATCATGGCATGGTTTTCATTTCTTCTTTTCTTCTAACACGCACTTTGAGTTGAATCGTTGCATGTTTAGTAGGCATTCCGTCTCACTTCCTCAGCTTGCTTCCTTACTTCCTCTGCGTACGTGAATGTCTGTGTGCGTTTTCCTGGGAGCCAGTGAATGTGGGGAAGAACTGAGGACAGAGGGCTCGCCCCTCTTTTCTTTAGGAGAAGGGTCAGTCTGGAGGCTCAGCTTTCCCTTTGGGACGAGTCTGAGGTGCATGGACATCCTAGGCTCTCCCTAGAGGTTTCCAACTCCCAGTACTTTAGCAAAAACTGCAGTCTCCCTGAGAATTAACCTGGTGTCACAGAGAACCTCTGAACGACTGAATTTGAAGCAGCTGCCTTAGGTGCCCAACCTAGACTTGCCTCTGATGCTCACCGGGCCATCCCAGAGCATCCCCCATGCCTTCCCCAATTTTACCTGCAGCCCCTTCCTGCCTCTCCCCTCCAGGGGGTGGGGGAGTACGGTTCAGATGTCAGCTCCGGCTCATCGCTTCCTTCTGTACAAAGTGGGACACACGAGGCCTACACAGTACTTTATCCAATGGTGCTTTCAGAAGTAACTGGGCTGTGTGTCCAGGAACCTATGGATGGGCTGCATCCATCAGTGTGCCCCTCATCCTTTTGAAGTGACTATGAACCAGTTTTCCCAATAGTTTGGTGACATCAGTCACTTAGCCTCTTGATAGAGTTGGATAAGTCAGATGCTCTCCAAGGCTGACACTTGCCCTGCCACACATCGTGCGTTTTGTGCATTGCGTTCAATACAAGAGGTGCTGACGAGGCAGGTCCATTCTCTTGTCTAACGTTAATGATCATTCTCCCTGAGTTGTTGGAAGTGGGCTGCTGGCGTGGAAAGCAAGGAGAGAAGAGGCTTTGCTTCTCTCTGCCCTCAAACAGGAATGGGATGAGTCCGGTGTCTGAACTCACATCCTGCCCAAACGCACACCCTGAACATCAACCTGTAATCCTAATTGTGACAATTTTAGGTCAGGGATCTAGGCTGTGAGCAGTCTGAAAACAAAACAAAACTGTGGCGTTCTGCATAGCTCAGCTGCACAAAAAGAAACACTCAGTGCGTGTGCCTCCCAGAACTGTGTGGTCTGCCCCGGTTCCCTGCCTCCGTGACTGATTTCCTGCAGGATGGCATTCAGATCTTTTGAAGCGTATTTTGAAATCTTTCTCAAGGAAACTCTCGAAGTTGACCCGCGTCTGTTATTAGGCCCTAGTGAAACTGTAGGAGACGCCAGGACCCTGTGAAGACAGCTGAGGCTCAGTGGACACTGCTCATTGAAGGATTTAGCCTTCCAGGTCGTTTTTGTTGCTGTGAGTTTTCTTTGTTATGTTTGAAAAGTGAGGCTGTCACTCATGAGCTTTCTTGCCAGGTAGCATATCCTTCTGTCTCAGCATTTCGGGAGTCTTGACTTGCTAATCCAAGGAGATTTGCTTTTCCTTTTCCCACTGGAAAACTGCAAGGAGTAGTTGTTCTCCATGGAACTGCCCCCGCCCCCCAACTTCCTTAGTTGCCAACTTGGTCTTCAATGAGAAGAATGGTCTGGAAGCTTGAAACGTCTTTCATAAACTCTTTCTTGAACTGTGCCTTACTAACTGGTCAGAAGTCTGCTCACCAACCTAAACTTCATTTAATAAAAGGAATAAACCTGCTTTCATTCTGAAATGTTTTCAGCTGATATTGTAACTCATCCATTTACTCAGAACTCACCATTGCCGCCATGTTCCCCTAACTTCCTGATGCACAGTAAACCTCTGAAAACTTGCCCCTCTCCACCACCCACAGATTAATTTCATTGACCACAAGTGTTCAAAGACTTCGCGTGGCTGTAACCAGGTTCATCTCATTCCCCAGCTGTAACAATTTGCTAACCAACTGTCCTTTAATCCTTCAGGAGTCTTGGATTCAGTCTTCAATTTTGGACCTTTTCTTTTCAGACATGGATCCTACAAAAATCTGCACTGGGAAGGGAGCGGTGACTCTCCGGGCCTCGTCTTCCTACAGGGAAACCCCAAGCAGTAGCCCTGTGAGCCCTCAGGAAACCCCGCAACACGAAAGCAAACCAGGTGCGCTGAGGCTGGGGAAGATGTTCAGAGCCACGTGGGAAGGGCGGGAGGAGGCTCTGGTGTTTTTGCTCAGGAGGGTGTGAGTTCATCAGATAACTCTGGGTTCTCTTAGGGACCCCTGGGACAGTCAGCTCCTTTGGATGGGTAGTGGTCAAAGCTTCAAACTGACAGTCACGTGCTGCGGGTGAAGGCACAGCAATGACCACCACTTTATGTTAGCTTTGACGGAGCAGGTCATCCTGTGACAAGAGCCAGTACTCTGCAGACTGCACTCAAGCAGACTGAAATAGCTTAGGGCATAGGGGATAAGCAGTGGGATGGGCTAGAGGTTGGGCTTCTTAGAGCTCATCCCTGCTTCCTAGAGCTTCACTGTGACCTGTCCAGGCTGGGCTGGAGGTGCAGCCAGGGGAGACTGAGAAGTGTTGATGACTCGATGACCTTGCTCCCAGAAAAGCAGAGGTGGGCAGGGCTCAGGCCTGGGATGATCACCAGCCAGCTGCAGGAGCAGGATCAGGAGAGTAGTTCAAAGGCCCAGTGTAAACTAGGAGCAAAGGGAGATCAAAGAAGCCACATGAAGCCCATCTCCCCACCTTAACCCATCACTTGGGAAACCTGAGGTATTGAGTTTTAGAATTGGGACTTCAGAACCTGACAGATCTCTGTGCACACCCTGCCCCCACCACATGTCGGCTGTGCGACTTTGGTTGAGTTATTCACTCTCTCTCAACCCTAATGAACTGTAGAATGGGGTTGATAATAGCACCTGCCTCATAGGATTATTGTGAGGAAGAAGTGTATGAAGTGCTGTGTGTCATGCCTGGTGGCATGGAATAGACTGTTAGATGTTAGCTGCTATTTGATTATCATTAGATTATTTTGGCCTCTCCAGAGACGACTTTGCACAGCCCAAGTATTCTGGGAGTTGGCAAATGCTGACTTTGAGATCAGGCACAGTTAGTTTAGGGTGAGACAGCACCTCTCCACTCTGTAGGGCAGTGTCTTTCACGCTTTAGCTGCATCAGAATCACTTAGAGTAAAAAGGTAGGTTGCTGGGCCCCAGCCCGGAGTTGTAGAATGTAGGGTTCCTGCTTGCAGGTCTGAGATAGGGTCTGAAGGTTCGCGTTTCTGACAGGTTCTTAGGTCATGCTGATGCAGCTAGTGCAAGGACCGCATCTGAGAGCTGCTGCTGTAGGGGATGGGAGCTTGCTTTCTTGAAGGAAAGGGAGGGAGAAATTGAATGGAGGGGAGGACCACTCCCTTGGGACCAGAGAAGATAGGCAGTAGGGTACGCAGACCCCTCTGGGGCAGCGAGAGTGGTGTGTTGTGATAAGACAGATATGATATGTAGCATGGAAATGGCCAGACCTAGCGTCCTGGAAACTGACTTTCTTCCTGCCCAGCCACCCATAACAGGTGCCGGGTCACATGCTGGCGGATGAGGCCAGGCTAGGGTTTGAGCACAAACCCCTTTCTGGTGATGTTGGTCCCTGTGAGGGCTTCTTTATCCTTAGACTGACAGCAGGCCCGAGCAGCCCACAGCCCTGAAAGTCAACAGAGTAGCTTCTTGGTCCTGCATCCCTGAGTCCAGCCCTGATTCCTAACTCACTGGAAAGGTGGGGTTGAGGAGAGAAGGCAAAGTTATTTTATTCTAAGGCTAACCTCATCCAGCCTCTCCAAGCCTAACTGGGAAGACCCAGCTCCCAAGCTAGAGAACGTTTGGAGAAAAGAGAATCCTAAGGGATGATGCAAAGAGAAAGGCCTTATGTGCAGTCAAATGACCTTACAAACCAGCTGTCCCATCCTCTGGCAGTAAATGGAGGTGGTGGAGAGGGAGCCTGGGGCTCCCTCTAGTGGTTACAGTGTGGCATTGACGTAGAACACAAATATGCCTACCAGGTGCACGCCTGTGCTACCAGTACCATGTGTGGATTTGTTTTTTCTTTTCTTTTCTTTTGTTTTTTTGACAGGGTCTCACTCTGTTGCCCAGCCCTGGAGTACAGTGATGCAATCATTGCTCGCTGCAGCCTCGACCTCCCAGGCTCAATCTGTCCTCCCACCTCAGCCTCCCAAGTAGCTGAGGTGCACGCCACCACACTTGGCTAATTTTTATATTTTTTGTAGAGACAGAGTTTCTCCATGTTGCCCAGGCTGGTGTCGAACTTGTAGGCTCAAGTGATTCACCTGCCTCGGCCTGGCAAAGTGCTGGGATTACAGGTGTGAGCCACCATGCCCGGCCCTGTGTGTGGATTTGAGGCACTTTTGGAAACACTCTCTTGTCCTAAAATACGTTTGTGTCTTACAAATTTCTACCAACTAATGTGGTGAAAAGAAACTTCACCAAATCTTTTTCACCAAACCATCACCAGATTGTTTTAAAATGCAAATACTATACTCGGAAGAATTAAGGGATAGCTGTCAGTCATTCACACCTTACAGTAAGTTCATCTTTGTAAATTGAGATCATCGAATCCAAATAAGCATACATTCATTCAGCATTATCTATGTGCCAGGTGCTGAGTAAGTCACTTGGAATTGTGATGAGAAAGGAGGAAAAGAGAGCAATTCTAGGTGCATTAGGTAAGGAAAAAGGCACTATGTTGCAACAGGAGTCAGGTGTGGACTTGTAGTCAGCCATCTTGCTTTCAGGCTGTGGGTAAGTCCTAGTGTCTTTGAGCCCATATCAAGTATGAGGAACTTGGGCCAGATGCTTTCCAAGCCTTTCTAGCTCCAGAATGCTCTGTGACCTTAGGAAGTTTGGAAGTTAGCCTGACACAAATGGAATCCTTTTGATTGGCGATAAATTTAAGATGGTACAGAAGGGCAGTTTGGATGAAAAGGAATAAGCTGGGTTTGAGTAGAGGAAACAAGAAAACCCCACATGCTCATTGATGCGTACGAAGCAGGCTAGAATGGGTTAACACTGGGGAGTGGGCTTAAAAGAGGATGTCAGTAAGCCGGGCGCAGTGGCTCACACCTGTAATCCCAGCACTTTGGGAGGCTGAGGTGGGCGGATCACTTGAGACCAGAAGTTCAAGACCAGCCTGGCCAACATGGTGAAACCCCATCTCTACTAAAAATACAAAAATCAGCCAAGCATGGTGGTGCATGCCTGTAATCCCAGCTACTCGGGAGGCTGAGGCAGAAGAATTGCTTGAACCTAGGAGGCAAAGTTGCAGTGAGTGAGATCACGCCACTGCACTCCAACCTGGAAGACAGAGCACGATTCTATCTCAAAAAGAAAAAAAAAAAAAAAAGAGAGAATGTGAGTATAGACAATTCAGGAATGGAAATCTTGTCCCCTTACTATGCTACCTATTGGCTAGCATCCTGCTGGCTCTTGACTGTGACAGTGTCCATGTCAACCTCCAGATTGACAACTTGCTGGCCTATACCAGTCTATTATCCCATCCTGGGGCCTGGGAGCTCCTGGGCCTTCCCTGGCTTCATTATAACAGTTTTCAGCAGTATTTGCAGACAGCCATGCCCAGTCTGGACTGGGAGCCCAAGTGTGAGGCGGTGGATGGCTCTTGCCAAGGATTGCTTCCTACTCCCAATGCCTTTGCGGATAGCTAATGTCAGATGGCGTCTGGCTCCCTCCTTTCTCACCAGGGACAGCATTTGTCCCCCAGCTGCTCTCTCTGCTTCCTCACTGACTTGCTCCCTGTTTGCT
Source organism: Macaca fascicularis (assembly GCF_037993035.2). Taxonomy (NCBI): domain Eukaryota; kingdom Metazoa; phylum Chordata; class Mammalia; order Primates; family Cercopithecidae; genus Macaca; species Macaca fascicularis. Next base: position 104,348,673 of record NC_088383.1, on the reverse strand, counting down.
ACCTTCTTCAATGCCTATAGGTGTCCAGGTTGCTGATTATTTGCCTGGACTGGAAGCTCTAGTCCCTACCTGGCCCTCTGATACCCACATTTCAGCAGTGCCCCCTATTTCTAGTCCTTGTCCCAACCCCCTCACCTGGGAGAGTTGATATAGTTTTGGTTTCACACAGTTCTCTACTGAGGCTGAGCACTGCCACTTACTGTCTTTGTGATATGGACAAATTACTCCACCTTACAGGGCTTCAGTTGCCTTATTTATAAATTGGAGATGACCATAACAGAGTTGTTGAGATTAAATGAGCTCTTTTTTTTTTTTTTTTTTTTTGAGATGGAGTCTCACTCTGTCACCCAGGCTGGAGTGCAGTGGTACGATCTCAGCTCACTGCAACCTCTGCCTCCTGGGTTCAAACGATTCTTTTGTCTCAGCCTCCCAAGTAGCTGGGACTACAGGCGCCCGCCACCACACCTGGCTACCTTTTTTTTTTTTTTTTTTTTTTTTTTGTATTTTTAGTAGAGATGGGGTTTCACTATGTTGACCAGGCTGGTCTCAAACTCCTGACCTCATGATCCACCTGCCTTGGCCTCCCAAAATGCTGGGATTACAGGCATGAGCCACTGCACCCAGCTAAATGAGCTCTTTCATGTCAAGCATTTGGCACAGGCCCAAAGCAAGTGCTCTTTAAGGGTAACCATTCTAGTTCCTGCAGGTCAAGAGGCTTGTTAAAGATTTGAAATGCGTTCAGTTTGAAGTCATGAGGGTCTTACCCTAGCATGGTGTCAATGGGAGTGAAGAGCAGAGGCTGAGGATCAAAGTGCCTTTTGGAGAATGAAATGAGCAGGGCTCCTTGTGGTGTATTTACGGACCACAGAGAGTAAGACTCCATGTGGCCCAGGAGATGTCTTCCCTGGTTGTCTAGGAGAGTAACTGTGGCACTCATGGAGATGGAGGGATTTGTGAAGAGTGCTGAAAAGAATGTTGAATTCCATCTTTTGACATGTTGAGTTTCTTGGCAAGGGAAGGACTTCCAGGAGAATGTTTCTAATGGGAATTTGGAAATTTGGAGTCTAGTGTGTGGATTTGGAAGCCATCTGCATCCACGTGAACTTTGAGAGAATGGAGACATTCTTGGGGGTGGAGTGACAGAGAGAGCCCTGGAAATTGCCCAGTTGACACTCATTCTCCAGACTCCTCCATTCAAGTGGTGGCTTAACTCAAGATCCCTGACCACAGCTTCCTGATCAGCCTCCTCATCTCTGAATGTGGACCTTGGATTCTGGATCAGAACCATCTGAAAGGAATAGCAGTAATCTTAGTACCGACTCCCTGCCCCCAGGAGAAACCTCATCACCTTATCCCTGCCTCCTGACCTCATTGCCACACCAGGTCTGAGCGTTGGCCATATTGGTTCAGAGTGACTTGATCATGTCCCAGGTCAGGGTGTTTTCACTCCAGACAGGGAGCCTGAGCTGGTGGTGGGTGTGATACCAAGCTTCCTGTTTGGTATAGTCTAAAGATCTTGTGGCTTGATGTATCAATTCCTGTGTTCTGACTTAGGTGCCAGGGTCCAGTTCAGCCCTTATATTTTGTTAATTCTGTACCAGTTGGCTCCAGTCCTTACTGCCTGATTCTTGAATGCAAAGTTAGCTTTGGACATAAAGATTCTTGGACCCACATTCAAATTATTTCCTCTGGTTTGACTCTCACATTTGCTCTCCAGAAATGGCAGCAGCAAAAAGGTACCATAGGAAGGTTAACATTGAAGCAGTTAAAGGTACCCCATACCTCCATTAAATTTGAGTGTTTTTGATGAGTACACGTGTGAACATTAGGGCCAACTGAGAAGTTGGAGGGAAAAGTCCTCACGAGAGTGCACCCTCCCTTCTGACGCCAATTGCAAGTTCAGGGGATTCCCAAAACAACTATCAGATTTGGTGCAATGCTAGAGGGACTCACATAACGTATTGAAAGCTGCTACGCTCCGGGTTATGGTTTATTTATAGGGAAAGGATGCAGATTTTAAAAGGCAAGAGAAGATGCACATAGGGTGGAGTCTGGAAAAGGTACCAAATGCGGAGCTTCTGTTGCCCACTCTGCGTGGAGTCAGGACATATTATTTCCCAGCAGTGATGTGTGACAGTGTTCTCAGAGCATTTTCGACCAGGAAATGTACCCGAGCCTTTGTGTTCAGCATTTTTACCGTGGCTCCATTACATAGGCATGATCCACTGCCCACAGGGCAGATCTCAGTCTCCAGTCCAACTTCCTAATCGATCGAGCTCCTAGTGGCTCAAAGGCCCCACCCCAAGTCACATAGTTGGTGTGACTCAAAGTCCCAGATAAACAAAATCACTCCTATCAGGCAGGACTTCCCAGGAGCTCAGAGATTACATCCCAGAAGCTGAGGGCCACGGCCAGACTTCCTTTTGGATAAAGTGAAATTCTCTGCTATACAGCATGAATACAAAATAAACACAAATAAGATTTGGAACACCCTTAGACTCACTATTAACATCTATCATCTACCTCTTAAATACTCTTACCAGAACACATCAAGACTCAGTCAGTGAAAATTATCCTAAGATCCCGAGAAGAATTGACTGATCAGCAAAAGACTTTAAAACAGGTCAAAATGAAATTAGCATAGAATGAGATAAAATAAAATATCAGGAGGCTACAGCCACAGGCCAGAAAAGATTGAAATAAAGAACAGCTGGAGGAAAAGATAAGGCAAAGTAAATTATGCGTCTTGCAGAAGGGGTAGATCTCTCAGGACTGCGAAAGCTCTCTAGGATCCAACTTTCCAAGGCACTCCCCCCACCTTGGGAGCTGTAAGGTAACATTTATTGAAAGCAGCATTTTGACAGTCTCTTCAATCAGGAGTTAATAATGGATGACTGTGTGTGCAAAATTTCATACTGCTGCACACTGGCACAGATGGCCCCAGGCTGCTACCAACCTTCCAGGTTCAGAAGATGAGGTAATAGATGAAGGATAGTAAGATGTCAGAAATACAGCTCTCCTTTAACAAGGAAGAAAGGAACATTTAAGAGGTCCTGGGAACTGCCTTTTTGGGATAGGGGAAGGGGAACAGTTTTAAAGACTTGGAGTGAGAGGAAAAAGTGGATGTATCCGTAAGGATCTTATGTTCTTAAAGCTATTTGTCACATGGCAGAGATCAACAATGCTCATTCTTGTCCATGGTTATTTTCCCCCCTTATGCTTTGAATTCTGATTTTGCAAAGCACATGCTTTATGCCAGATACTTTCATTTAGTCCTCTTGATTCAAAAGAGGTAGATATTATCTCCATTTCACAGATGTGGCCAGGTCATTTGCCACAGGATATGCAATTAGCAAGATAGAGACTCAGGGCTGAAACTAGGCAATCTGATGTCACAGTGATACCTGGAGGTTTGGAAGAATAGTTCACATCTCAGCTTTCCATGGCATAGCTGTTTGCTAGCATCACTTGAATAGAACCAACCCAACTGAGAACCAGAAAGTGGGCAAAATAATGTGTCCCCAGTTCCATGTACAAAGTTTACATGCTTCATTAGATAGCCCTTCATTCAAAACCTGTTGATGTTAGTATATGCAAAAATCTAATAAATTTGATAGACTTATTTGACAAAGGTGGACTAGAAATAGCAACTTAGAAAAGAAGGTGGAACAGTACAAGTGATAGCTGTGAGGGAGGAAGTGGACCATTGTCACGGCATGTCACCAGGTGTTTAAGGGCCTGCCAGGTGTGAGGGGAGCTCTGGGCCAGGGAGCCGTCTGGATGCGACAGGGAGTGTGGTGCCCTCAGAGGTACTTTCACGAACCTGATCTTTGATTCTCAAAGATTCTCCAGTTCTTCGATTGTAGAGAATCAAAGAATCATACTCCCTGTGAGGAGTATGGGGTAAGGATTACATTTTGTAGATGAGAAAAGTAAAATTTAGCATGGCTGGTGAACTTGCTCCTGGTCATACAAGCCGGTACATTGCAGTATGTGAGCAAAACATATGTCCTGTACCTTTCCCAACTATGGTTGTCCCTCGGTATCTGCCAGTGATTGGTTCCAGGACCTTCACAGGTACCAAAATCTGAGGATGCTCAAGTCCCTTATATAAAATGACATTGTATTTGTATATAACCTATGCACATTCTCCTGTATATTTTAAATAATCTCTAGATTACTTATAACACCTAATATAATGTAAGTGCTATGTAAATAGTTGTTATTCTGTATTTTTTAATGTTATATTATTATTGTTTTCTTATTCTTTGTTTTCTCCGCCAATATTTGATCCACAGTTGGTTGAATTCACAGATGTGGAATCCGTGGGTATCGAGGGCCGACCGCATGCGGTTTTTGTGGGGTGGAGAAGACAAATAGCAGTGAATTGTCCATAAGGAAGTGGCAGAAATGTAACAGGCAACTTGCTAAAAGAATATGTAGCTGAATTTAAAAACTGTTTTAAAGGCGGAAAAATAAAATGGATACAGCTAGTTTTCCAGAATAAGGAAGTTTTTGAGTGTACCTCTCATCGGTGGTTCTCCTGGTGTAGGTTATGGACTGGCAGTCTCAGCATCACCTGCAAACTTGTTGGAAATGCAAATTCTTGGGCCTCACCTCACACTTACTGCATCAGAAGCTGCGGGAGCCAGGCCCAGCCACCTGTGTTTCAGCAAGCCCTGATGCAGCCACACCACTGCTATATGTGAATGCCAATCACTCAGAACCTTTACCCTACCTTGCCTTTTGCTCCAGCTGTTTTTGGCTCCCACCACCTCTCTGAAGCATAGCATCCTCTTCCTGGCTGATGGGGAGGCTGGTGGCTGTGGAGGTGGTAGGCAGGGTGCTAGGTTTGGATTCTGGAGACTTGGGCTGACTGCTTTGTCACTTCCTGGCTGTGTGACTTTGGGCAAGTCAGTTGGCCTCTCTGTTTCCTCATCCATGAAGGAGAGTGATTACCTACTTCACAGAGTTGTTGTGTACACTGAACTAAAACTAAGTGGGGGTAACAGTGACTCACAGTGGCACTTAGAGAGGTGTTCAGTAAATGTCTGTAAATCTTAACTTGGCATCTGGAAAGCCCGTGTCTAGCCCCTGAGGGACCCACATTGAAATGGAGGCTTGGGCAGTGAGACTGCAGTATTAGTCCCTCTTTTTCTACATGATAAGGCAAGAGGAGACAGCCTGGGAGAGGAAGGGGTTAAGGCTTGGCTAGATTAGGGATTGGCAAACCATGGCTGTGAGCGGAATCTGGCCTGTGCCTTTTTTTGTACAGCCCTCGAGCTAAGAATGGCTTTTACATTTTTTAATGGTTGAAAGAAAAATCAAAAGAAGAATGGTATTGTATGCCACATGAAAATTTTATGAAATTCAGATTTTAGTGTCCATAAATAAAGGTTTATTGGAACACAGCCATGCTCATTCATTTACATATCATCTGTGGCTGCCTTTGTCCTACAATAGCAGAGCCAAGTAGTTGCATCTGAGACCATATGGCCCATAAAACCTAAAATATTTACTATCTGGTCCTCTATAGAAAAAAGTCTCTGGACCCCTGGGTTAGATCAAGGATAGAGAGTAGAGACAAGAGATGATACAGTAGATGATAAATAGCAAACATTTTCTGAACTTTGCCAGGCACTGTGGTAAGCATTTCGCATGCATATATATTCTTATTAACAACACTTATAAAACAGGCATATCATTATCTCCATTTTTCAGATGGGCAAACTGAGGCTTATAACTTGCTCAGGGTCATAGAACCCTTAGGTGGTAGACCCAGGATATGAATTGAGGCCCAGCTGCCTTTCCAGTCAGGTTCGTAACCACTGCAGTCTGCTGCCTTATGGTGCTATGTGCTATGTGGATCAAACTAGGAGAAGTTTAGGGTCTCTGAAATGCATCAGGCAGTGGCTGGGAAGGCTGAAGGGAGACAAGGGTGCTTTGTGATGTGATGAACACTCAAGAAGGGTGATTAGATTTTGAAATGTTTATGTGGCTCATTTAATGGAAAGAAGAAAAGCAGGCAGGGAGAAAAAAGTCTTTATCGCAGCAGATACCTCCTGGCTTAAGTCATGTTCTGTCCCTTAGCCCAGCACCTTCACCCCTGGAAAAAGTGTTGATACACTTCTCTCTCTCCTGGGCTTGTTAGTTGGTTGGCAGTGGTCATTCTGAGCCCACAGCAGGCTCGAGGAAGGGGAATGAGAGGCAGTGAGGAGGGACTGGACAGTAGAGAATTCTGTTGCCTTTTTGTCTGTAAAATAAGAATGTCAAGTAACAATTGTTTCTTCATCCCTGTGAATGTGAGCCTTGTGTTTTCAAAGGTCAGTGCCTGTGAGCACATCATGGTTTTGAGTGGGTTCCTATGGTAATCAGGCCATCGTGACTGAGGGCATTTTGTGTCAGACAACGGGGTGCTGGATTTTCAACCTTCTATGCAGTTCATGCTTGTTTCCTGCAAATGTAACCATTTCTGTTTTTCCCCTTTTCTTGTTTCCATCCTTTCTGCACCACGTGTAGGTCTGGAGCCAGAGCCTTCTTCAGCAGGTATGGCTTCTCTTGCATTCTCACCTTTCTGGCCTTCTACTAAGGACCCCGGAGTTACAGGGGAACCAGGGAGTTATTCCCTGTGAGTGAGAGCTTTTTTTCCTCCCTATTTCTCAGATGAGTGGAGGCTTTCTTCCAGTGCTGATGCCAATGGAAATGCCCAGCCATCTTCACTTGCTGCCAAGGGCTACAGGAGTGTGCATCCCAATCTTCCTTCCGACAAGTCCCAGGTAGGAATGTGCCCAAGGGCAGGGTGGGGACTGGTGAGTGGTACCTGTTCTTGAGTCTCTTAACTTAGACTGGTGACTTCCTGCTTCCCCAACTGGATAATGGAGTAGGTTTCAAGCTTTCGGACAACTCCAGATAAGCTCTGCAAGGACCGAGCTAAGGGAAAGTTGGGGTCAAGGGAAGCAGAGGCATGGAATGAGGTTGGTCTGTACCTGGGTGTTGGAAATAGGCCTTGATGCCTATTTAGGTTTGTTATGTATGTAGAAGTGTTCTGAAAGAGGGAATTCATTTAGCCTTGGATACGTAGGAAAAAGGTCTGAGATTTTTTTTTTTTTTTTAATTCTTTAGAGTGTAATATTTGAGAGAAGAATGCATCTTGTGTTTATTCCAATTGTTTTCTGGAGATGGGGCTGTAAGAACTCCAGCAACAGTATCCTTACAGATTAAGATCAGGTAGCTGTGGCCAGGCTCTAAGTCCAGCAACCCAGGAACAGGCAAAATGACAGTACAGCCCAGCTGTATCCTACAAAAGAAAATCCCCCAAAGCTGTACAAATTGGAATAAGGATACTTTTGCTTAAGTCTTTCCCCCTAGGTGGCTTTCTTGATCTTTCTTCCTTCCCTCTCCTGTTGTTACTTTGTCATTTTGATAAAGGGAATAGACTATGTTTTAATTTAGGTGATCTGTGATGAACATTTTTGCATACAGGAGCCACATCTGTGGAATTGACTACTACTCCTTTCTCTCTCTCTCTCTGTCTCCCCTCTCTCTCTTTCTGTCTTCCTCTCTCTTTTTTGGAGTCAGGGTCTCTATCTGTTGCCCAGGCCAGAGTGCAATGGTGTCATCGTAGCTCACTGAAGCCTCCGATGGCTGGCCTCAAGCCATTCTCCCACCTTGGCTTCCCAAAGTGTTGGGATTACAGGTGTGAGACACCACACCTAGCCTAGTCTTTTCTCTTAAAGGAAGCTGTACTGCTCAAAAACTATTGCAGAAATGTGTTCCTTATGTGGTCCACTTCCCTGTGCCTTCCTTCTGTGAAGGTGTTCCCTGAACTCACAAGGGGTCTGGAAATTCTGCAGGTCCTTCCTAGTTCCCACCCCACTTCTCCAATGATCCTCTGGTTCCTGCTCCTGAGGATGTAAAATTGCATTTGCTGCTGAAATGAAGCAGAATCAGAGATGATGTTTTTCTCCCTCCCTACAGATGCTTATCTTCCCCAGCGTGGAATTGGTTGCTTAACTATCTGCCTTGTATGCTGAGCAACAAACACATTTAGCCTTTCTGCCACCTGCCATCACTTGCCTCTCTAGGTACAGCCATATGCATCCTAGGTCACCGGTTAGAACCAGGAGCTGTAAATGAGCCTGGCTTTTTGAAGTCCTCATTAGACACAGGGACTGGGGAGGTCACTTGTCCGGTAAAGGACTTGCCATGGTTTTCCCATTCCTAAACCCTCTCACGGTGTATAAATGTGCTGCCTGTGGCAGACATACTACTTTTCAACCATCTCAAGAACGGATGCCATCAGCTCTATGCAGATTGAGAAACAGTGCTGATTAATTCAGAGCAAATGTGGAAGCATGTCCTCTTCTACTATCAGTGACTTAGTTCAAAGGGTAACTCAGTAATTCTTTTTGGCTTCTTAAGCAGCTCTTTTGAAAAGATAATTTTAAAAGCATGTGAAGTAAATAAAAATTCTTTTAAAATAGATTTATTTAACACAGCTTTATTGAGCATCTCCGTGGTGTTCAGATCACTGTGTAAAGCATTGCCCTCAAGAGGTTGATAAGGGTGAACACCCTATAATATCTTTTACAAAGTATGTTTTCTTATCTGTCACTATCCAAGAATTTTCCTTTTATTGGGGTTCCCTTTAAGGGAACCTGGTAAATTGTTGATAAAGAGGTTTTTATCCTGCATATTCAATGTAAAATCAGCCATTCAAATTTCAGGGATCTTTAGGTCACGCATTACCTCTTAGATGTGTTTTCTAAATGGAAACGTGACTTCTTGTCTGTATAGTGATTGCCAAAGCTTTAAGTATGCAGTGGCTTAGACAAGGGAATTGGTAGTTTACAGAACTGTATAAACTATAAACATACCATGATTTTCCAGAAGCCTCATATTTTTACTGACCCACCTTCTAAAAAGATAAATAGAATTTCATTTGTAGCCAACTGGGCAGAATGCAGACTGCCTGTGTGGTTCCTACAATGTTTACAACAAAAAGTAGTTCCCTGCATGTAAAGTCACTGTGCCTATCCCCTTTCTTCTTCAGGACTAAAAGAAGCCCCAGGGCAGGAGACCTTTGGATCTGAGTGCACTGTTGATGCTCTGGGGAAGCGTCCTCTCTACAGGGTCAAAGCCCTGGGAAGGCTCATGCCTGATGTAATGCATCCCTGGCACCATATATGGTGAGAGCCGAAATAAGTTAGAAACTCACTGAAGCTGATTTCTATCTTTGGACAACAAGAAATCACATATGGGACATTTGAGCTGAAAGTAAAAGTAAATCTGAGCTCAAATCAAAATGGTCTTTTGCTTACCTCCCTACTGCCATTATCAGCATACCCGCCAGTCCCTTTGGTGCGTGCTAGCTCCAGTGTTTTGTTTCTAGAATCGTTTAGTCTGTAAACATGTTCACTGAAACCAAGTGAGTTCACCTGAAAGTTTTTGCTGTTGCTTACTACTAGAGAGGGGCTATTCATTTTGTTTTTTTTGTCTGGTACATATTCACTAGCACTGCCATGGGTGCCCTGTGGAAAGGATAGGCATTGGATTAGCCAAGGGTATCCAAGTGAGCTGCTTCTCCAATGAGCTTATTTGTACCTTGAAAACTGAGTTTAAGGAACAGGTTATTTACTGTTTCTGGGTTGATGGTCTAATCCGCACTCAAAAACTTTTTTTTTTTTTTTTTTTTGATAGTCTTGCTCTGTCACCTAGGCTGGAGTGCAGAGGTGCCATCACAGCTCACTGCAGCCTTGACCTCCTGGGCTCAAGCAATCCTCCCTCCTCAGCCTCCTTAGTAGCTGGGGCTACAGGTGTGTGCCACCACACCTGGCTATTTCTTTTTTAAATGTTTTGTAGAGACAGAGTCTCACTGTATTGCCCAGGCTGGTCTCAAACTCCTGAGCTCAAGTGGTCCTTCTGCCTTGGTTTTCCAAAGTGCTGGGATTACAGGCTTAAGCCACAGTGCCCAACCCATAAAACTTTTAAATATTTTTCACCTATTCACCCTTTCTAACATTCTTTCTTTTTGCCACCTGTATGCCACAAATATAAGAATGAAATAGGCCAGACACAGTGGCTCATGCCTGTAATTCCAGCACTTTGGGAGGCTGAGGTGGGTGGATCGCCGGAGGTCAGGAGTTTGAGACCAGTCTGGCCAACATGGTGAAACCCTGTCTTTACTAAAAAAAAATACAAAAATTAGCCAGTTGTGATGGCAGGCACCTATAATCCTAGCTACTCAGGAGGCTGAAGCAGGAGAATCGCTTGAACCCAGGAGGTGGAGGTTGCAGTGAGCTGAGATCACACCATTGCACTCCAGCCTGGGCAACAGGGCGAGACTGTGTCTCAAAAAAGAAAAAAAAAAAGAATGAAATAAAATTAAAAATAAAATCAAAATAGACCCAGGTCTTGCACCCTCCTCATTTTTGGTCAAAATTCACTTACCAGATATTGACCAAACTCTAATATACTTCACTTGTGTAATTTGAAGGAAAGTTCTGGTTTTCTTCTAGAATTGGGATATCTTTAAAAATAGGAGCCACTCACGTCTGTAATCCCAGCACTTTGGGAGGCCAGGGCAGGTGGATCACAAAGCCAGGAGCTTGAGACCATCCTGGCCAACATGGTGAAACCCCGTCTCTACTAAAAATACAAAAAATTAGCCAGGTGAGGTGGCATGTGCTTTTAGTCCCAGCTACTTGGGAGGCTGAGGCAGGAGAATTGCTTATACCTGGGAGGCGGAGGCTGCAGTTAGCCGAGATCATGCCACTGCACTCCAGCCTGGGCGACAGAGTGAGACTCCATCTCAAAAAAAAAAAAAAAAAAAGGAGCCGTTAAAGAAAATCTAGGCCGTGTGCAGTGGCTCATGTCTGTAATCCCAGCACTTTGGGAGGCCGAGGTGGGCAGATCACGAAGTCAGGAAAAATGAGACCATCCTGGCTAACGTGGTGAAACCCCGTCTCTACTAAAAATACAAAAAATTGGCCGGGTGTGGTGTCTTGTGCCTGTAGTCCCAGCTACTTGGGAGGCTGAGACAGGAGAATCACTTGAACCCAGGAGGCAGAGGTTGCAGTGAGCTGAGGTCACATCACTGCGCTCCAGCCTGGGCGACAGAGCGAGACTCCATCTCGAAACAAAACAAAACAAAAAAGAAAATCTAGCAAAATGAAGTTTCCTCATCTTATAGTCTAATTCCCAGTTGAGCCACAGGTTGGCAGATGACTCTTGTTGATGTGAGGATCAGACTAGAGGGTTATCCCATTTCCTGACCCTCTTCTCCACTGAGACCCAAAGGGGAGCAGTGTTGAGAAGAGAGGGATGCTATGTGAGCCTCTGGACCTGCAACCAGAGCTTTGGGCTTAAGCTGTGAATCTGAGGCTGATCATTGACCTCTGGGGCTGATTCCCTTTGTGTGGTGGTGGGCTGGGTGAGATGGGCATGGGGCTGGATTTTGATAAACTAGGCACAGTCCAATCTGGTAAAGGCCAATTCAGTCCTTCATTGCCTGGTCCCCTCTTTTGTGTACATCAAAAATGGGAGACTGTGTGCTTTTAATCTCATGCTTGTCTTCCTTCTAATAATTAGCTTCATCAGATTCTTTCCTCTGAGAAAAGAGCACATGTGTATTCAAAAATCCTTGGCATTCTCTTCTTAGGGCGCTTTAATTTGTTATGCTTACGGAATTGAGTGCTAAATCTCAGTGACTCAGTTAAGACATCTGTCTCCTGTGAACACAAATAAGGATGGCTCTTCCAATTCTCCTTTTCCTAAGGGAAAAGAATGAAAGGCACTCAAAAGAGTTCCAGTGAACATAAACTTCTAAGGCCAAAGGCTCAAAGATAAATCTTGAGGGAAGGAGGTTTGAGAGGGAGTTGGGGGCTTTGGGGCCTCTCCCACTGGTGTTTAGTTCACTTGGCGCCCTTCTTGAGTCAGGACGTCTCATAAAGATGCAGTCAGCCAAGGATTGGTGTCAAAATTGATGTAGCATGTGGCCTGCTATGGGCTAGGCTCAGCCTCCCTGGATGCAAAGGAGAGTCAGGCCTACCTCTCCAGGTGAGTGGGATTCAGTCTTTGGCTTCGCTCAGAGAGAACTGTGGATACTAGGAGGAGTCTAACCTGAGGATGTGCTGAAAAACGTGTTAAGAATTGTTTTTGCTTAGATCATGTTATGCTGTCGTTTCTAATGATCGTCCTTCTTTCCATTTCCCTCCTCTTTCTTTTTTCCCTGTTTGATAACATATCTTGAAAATATTGCTAAAGGTTTTCTCTCCCCCACGCCCTCCTCTCCCTCAAAAGGACCGCTTTGCATGGCAGTCCCCCACCATCCACAATACCTACAAGGATTCCCTCTACCTGAGCTCACCAAAGCCTTACGTCCCACTCAGCACCCCCAGCCAGCAGAACCCCTCACAACCCCAGCCCATCTCTGTCCTCCTGGCAGCTGGATCGGCTCCCAAAGGTGTGGTGTGCCCTGGTTCCTTGCTTCCGGACTCCACGTTCCCCAGTGCTTCATCCCAACCCCAGCAGCGCTATGCAGCCACCAGGACAGTTTATCATAAGAATGTGAGCTCTAACCCATGTCATGAGGCAGTTGGGATTAAAAAGGTCAGCAGCTTATATGTACCTTGTTTATCCAATAACATTTGCCTGGCGGCGTCAGAAAACTCCTCTCGTGTTGCACGTGACCCTGCCAAAGGCACTCCCTCGGAGGCTGCGGGCACCCGAGCACCGGCTCCCAGCCTTGTCTCCCGCACAGCCGGCACAGGAAAACCACCCCCTGCTCCTCCTCCTGACCCTCCCAAGCTATTCTTTGACATCCGTAAAGATGCCGTTAACCGTGGCGAGAGTCCTTCCCTGGGGACTCGGGCTTCGTTCCCAGATGTGAGACCACCTGTGCTAGGCCCCCGGGTTACCTCTGATCCCGAAAACCGGAAGAGCAAAGAATCTTACCTTTTGCAGCCGAGTTATCCAGCCAAGGCAAGAAATTAGGAATGTTTGTGTGTCTTCTCCACTGTCTCTTTCAAAACTGTTGCGAGCAGCTCATTGTTCACTGGGCTGCCCTACCCTCCCTTTCCTCATTAATATTGTTGTGGCTTGAATCCTGAATTCTTCAGTCTGAACCTCTCAGCACAGTACTCTCTTTGTCTGTCTCTCTTTTCTGTAAATGTGTAAGTATGCCGGAGCGTGGAATCCAGAGACTAATAACATGGTGAGATACTCATTGTTCATGTTTTATTACAAGGTGCCAAAGAAATTGTATTTACTTCCAAGCTTTCAGGCTCTATGGTGGTGTTGTGGGGTTAAACACAGCCTGCCTGCCTGTTCTGTTGTTCTCTCTTTCTCTCTCATAAAGTGTTAAAAGGATTCAAAAATAGATGGATGAAAAGCGGAGTTGGATGGGGTTCTCTCTGTGTCATGGAGTGTCAGAAGGCCAGCTGGCCAGCTCCAACTGTCTCATGTACTCTGAGGAAAGGGCACTGATTAAATGTTTCTCAGAGTACCTCACTGCATGCCCACTCTCAACCGTTTAAATATGGAATTCTTTCCTCGTATCATACCCCTTTCCATAACGACCCACTTATTTCCACAGGGTGCCACTTCCTCCAGTGCAGCCCAGCCGGAGGTAATAGTTGTCCCTCTCTACCTGGTTAATACTGACAGAGGGCAAGAAGGCACTGCCAGACCTCCAGCACCTCTGGGGCCTCTTGGCTGCGTCCCCACAATCCCAGCGACCGCCTCTGCCGCCTCACCTCTGACCTTCCCGACTCTAGATGATTTCATTCCCCCTCATCTGCAGAGGTGGTCCCACCACAGCCAGCCAGCCCGCGCCTCTGGCTCCTTTGCCCCCATTAGCCAGACGCCACCATCCTTCTCACCACCACCTCCACTGGTCCCTCCTGCCCCGGAGGACCTCCGCAGAGTCTCGGAGCCTGACCTCACGGGAGCTGTTTCGAGTACCGTAAGCTTGCCGGACTCCCCTCCTCACGGCTTTTCTGAATGTCTCCTCCCAGCAGTCACATTCCCTTTCTCACTGAAGCTCTGAGCTCTGAGGACAGCACTGGCTGCCGCTGTGCCTGCGTGATGACTGGAGCCGTGTCCCCTGTCACTAGCGTGCATGCTTCCCGTGTGTCTTCCCTGGGTCTCTCGGGTTGTTCCCCATCTCTGCAGTGCCTCGTCTGCTCTGTCCTGTTGGGAATGCACATCTTTCTCCCTCTGAAGACAACATCTGTGGCCTTTATGTTGACTGGCCATGCTCTCCACAGGCCAGGTCGGGGGGTCATGTAGAGAGCTGAGGAAAGCTGAAGAATTATGGGGAAAAGGAACGGCAGGTGTGGTGGGTGCTACTTGCCAGGGAGTGGGGAGATCTCGGGAGGAAGAGATTCTTATGTTGACCTAGTGAGTAAATAAACAAATAAACTCTCTGTACTATGCAGAAATGACAGAGACTAGATTTTTTTTTTTTTTTTTTTTTTAAGTGAGAGAGTTGGGTTTAAGTGAGCAAGTGGGTCTGAAAGCCCTGTACAGATGTTAGGACTTTTACCTCAAAAGGCAGGCAATTGCTAGGGCCCCTGAGGAGGAGGCCCCAGGAGCCTTTGTGGCAAAACAGTGCACCAGTGGCCCCAGGAAGTCAAAGGGCCCTGATGCCTCAGGTCCCATCCTGCGGGTGAGGGAATGAGTTCCCGTCACAGCCAAGAAAGCCCAGCTGCTTTAGAGTAAAAGCTGAGTCAAAGTGCTTGGGTCTCTTTTTTCCTTAGGAGCCCTGGGAATTGAGAGAATCTGAGAACTTCAGTGCGAGTTGTAATATGGGGATACGTGAATCTACTCACAGGGCTGCGGGTTCAGTGGGACCGAGTAGTAAAAGTTCCTGTTATGGGGCTTGACATAGAGAAGGTGCCTAGTGAATGTTAGCTATGTTGCTGAGGACTTGCCCTGGCAAATGAGGGCCAGGGTCACTCAAAAGCAAGTAACTGGTTAGTTAACAGTTCATCATTGAGTTTCTACCGTGGTCTAGGCATTCTGCTAAGTACCCGGGCACAACCATGAGTCAGGGCCTTGTTCCAAAGGAATTTTTGGAGTAGGAGGTCACTTCTCAAGCTTTGCGTACATGGGATCATCTGAGGGTCAGGGAGGCTTGTTTAAATCGTCACCCTCAGGTTATACTCCTAGAATTTCTGACTGAGTGGGTCTAGAGAAGAGCCTGGGAATCTCTCTTGGGAGCAAGTGCTCAGGGCTTTCAGATGCTGGGGTCCACACACTACACTTTGAGATACAGTCATCTAGTGGGTCATGCAATTAATTGGCTGATGGAACTAAGCGTTTACTGACATCCCTTCGTGTAAAGATGGATGCCTGCAAAACTGTTCCAAATGGCTTGTTAAGCTGAAGCCAGTCATGCAGAAAGCAGGAAGGAAACTTTTTATTTGGCTTATTAGATAAATTATAATGAGGCATCAAGCACATCAAAGCTGGGAACTGTTAGGTCCTGAGCTGCGGCCTGTTCTGAAATCTCTAGTGCTGTGCAATGTAGTTAGGTCAGCACCAGGCCCAGTGTGGCCCATGGGCTTGGATATCCTTCTAGCTTTGAATTTTGCAGCTCAGCCCCATTGGAGAAAAATGCTAGATTGTTCCCTGATCTATTCCCCTCTACCTTCAGCCAAACTTAGAATTTAGAAGCCATTCTTGTTTTGGGGACTGCAGGCATCTTCCCTTTGACATGGATTATGTTTGTCTGGAGTAGGGTAAAGTGAGTCTTATGTTTAGTGTCTTCATAGACCGTTGTGAATAGTTTAATTGTGTATCCTATAATTTATCATTTGTGTAGACCTAGGTTTTCATATCAAGTTGGTTTTAGGTGTACCAGGACAGATTAGTTGGGACAGTGTCCTCGATGTCTCAAACCTGACTAATCAGCCTGTTGTAGAGCTCCCAGAAGGACCTCAGTTGGCCTGATAGCTTCGGGTTTGGCCCTGGGAAACAGAGGTGAAAAAGGAAACTCCTTGGATTCCTCTTGACAGAGGAGGAACCCCTGTGGATGGTGTCTGAGCTGTGAGCTGATGCCTGCTCCATCTGTAGCTAGTTGAGAGAAAGAAGGAAGAATAAAAGTCATGTTAATTGATTTGAGTTATTTTAGTCAATAGCTGTTTTTGTGATGTTCCAGAAATAAGACACAAAGTAAAATTTGTAAAGAGCTTAATGCTCCTATGATCCACCCAAACATCACATTAGGCATTTATACTTTAAAGAGCTGTATGCCTGATATTTTGTGTTTCTTGGATGCATTCAGGCAGTTTTTAATGATATGTCATTTATCATAATTATATCACTTTGGAGATAAATTAGGAAAAGTGTAATTATTTTCCACTTTCTAAATGGAGGAATCAAGGTGAGGCACTTTTGTATAAAATCATACTGTGCTTCTCAAGTCTTGAGAAAAGGTTTTATTCATGAAATTGAGCTGCCCCTCATAACTAAATAGTGGCGGCTATTTAGCAGACTATCAGAAGAGATAGACTGACCTAGGCAGTGTTGTGAAGTTCCTACTGTGTGTCAGGAGCTGTCCTGGGTGCTGATGCCTATATCCTCTTTTGATAAGCATTTGTTTTCTTGCTACAAACATTTGCTCAGACACACCATTGCTGAAAGATGCCGCCTGTCATTCACGTAGCATTTACTAGCACCTGCTATCTGCAGGGCATTGAGCTAGGTGTGAATGAGGGGGTGGCCCTCATCCTGTGGGTATGTTCACAGGAGTTGATCTCTGATTATTGCTTCCAGATAATTATTGCTTTAAAAGTAACTATCAAAATCTTGTTCTTAAAGCCCTTTAAGAAAAGCATCCTCAATTTACGAGTTATAAATTCAAAAATAGAAATGTATAAATATCATGAAGGAAACTATCTAAATATCCCTAGTACCTTTTGGGGTCTTATTTTGTTTTAAAAGACTGGTATTATCCCCAATATGCAGCTTATAATTTTAGTATTAATAATTTTATTGGTATTTCTGGCAGAGATCTCAGGTTTTTAAAGTCAGGATTCTCACAAGTCTTAGGGATCTTTGTCACTTTAATATGAGAGTGAAAAAATGTCACAGTAGGATAGGATAATATCCAAATCTCAGAAGCAAACATCAGTAAAATTGCTCAGTGATGCTGATGCTAAGGGTAGCTTTCTGAAAAAACTGTTGCTCAACTCCTCCCTGTTCTTACTTGATGTCTTCTTGTCCTCACATTGTCTTACATTTCTCTGTACAGAGTACTAAACTTCCCTGATTTTTCCCAATTAAACCAGCTCTTGTTCTTGGATCGCATTTGGAATTGCATGGTTTTTGCATGTTATTCTACTTGGATTTGAATTTGTTTTTTCAGTAACCGGATTGACCCACAACTGTTAGCAGGTGGACCTAATGAATGATGTTGCTGAGACTTGCAGTAACATTCACCTTCCCTCTCTCCTCCGCCCCATACTAATACCAACAAAGAGAATAAGCATTCCAACTGAACCTTCTAACTGGAATTAATGATATGATATATCTCATTGATTGCATTTCTTTTTATAATTAAGATCATTGTAAAGCTTTAAATTTCTTCTTTTTAAAAAACATTAGCACTAGCTTTTTATATTTACAGTTAGTTACATTGTTTGTTTGTTCGTTTCAGGATTCCAGTCCT
Organism: Macaca fascicularis; assembly: GCF_037993035.2. NCBI lineage: Eukaryota > Metazoa > Chordata > Mammalia > Primates > Cercopithecidae > Macaca > Macaca fascicularis. Next base: position 104,330,999 of record NC_088383.1, on the reverse strand, counting down.
CTACTAAACGAAGTTTCTTCTTCCCTTATTGGAACTGATTCCCAAGCCTTTCCACCAGTTAGCAAGCCTTCGTCCGCCTATCCCTCCACCACGATTGTCAATCCGACTATTGTGCTCTTGCAGCACAATCGAGGTAAGAGAGGCTTGTGCCCCACTCCCAGCCCACTGGAATCAACATAGCTCTTCCATGACATCTGTCTGGGTCAAAAATTCTGTTATTTCACAGAAATGTTCACAAATCCCATTGTTTCCCAAGGTCATTTGCCCCCATTTACTCACTCTCGTGGCCCCTAAAATAAACCCCAGCAGACAGACAGAGGCCCCTGATTTGAGGTGATGTTAGGGGTCTGAATAAGTAAGCTGGGTTCGTTCCACTCCTTGGGTGTTCATGGTTGTCTTCTTCAAATCGTAACACCAAAAAAAGAAGAAAGGAAAAAGTTTGGTCTCTTGATGGTAATAGAGATTTAGCTTCGAAAATCTAGGTACAATAATACCTCTTTTAAGTAGTATCTTAAATGATTTAGTTTTTTGACATGAAATTTAGAGAGAGCAGAATTTTTAGTATCAAATTTAGAAAAGAAAACATATTGTGTAGAAAATTTTGTGGAATGTAAAACATGTTTTTGTGCCTTGAAAACAGAGACTATTGAATTTTTCTTGACGACTCACTGGCCTTCATTCTTGCCAGCTGTTTGTCTCTGTACTATGTGGCTCTAGGCAGCCCTGCTTAGAGTTTTCGCGTTTGTTTTCTGTAGCGTCTGACTGCTTCCGGTTGGTTTTTCTGCTTCTCTGAAAAGCAGAGAAGCTTTGAGGTGGGGTGAAGCGGAAGTTCTTTGGGTATATATTGACTCTTCTGCTTTAAAATTCCAGATGATGATTCTAAATCCCAAGCTTTCCTTTTTGGAATTCCATACAGGAATAAATTTTCTCTTTACAAAAGTCCTTTGCAGCATGAAGTGTAAGGTTTTCAAGCTGTTTCCTCACGTAGAAAGGGCTCGTTTGTCTGAATTTCCGATAACAGTGGAGGTTTAATTATTTTGTTCAGAGCTCACATCTTCCTTTTGACACTGTGCTCTCTGACTTCATAGTTTTCCTCCACTCCTCCCCCCTCCTCCTTCCTCTCTGCATTAATTTGAATGAGAATGGGACTGGAGTCTATTTTTAATTGTTTTCCATACTAAATAGAGTTTTTCTGTTTCCTGCTTCTAACTTGAAAAGCAGATGAATAAAACATTTTCTTTCACTTCAGATCTTTCCACTAAAATCTTAAGGTTGTTTTAGTAGTTTTGTTATTTTTTTCACTATGTATGGCTCCTGCATTAATTTTCACGCATGAATTTGGGTTCTTGAAAAGAAAAAAAGGGTCCCAGCTCCCACACGGAACCATGCAGGAGCCCATTCTGCTTCAGCGGTGCCATGCCCCTTCCTGGCAGTGGCTCTCCTTGCCCAGAAAGTGTCTGTAATGCGGGACAAAGTGAAATTTTGTTTCTCTGAACTTCCTTGTGACTCATATTTGAAAAAAAAAAATTCAGTCAAACAGAATTAAGTTAGTTCCCAGAAGGACAGGCAGTTTCTTTAAAAATGGGATTTATTCTCAAGGCAACTTGGTTTTTGGGAAATGCCAAGTGTAATGTCAGCTGGTTCCCCTCTGATGACACCTAGTGAGACATCTTTGGGCACAGAAATGCCTATAGTTCCTTTTTGTTTCTTCCTTGAATAGATGGATACCTTTTATTTACCCAAATGCCTTTGGTTCTTGCCTTTCTCTTTTGTCCAAGTCCTGCCCTTGGGTTTAAAAATCAGAATTGTGCAGCCTGAGACACACATCCTTCAGAAAAGGATACAAGTAATGGCATTCATTTTTTGGAATTAAATGATAGATTTCCATAAAGAGCAAAACCATATGTTCACTAAGCAGGTAGGGCAGGAAGAGTCGAGAAGAATAGGAGAGCCTCACTGGCCCAGCCCTGTATTACTAATCATAAATGGGGTTTAGGTCAAGTGTTTTTGGCATTGCTTTGGAATTTGCCTAACCTGGCAGCTCTGCTTTGCTTCATAAACAGTCCCCATAAAAATAATTTCTTAACTATTGCAAAGTCTCCTGAGGGAATAACTTTACTCCACTTCTGGAATTCTAGTTTTGTCATCCTAAAAAATGCCTCCCTCCCTGCCCTTTTTTTTTTTTTTTTTTTTTTTTTTTTTTTTTTTGCCTAGACTGTCCCAGGGCATAGTGTGGCAATAATCCTGTCTTTCCCGGCCAGCTTCCCCCTGCTGGAAACAGAGGGGCACTGAGCCTCTGGCCTGGCGCTCATGGTTGTGAACAACACAGCCCTTTCCCCCTCTTTCCTGAGTTTTCACACCGCATGGGTTTGAAGGCCAGTCACTTACCATCTGTCTGGGAGGGAGGCTTTGAATCGGAAAGCTGTCAGGATGAAAAGAGGTGCATGGGTCCCCTTGCTTAGGGCTTCTCCGTCTATGTGCATCGGATCCTGAGAGTCTTGTTAACCTGCAGGTTCAACCTCAAGAGGTTTGGGGTGGAGGAGACGAGATTCTACGTTTTCAGCGAGCTTGCTGGGCAAGCCAGTGCCATCGGCCCACAAACCACTTTGAGAACTAGAGCTCAGAGGTTCCCAGACTTATGGATACATGAAGCAGTCTAGGGATCACCCTAGGGCTTTTCATTCTAATGCTTTAAAATAACACCACTGGAAAGTGGCTACTGTTATCTGTGTTGCGTGTCATGCTATGAAAGAAAGGCCGTTTCACACCTCAAAACTGGAGACAACATAGTCTTTTTTTTTTTTTTTTTTTTTTTTTTTTGAGACAAGGTCTCACTCTGTTGTTGAGGCTAGAGTGCAGTGGTGCAGTCATGGCTCACTGCATCCTCAACCTCCCAGGTTCAGGTGATTTTCCCATCTCAGCCTCTCGATGCCAGTAGCTGGGACCACAGGCGTGTACCAACACACCTGGCTAATTTTTAAATATTTTTTGTAGAGACGGGGTTTTACCATGTTGCCTAGGCTAGTCCTGAACCCCTGGGCTCAAGGGATCTGCCTGCCTCAGCCTCCCAAATTGCTGGGATTACAGGCATGAGCCACCATGCCTGGCCAACGTGGTCTTTTTCATTCATTCATTTATTTTTTTTTGAGACAAAGTCTTTCTCTGTCACCCAGGCTGGAGTTCAGTGGCACGATCTTGGCTCACTGCAACCTCTGCCTCCCAGGTTCAGGTAATTCTTGTGCCTCAGCCTCTGGAGTAGCTGGGATTACAGGTGTGTGCCACCACGCCTGGCTAATTTTTGTATTTTTTAGTAGAAATGGGGTTTCGCTGTGTTGGCAACATGGTCTTTTAAGTGGAGTACATTCACTTCTGCCAGCTGGAGCTCAGCAGCCTTCAGAATAGTGTGTGGGAACCATAGGTTCCCTTAGTACCAATACGGCCCTTTGACATAACACAAGGAAACTGAGGCCGAGAGATTTAGTGGATTGACCATTGTCATCTGAAAGTTGCTGGCAGAGCTGAGGCCAGAGCTGCACTGGGCTTCTGCATATTCAGCTAGTACGAACCTCATCCACATGGCAGAGGTGGCCAGGCACCGCTTCCCAGGCTGTGAGCTCCTGGGCTGTCCGCTGTTTACTTCTGGTTCACACTGATTGTAGCAGGAGGGTGGAAATGTAGCCAAGGGGAATGATGACAGTACCCGTGGGTTGGCAAGCGTTCTATTTTTATCTATGTGGCTGCTTTATATTTAGCAGCTGTGGAAGGTAAAGGTCATTTTTGTGCTGTCATCTCATAGCACGTACACATAGGACTCCACAAAGGAGATAGTGGCTTACCTTCCATGCGAGTGCCCAGGATGGCGAGAAACCAATAGCCCTTCAATGCCAAGGACCAGCAAGGTCTTGATGACTAGAATTGGAATGAACTGTGGACTAGGAGTCAGGGACCCAGGTTCTAGATCCAACTGATTTTCAGTGTTCTCTTGGGCGATTTGTGCCCCTCATCTGAAGTTTCTTGGCCATTGCTGATTTTTTAAGGACTTCTCTTATACTCTGGACAAGCCAGATTACTATCGTGACTAAGGCTAGGCCTTCGTTTCCTCCTCTGTACAATGGGAAAGAATAATCGTACCCAACGACTAGAGTTGTTGCAAAGTTTACAAGTGTTATTTGTAAAAGCCCTAAAACAGCGTCTGGCATTTAGCAAGCTCTCAGGAGACAGTCACTGCCATGGTTGTGTTTATAATTACATTTCCCTCAAAAGGTACGAAGACTGGGGTCATATAAGGTCTTGCTCACTTGAAGTTGGAGGGTTGGGTGGATTCCCTTCTATTATGGAATCCTCTTGAAATATGTAAACAACTAGAAAATTGTGGCAGTCCCCTGAATCCTGGTGCAGATCTGGAAGCGGGGCGGGCTGGGAGACACCACACTGGCATAATGGGAGCCACACTAATACCCCAGCAGTCAGCTGGCTGCATGCACATTGTACCATCTAAGTCCAGAGGACAGTGAGGACTCAGGGTTGAGATCCTAACGAGTTATGCCAGGGCTTCTTGGTCTTACTATGTGCTGTATAAATCTTACTTATACTGTGTGTTCTTTTATCACAGAACAGCAAAAACGACTCAGTAGCCTTTCAGGTAGGTGAGAAATATTTATTTATGTGTTAACCCCATTCCTGTTGAAATCGTCTTCCGGTCACCGCCCGATGTTCAATCAGCAATATCTTCCGAGATCCTCTGATGTCTTGGGAGACTCTTTGTTGATGGACTACCAAGATGATGAAAATAGGCATAGTTCCTGCCTCCCTGGAGCTTGCAGGGTGGTGGACAGACCAGACCAGTGAGCCACACTAATAAACATGTCCCATGGAACTGTGATAAGAGCCTTGATGGGTAAGAACAGGATGTTCTGGGTTAAAAAGAACCAGGAGTCCAGCTTTAGATGCAGTGTTCATGGCAGGCCTCTCTGAAGAGGTCATCTTTCTGCTGCTTCTATCTCCCTTCTGGGATGTGAGGAGTCAGGGGTTAGGAGATGTGGGCAAGTTCTCTCCTTTTTGGGTGCCAAGCCCAAATGCCAGTAGATGCCCATGGGGTGGTGGGTCCAGGTGAGAACCTTTAGACCAGCAGTGCCCAGAAGACAGTGTGAGAAAACTGCTTCTTGAGCTTGATCTGGCATACAGAAATTCCTGGAGAGCTTGTCAAAACTCAGATTCCTGGGCCATCCCCCTAGAGATTTGGATTTAATGGGTATGGGTAAGAATTTGCATTTCTTTTCCTTTCCTTTCCTTTCCTTTTCTTTCTTTCTTTTTCTTTTTTTTTTTTTTTTTTTTTTTTGTAGATACAGGGTCTTGCTCTGTCACCCAGGCTGGAGTGCAGTGGCATAGTCATAGCTTACTGCAGTCTTGAACTCCTGGGCTCATGCGATCCTCCTACCTCAGCCTCCTGAGTAGCTGGGACTACAGGTGTGCTCCACCATGCCAAGCTAGTTTTTTTAAAGTTTCTTTTTTTTTAGTAGAGCTGGAGTCTCACTATGTTGCCAAGGCTGGTCTCAAATCCTGACCTCAAGCAATCCTCCCCCCTCAGCCTCCTAAAGTTCTGGGATTACAGGCACCAGCTACTGTGCCTAGCCAAGAGAATGTGCATTTCTGCCCAGCTCCCTGGTGATGCCAGTGCTGCCCTCTGTGCTGACCACACTAGAATGTGGCAGGTGGCAAGAGTCGACGGTGGGGAGTGACTGCAAATATAATCAGACATATACAAATATAATTAGCTCACCCTTGATAAAGTGTGGAGGATTGGGACCATGTCAGAGCGGGGAGGGAACCCAGGAAGGGGAATGTGTAGCTATTTCCTTGTGGCTTCCTGTAGCCATTCTGCTTTGAATCCTGGGTCTGGTGCTGCCTCATGCAGGTTATCTAATGTCTCTGGGCTTCAATTTTCTTACTGTCAAGTGAGGAAAGCAGCAGTGCCTCCCAGGTTGTATGATGATCAAATGAGATTCTGCTCATTAACAGCTCAGCCCTGAGCTGCTGCTTAATAGATGCGTGGCTTAATAGGTGTGCATTCCTGTTACCAGGCGGCGCTCTGTGGGTTCACTTACCCTTGTATTCAGGGCCTCCTTTGTATCCTGCACTGCCCCGGACTCTGAGGCTACATCAGGGAACTGTGCTGCCCTTGAGCTGCTAATAGTGTGGTGTAACTTTTCTTTGTTAATGGACTCTTTGAGAGAAACTATTGAAGGCAATAGATTGATTCTCAAAAAAAAAAAAAAAAAAAAAAAAAAAAAAGCCACACACATGTAAACATGTGCACATGATTTCTATGGATTTGCACACACTCATGAACTTCAGGGTTAAGAATCCCTGATTGGTAGATAACAAGAGCTACTGTTTTCTGAACAGCTGCTACATGGTTTCTGTGCAACTTCATGCCACTGCTGTTCTGTGATTGGTGGCCAGCCTGGATGGGGAGGACATGGGGTTCTCACACCTCGCAGCCTTGTCAGGACTTGGCTGTGAGACCAAGACAGTCTGTGGTTGACCTCAAGGTGTCCTTGGCTGCCCCTCCTTCAGCTGCCACTCTCCAGCCCACTTCATTCCTTGGTCCCAGCCAAGGTGCTAAGAGTGGTGGCTCTGAAAAAAAATAAAAAAAAAAGGTGGCTCCTGTGGGCTCCTTCCTGCTGGTGGGAATTTGAAAGAAGGGTAGAATAGCTGAAAAAGGCCTCCAGCCACACATTGGGAGATACAGAGTTTGGTCCTAGCTCCTTCTTCTTGGAGCTGTGTGTCTGTGTGAGTGACTTCATCCCTCTAAGCCAGTTTCCTCATATGGGAAACAAGGGTGGTAATCCTTTGCTCAGCCTGGAGGAGGTGTTATTGTGATAGGAAGTGGGAGGATGTTTTGTGCATTGAGAAAAGACAGTAAAAATGTGAGGGTGGGCCGGACACAGTGGCTCACGCCTGTAATCCCAGCACTTAGGGAGGCTGAGGCGGGTGGATCATGAGGTCAAGAGATGGAGACCATCCTGGCCAACATGGTGAAAACCCATCTCTACTAAAAATACAAAAATTAGCCGGGTGTGGTGGTGCGCACCTGTAGTCCCAGCTACTCAGGAGGCTGAGGCAGGAGAATTGCTTGAACCCAGGAGGCAGCGGTTGCAGTGAGCTGAGATCGCGCCACTACACCCCTGCCTGGTGACAGAGTGAGACTCTGTCTCAAAACAAACAAAAAAAAAACCAGGGTGGCTCCACTGTGCTGGTAGCTCAGGCTTATTCCTTGGCTCTAAAACAAGCCTGATGCCATCGCTTTCCCTGAGTTTTGGGACAGATCCACTGATGATGTTTGAAAGAGTAGGGCCTAAAGTAGGTGCTCACTAAATATTAGTTTATGCTTTAAAAGAAGTAGTACTGCTGTGTTCAGGAGCTCCTGAAAGAGAGAGGGCTGGCTGGGTTGGCACTCTCTAGTCTCTTAGATCAAGTAAGGCTTAGCCATCACCTGCGGGGATGGGACTCCAGGGCTGCCAGCCTCCCTCTCTGTAGCAGATTTTTGTTGAGGCTCCATGGGGCTTGATGTTCAGGGAGAGTCATCTGGGAATGAAGCCTACATGGTGTTCTCAGGTACCTCTCCGTCCCCTTGGGGAGACAGATGGGATAATAAGATAAGGGCTAGGAGAGAGAGGCTGGCGTAGGGTGTAGAGAGGCCATGATTCTTCTGCAGAGAAGTATGAACATTGCTATAATCTTCAGTCATCAGCTCTCAGCGTGAAGAAAAGGGAGGCTATCCCACCTCCTACAAACAGAGGCCCCATCTGAGGTTGTCAGTATTGTCATTTATTTAGTGGCCTAGAACCTTCCTTTTTAAAGCACAGTATAAACCTAGAAGGAGGCTAGATTTGCAGTGCCTCACACCTGTAATCCTAACATTTTGGGAGGCCAAGGTGGGCAGATTGCCTGAGCTCAGGAGTTTGAGACCAGCCTGGGCAACATGGTGAAACCCCGTCTCTATAAAAAAAAAAAATACAGGCCGGGCGCGGTGGCTCAAGCCTGTAATCCCAGCACTTTGGGAGGCCGAGGCGGGCGGATCACAAGGTCAGGAGATCGAGACCATCCTGGCTAACACCGTGAAAACCCGTCTCTACTAAAAAAATACAAAAAACTAGCCGGGTGTGGTGTTGGGCACCTGTAGTCCCAGCTACTTGGGAGGCTGAGGCAGGAGAATGGCGTGAACCCGGGGGGCAGAGCTTGCAGTGAGCCGAGATTGCGCCACTGCACTCCAGCCTGGGTGACAGAGCAAGACTCCATCTCAAAAAAAAAAAAAAAAAATACAAAAAATTAGCTGGGGCCAGGTGCAGTGACTCATATGTGTAATCCCAACACTTCTGGAGGCAGAGGTGGGCAGTTAGGAGGCAGAGATGGGCAGATTCCTTGAGCCCAGGAGTTTGAGACCAGCCTGGGCAATATGGCAAAACCTCGTCTCCACAAAAAAACACAAAATACTAGCCAGGTGTGGTGGTGCACACCTGTAGTCCCAGCTACTTGGGAGGCAAAGGTGGGAGGATCACCTGAGCTCAGGGAGGTCGAGGCTGCAGTGAGCCGTGATCATGTCACTGCACTTCAGCCTGGGTAAGAGAACAAGACCCTGTGTAATTAGAAAAAAAAAAAAGACTAGAAGGAAATGCCCCCAGGATGTCATGTGAAGGATCGGCATTTTCCTACTGAGAAAACAGCAAGCCCTCATTGTAATACGGATGGCAACGCCTGATCCTGTCACCTGCATGGTACAGTTAAGTGTCACTTTGGGTTTTCATGATATAAAGTGACACTTTTTCTTCAGGGACTCTCTGTATATTGAAATCCACTCAATGATGAGTCACATGACCACAAGCTTCTCAAGTAAAACAATTCAGGGCTAAATTTTGTAGATCAAAAGGACTCTGACAGCTTTAGGAGAAATCCATGAACTATCAGCCTGATTTTTGCACTCAAATGTGATTGTTATTAGAGCCACCTGCCCTGACCCTGAGAATGGCATGTCTGTGATCCTCACCATGATCTTGAATCACCATGTAAGATTGAGCTTGAACTCAGCCTCTTTTCTGCTCACGTTCAACAGAAGGCCCTTCCAGGTGGGAGGAGAATGCTCAGCAGAGCCGTATTAAGGGTAGACTTGGGTGACTTGAAATCCCTCTACACTTCCAGGCTTCCTGCCAAATCCTTGGCTTCACGTTGGAATTTTCTGGGAGCATGAGAATTCATTCCATAAAGCCAATCTGGTCTTAACATCGTTTGACATTGACGGTGATAATGCCAGGGATCAGGCTTTCTGAAGCACTTACTAAGCTTAGAAATCATTTGGCTGTAGGCAGTCTCCCCATGGAGGAGACTGAAAGTTGTAAAACCTTAGCATACTGAAGTCATTGTTTCCCCCACTTCTCCAGCGTCTCCTCCACTCACAGACATCTGACTTTCTCACAGCTTTGCCTGTGTCCTCATGTTCTTCCTTTTCACCCAAGTGTAGTCCCCCCAGTCAGCAGTCTGCACCTTTTCCTTTTTCAAAGATGAGAACCTGTCCGCAGTCAATCAATAAGCAGGTTTTAACTGAGCACTTACTAATTGCCACAGCACGTCTTGATGCCCTTCATCCCTACCTCATGGGCCTCACTCTCACTGATAGGATTTTAGGCTCCCTTGGCCTAAACTTTTTTATTATTATTTATTTTTGAGACAGAGTCTTGCTTTATTGCTGAGGCTGGAGTGTAGTGGCATGATCATGGCTTACTGCAGCTTCGAACTCCCAGGCTCAGGAGATCCTCCCAACTCAGCCTCCCAAGAACTGGAACAACAGGCATGTGCCTCGCTAATTTTTTAATTTTTTGTAGTGATGGGGTCTCGCTATGTTACCCAGGTTGGTCTTGAACTCCTAGGTTCAAGGAATCCTCCTGCCTTAGCCTCCCAATGTGTTGAGAGGCATGAGCCACGGCACCCAGCCGGCTTAAACCTTTTTGCCCCTAATCTTTTGAACTCTTGAATTACCATCTAGCACACTCCTTCCTCTGTGCTGAACTCCCCACTCACTCCCCCAACTTCCTGCTCATACCTTCAACCCTTTCCCTGCAATCTGGCACCCACCCCCACTGCCCTCCTGAAGTTGCTCTCTCTGAGTGTTCCTGTGACTTCTCTCTTGCCTAATCTAATGCCGCCTCCTCCTCTGCTTCAATTTCTGGGTTTTTTTTTTTTTTTTTTTTTTGAGACATTTAACCACCCACTTCTTGGAGTTCTGTCTTTCCTGGTTCACTGGTACCTTGTGTACTTTCCTGGTTCATCTCCTGTCCCTCGGATGACTTTGCATCCCTTTGGGGATTGTTTTGCCTTGCAGCTGTAACTGTGGTGTCCTTCCATGCATGACTTTAGCGCTTCATTCTGCCCTTGCTTCTGTCCCCCGCTGAGCTCTGCCATCTCCCTGGCATCAGCCATCACTTTTGGGCTGATGCCTCCAAAGTTGTACTGCTGTCAGGGTGTCTCACCTGGGCCCCTCCATATTTCCTCTAGGGGTCTCTAGGGCATTCCTACTTGAGTATCTTGCTGTCTTCTCAGAGTTACCATGGTCCAAATGGAAGCAGCCATTTCTCCCTCCCTTTCCCAACCCAATTCTAACTTCTCCTTGAATTAGGCCAGGCTCCCAGACTTGAAACCTTGGTACTATCTTTGAAGGAGGCAAGACAGGATGTGGTTCAGAGAGGACTGCTAGAGTCAGGTGGACATTAGGCCACATCACAGCTTGGCCACGAGCTGGTTATGTGGCCCCAGGCAGGGTACTTTAACTTCTCTGTGTATTGATCCTTTAATTATTTAAAAAAAAAAAAAAAAAAAAAAAGAGGTGTAATAGTTTCTTCCTCATGGATCTTTGGGAGGATAAAATGAGAGAATGTCTATGAAGAGTTTAGTGCATTGCTTGGCACATAATTAGCCCAGTAGTCCAGAGGCCCTCAAGCATTTATTTAAGCTGTTCCTCTGGAGCACCCTTCATTTCCTGTGGGTCTGGTTGGCTTCTCTTCTGAGAGTCAGGCCTTGTCACCCTTGCATTCTCATTGCTGGCTCCCTTGGTTTTCTGCCCACTAGACTGTAAGCTCCCTGAGGCTAAGATTCTGGAATGCTCACCTTCATGTCCACAAGGCAGAGCGCAATGTCTGCCCAATAAATAAATGTCATAGCTTGGAAGCCAGATTCTATTAAGTAATTTTATAATCTGTAGATCATATCTGGTATCTTTATTAGTGCTCTATAACTTCCAATCTTGAACAAAAATAATCTATAATATACACTTAGAAATGTACAGCTTCCTGAACACTTTGGCATAAGTTACCCTGATAACTCCTCTCACCACATTGCTGTGAGTTTGCCAATAGAAGTATTATCCCTGTTTTTGGATGGGAAAACTGAGGCACAGAAAAGTTAAGTGACTTCCTCAAGAGGAATCAAAAACTTTCAAGTAATGTTTAGCCCCCTCCTGTGGTTCTACCTGTTCCTGAATTTCTAGAACAGTCAGAACTACTCAGTTGACCAGAGCACGACGTGCATACTTCTCTGCAAAGCTCTGATCACACTGTTGGCAAGCCTTTTTTTTTTTTTTTTTTTTTTAAAGGACCAGATAATAAATATTTTAGACTTTGCAGGCCATATGGTTTCTGTCACAGCTACTCAGCTCGGCCATAGTAGTGCAAAAGCATCCATAAATAATATGTAAGGGAATCGGCATGGTTATGTTCCAGTAAAACCAGCCCATGGGCCAAAGTTTGCTGACCCCTGCTCTAAGCAGAACTAATTCCAGTTGAGAATTAGCAGATACACTTCCCCCCAGCTAGCCTGTTCAGGAGTGTTTTGCTTTGCCGCTACCAAAAGAGCTTCAGCTAACAATTGCTTTTCATTTCCAGATCCTGTCTCAGAAAGAAGAGTGGGAGAGCAGGACTCAGCACCAACCCAGGAAAAACCCACCTCACCTGGCAGGGCTGCTGAAAAAAGAGCAAAGGATGACAGTAGGCGGGTGGTGAAGAGCGCTCAGGACCTAAGTGATGTTTCCATGGATGAAGTGGGCATCCCACTCCGGGTACACTTAGAGGTCCTTCTTAGGCTTCATCTTAAGCTGTGACAAGTGTACACCCTGAGTACATGTGAACCCCATCACACCATCATCTCTATAAGCCCCATGAGTGCCAGAGCCCCCAGGAGCTGTGCTCCAGACTTGGTGTACAACAGCTTTTCCCAAAGTGGGTGTTGGATGTTATAAGTCCTATGAATAAAGCATTTCGTGGTCAAGTAAATGTGAGGAAAAGCTGAGTGGGACCAAGTCAGAGAGATTTCTCTGCTATAGAACTTTTCAGAGGCTTTGAATATCTGAGTGTTCTAGGGACAATGTTATGGGCAGTCTTCCTTCATTATTGTTTTGTGTGATGTATGTTGAGAAATTCCTGGTCTAGGGTTAGACAGTCCTGGGGAGAGTGGGAGGCCCAAGGTCCCTATTGACAGGTTCAGGAAGAAGATCTCCCTGGATGGGAGATCACGTGTCATCCCTAGTGAGTAGGGAACACTAAGGGAACCTCAGAATGGATTCCACCAGCCAAGCCTCCAGGACAGAGCAGGTCTCGTGGCATCCCTGACCCAGCTCTCCCCAGTAACACAGGCCTGCCAGTCCTGCAGGCCCTAAGGAATTCCAGGGAACAGGCTCCGATGGGCAAGAAACATTTAACCTAAAGCTGGGCAACTTTTGGAACTGGATTTGGGTGAATTCCGTTCTTTTCCGTGTGTCTATCAGACCATTGCCTGCAATATGTTCCGCTGTGAATTCCATTTAATAAATGTGTCCTTTTGGAGGAGGCCAATAGAAACCACACTGGGCTAAGCCTCAAAATAACTCTTCTCTGGTCCTAAGCAGTAATATAGAAGGAGAGTTATTCCTAAGAGAAATCGCAGCTACCATTTGCTGAGTACATTATCTCATTTAAGCATCACTCACCCGAGTGAATAATGGATACTAATATCATTTCCATCTTATAGATGAGGAAACAGGGACTCAGAGGGATTTGTTACTCATCCAAGATTACACAGCTTGTGGGTGACAGAATGGTCTGTCTGACTCCCAAACCCTTACCCACTAACCATCGTGTTGGATGGCCCTTCCACTCACCTTCTCATTAGCTCTGTGACTTTGGGCAGTTTGCTTTGTCATTCTGTATCTCATTTTCTCTTCTGTAAAGTGGGAGTGAAAATATCTAGCCACCTGTCTGTCACCTTCCTTGTTTTATTTTTATCTTAAAAAAGAAGAACAAAAAAACCCAGCCATTCCAACTTTGTGGTTAGGGTGAAAACTCTGGCAGTGGATGCTGTAATGAGTTATGTTTTAATGTATGCATTCTAAATCTGGCCCTATGCAAGGTGACTCGGATACGTTGCTATTGAATAATCTAGAATGGGTGGGGGCACAGCATGATGAGCAAATATCCTTTGTCTCTTATATTTCTAGGAGACTTTCCTTCAGTTTAGCACAGTCTATATATAGCGAGATTCTCTCTAAAAATGAAATTTAAAAAATTTAAAAATGGATACCTTTCAAGTGTATCCTCATCCACTGTTTTCACACTCTGTATCCTTTCAGTCAAATATTACTCTGTAGACTGAGGTTTGGGACGCTTGGTTTTCTCTTTCTAAAAAGTTTTGCCTTTTTAAAAAAGATAAATGTGGCTGAGTTTTGAATTCAGATATCATTACTTTCCATTTTGATTTTGAAATCATAGGAGGTCTGAAATGTGTCAAGATATTCATTTACTTTTTCTCTTTGCCTTTATTTTTCTACAGAACACTGAGAGATCAAAAGACTGGTACAAGACTATGTTTAAACAGATCCACAAACTAAACAGAGGTACTGATTTTCATTTGTAGAAGCTGTGCTGTGCTATGTGCCAAGACACTGTTTTGTGGGCCTGAACTCACTTTGCTAGGATCCCAGAAGACTGGGTCCTGCAGTTGGACCTCATTAGGTGCTGGTCTGCCTGAGCCCAGCCATGCACCTTCAGAGCGCAGGGAGGAAGCACTTGTGTGCCTGCCTCAGAGCTGGAATTTGAGATCTGCTCTCAAATCCTCCCTCCCAGATGTGGAGTGCAGCAGACTGAGCCCAGCACTGTGCCTGTGCTCCAGCATCTGTCTGCCTGGGATGTGAGCAGCTCCATCTCCCACCTGCTTCCAGCTTTAGGTACATCTCCCTGTGTCAGCCCATGACTGCCTTGTGGGCAGAGTGAGTTGAGAACGCACCAAACTGGGAATTAAGAACACTGTTCTCTGGCCGGGCGCGGTGGCTCAAGCCTGTAATCCCAGCACTTTGGGAGGCTGAGGCGGGTGGATCACCTGAGGTTGGGAGTTTGAGACCAGTCTGACCAACATGGAGAAACCCTATCTCGACTAAAAATACAAAATTAGCCAGGCGTGGTGGCGCATGCCTGTAATCCCAGCTATTTGGAGACTGAGGCAGGAGAATCACTTGAACCCAGGAGGCGGAGGTTGCGGTGAGCCAAGATCGCGCCATTGCACTCCAGCCTAGGCAACAAGAGTGAAACTGTCTCAAAAAAAAAAAAAAAAGTTCTCCCCTGGATTGAGTTCCCCAAGCACTCAGGTAACCTTGGACCAATCATGTACCTTTCTGTGTTTGTTCTGCTTCCCTTCCTCCAGAGGATGTCACAGGGTCTAAAGGAGAACACATTTGGCCTTATGAGGTAGAATTTATAGTACGCTTCTCAGGCTGTGTTCATATGAACAACAATCTTCCCCAGCTGAGAGCCAGCCTTTGGCAGGTAGCCCTGAGAGTCAGTCAGGAGCTGACACACCAGAGCCCGCTCAAGCTGAAAGAGCAGCGCTTCCAAATCAGATGCCGGCTGGGCTATCAGCAGGTGACCCAGCATGGAGAATCGCAGGCCAGTGCTTGGGCAGGACATGACCCTACCGGCTCCCATCGCTGCCTGTGCCGCCAGTCAGCTGATAGGCGGGATGTACCTGCACCATGGGAAGGGTACCACTCCTCCCACGGGCAGGGCATCCTGCCCTTCCCCTTACCCAAATCCAGTCTGGCTGCCTGGCATGGATGACACATGAAGGCAAAGAGAAATGTTCTGGTCAGTGTTCCCACCTAAGCCCAGTCTGTCTGATGAGCTGCAGATGCCAGCTAACATCACTGTTAATTAACTCCCTCTGGGTTCAAAGTGAACCTGGGTGTGCCCCTGTTCAAACTATTTCTCAATATCGAAGTGCTCCAAATATTGAGGCGTTTAGCATTTCCAAGTCAAGAGTAAATCCACTGTGGTTGGGTGGATGAGCGTGGTCACAGTGGTGAAACTAAATGCTTGGATTTCTGTGATCAGATGGGGTCATCTCCACTCATCACTTCCTGCAGTCACTGCCCATTTCCTCTTGCAATCTGTGACTCTCTCACCTTTAGACCCTGCTTTGGAAGCCTAATTGCAGAGACATGAATGCATGTAAATGTACAAAATATGTAATTTTGCCCCACAGGCAGCTTTGGTCTTCTCATGTTATAGTTCTTAATCTAAATTGTAGGTGCTAAACAAAACTACGTGCCTTAATGGTAGGCAGAGGTATTTGAAAAATTAATGATCTACTTGTTTGCCGAATGTCCACAACACAAGCTTTGATTTAAAAAAACGTTTTAGGATAGCTTGTTTATTACATACTATTTATTATCA
The DNA here is from genome assembly GCF_037993035.2 of Macaca fascicularis. Classification (NCBI taxonomy): domain Eukaryota; kingdom Metazoa; phylum Chordata; class Mammalia; order Primates; family Cercopithecidae; genus Macaca; species Macaca fascicularis. The sequence continues at coordinate 104,315,256 of NC_088383.1, read as the reverse complement.
TACTTAATATTTCTTGCCTATCAAAAGTAAGAACCTGAAGCTTTATGTTAAATGTTTCTTGCCCATTGGAGCCTGTTCATGGGAATTCTTTGTCCAAGAAGAGTAATGGTATTGTCTCTTTCGATGTGTCTTGGTAATTCAGGCAAAAGGACTGGATTTTTAAAAGCAGTTTGAATTTCTTTCATATCACTAGTGAAGCTTAGTACGTTCCAGAATTCAAGGAGCCTAACTTGTATGTGGATTCCTACTCGTTTATTCTCTCCATTTGTATCTTCCTCTATTCTCTCTCCCAAACCTGCTCCTCTGCCTAGACACTCCTGAAGAAAACCCTTATTTCCCTACGTACAAATTCCCTGAACTTCCTGAAATCCGGCAAACTTCTGAAGGTACCATAAACTTAGACAGCATATCTGTTGTCCGAGCTTTAAATTAATTCTTATAGTTCCATTGTAGGCATAAGATTTGGGCTTTTAGATTTTGTTTTCATAGTCGTTTTTGGCTGGTGAAAATTTTATTTCACTCATTTGCATGATGTGCTATGTGAAAATAACTAAATCCTTCCTAATTCATTAATCTGTTTTTAAGTGTGATGCCCGTGTGCTTTAATAACACTAAAATATTAGGTAATCAGTCATTCAAAAGAGTCGATTGGGATTTGTCACTTCCTCTACTTCCTGGTGGATAGTTTCAAAATCCACTGCTTTTCTCTGCTACAGAGGACAATCCTTACACTCCCACCTACCAGTTTCCTGCATCTACTCCTAGTCCTAAGTCCGAAGGTAATTAAAGGAAAACTGTGTGCCTCTCTTTGTACTGGTGCTGCTACTTTCTTTTTTACCTTGGGGTTTTTTCTGGTGGCTAAGGGCTGCTTCTCAGTCATTTGCTTCCCTCTAACCTTGTGTTTTGTGGTGTTGTCTCACTCCTTGCTGACTGTATCACCGGTGTCTATCCAGATGGTATTTTAGTCCTATTCCCTTAGGGTTTACATGATTAACAGGGTAGCCAGTGTTAGCTTAGTTATAACGCTTTGAACATGTGGGGCTCTGGTAAAAGCTGCCTTTACCCAACTACCCACGGCTTTGTACCTGAGGTGGTCACCTGATGCTGGTGGTTGAGCAGTGACTCAGGGAAGCTGAGTCATTATAGTGGGTGGGCAGGAGGTAGATCGGCAACCATCAACAGGAAAATTACCCGGTTCTCATGCCTGCAACTAACTCATTGCTGGGGCCCTCTTTTCATGGGCCCTCAGGGTATGTCTCTTTGGTAGGGAATTCCTAAAGAGGTATCCAGGTATAAGATTCAGTCATAGTGGGAGATGACATTTCTTGAAAACAAGGGTTTTAGCTAAGCTGGAAAACATTTTATGAAAGAGCTGGATGGGAATTTGTACCTGCTGGAGAAGACAGCCACATTTGTGTCTAAGAAATATTATTTTGGGGGCAAAAAGTCTAAGTGTCAAGGAAGTTTCTAAAAGGTGAGTTAGGGGCAACATCTTAAGAATTATCCTAATAGCAGGGCTTATCTGATCTTTGGATGAGTAACCCAGAACAGGGTGAATAGATATGGTATGGAGGAGGAAGTTTTGTTAAATACTGTTCTAGGATGAGACATTGAGTGCTCTGAACTTCATTCATTCAAGTAGTATTGAACACTTGCTGTGTGCCAGGCGCTGTCGTTGGAAGTAATGCCATGAATAGGACAGGTACCCTGTCCTCAGAAGTTCCCATCTGGTAGAGAGTTCAGCAAGGCCACTTCAGCTTACTGTGTCCAGTGTGGGGGCAGTTGTGACAGCATGTGTCCAGAATGCCACAGAAAACCTTGCCGGCACACAGTGGGTCCTCAGTAATACCTGGAAACACTGATGAGTGAAGGCTCTGGACTATGGAGCCAGAGTTCTTTCTTAGGGATGAATGCTGGTGCCATAATCTTGATACTTCTCCACTCTGATCAGCTCAGCAGACCATCCCTCTCAGCCCTTCTCATCATTGGTAAAGTTATTCATTTGATCATTCACCAAACTCTTATTGATCAGTCATATATGAGATGACACACTGGGATGTGTTGGATACAGTTAAAATACCATAGTCCATTTTTGGTCTCTCATATGCCCCAGTAATTGGTTTCCAACCATTGCATGCCTGGGGCCTATTTTGAATGAAAAGAAAGGTCTACCAAATAAACCCAGACTTGCAGAACTAAAAGCTGATAATTTAATTCTGATCAGTGACTTCCTCAAGGCCAAGAAGAGTCTATTTGGTGTAGAGAGCCCAGTCTTTCTGTCTCATGGTACTGATTACCACACACAAGCATTGGTGAAAAAACAACTGACTGAGTTGAGTTAGGGAGTTTTTTCAGAATAATTTTGACTAGTTGCAGTTTTTGATTTGTGCTTCATTTGGACTTGTGAACCCAGCCAAACTCGTAAGATAAGAGTTTCGTTTAAGGCAAAAAGCACAGAGCATGCAGAAGGCACAGTATCCCACGGACACAGGCAAAGGAAGGCCCACTTGAAGAAGTCCTGTGGAAGGGAGCAGTGGCTCCCATCGGACTAGAAGACTGCCTTAGGCCTGCCACAGGCAGCACCCACAGCTTCCACAGTCAGCTTGGCTGTTGGTCCAAAGACAAGGTTTCATGGCTGCACAGCCAGAGCTCCCGTGTCATCAGCCACCACACCTAGTAACCGCTGCTGATGATCGTGTCTGATTTTTGGCATGCATCGAGTCCAGCATATGAAGGAACTGAATTTCTTTTCATAGAGGCATAAACAGTAAGGGATGTCATGATAACTTGTCACATATAATTTAGAAGCAAACCTTACTATTTTTTAATTTGCAGAGACCGAAAGGAAGAAATAGTCTTAAAAAATAAAAAGGAAAAAATTAGATTGAACATAAAAAAATTAATAGCAAAGATGATTAGACTTTAACACAAGTTTCTAAAAAGACATCCTCCCTGGAGATCTTTTAAAAATAGGGTAAATTCCATCTCACGCCCCCACTCCTGCCTAGATGACATATCCAGGCATAGATCACTGATGTGTTCAATTAGATCAAGGCTTCTTACAAGTGAAGGAAACATTTGAGCTAGATCATTTTAAATAATCACAGGGTTTTGGTTTTGAGGGTTTTTTTTTTTTTTTTTTTAAACCATTTCAAGAGAGTCTCTGGATTTCTTAATCCTTGATTTGTGGTTTTCATGTTGTCTGTGAGCTCCGGCAGGTCCTCATCAGCCCTGTCCGTGGTGCTGCTCCAGCCCTGTGCTCCTCAGTAGGTGGCCCTGCGCTCTGTGCACATCCTTCTTAACATAGGAAAGATGTATGCCTTTCAAAGAAAGCCATTCAAGACAGATTGGCACCGAGTGGAGGCTCTACCCATAGATGTTAATGTGCATTAAGAAACAACGTTACTGAGAAATCTGAGCCATCATTCCAGAGTGTCTCTCCTGGGGAGAAGTTTGTTTTTACCGCTGGGTTTTTTGTTTGTTTGTTTGGTTTTAATTCAGGATTTGGAACTAGAATTATTTATGATAGACCTATCAAAGCCTAGCCTAAGGGCTGCCCTCCCTGTCTAAATTCTAGTTGTTTATGCGGTATAAAACACATTTCTGAAGATCTTGAAGCTGATTCTCCTCAGTAGTAAGCGACCGTGTGAAAGTTTGTTTATGCTGGCTTAGCAACCTTCTTTTTTCCCCCAGCTACAGTGAAAAAGCAAACTTCTGGCCAGACTTTTAGACTATAAATAGAGTTATCATGTCTCAGTCAATGAGGGTTGAACTGTTCTTTTTTAAAAAAGAAAACTGTAAATTCCAAGAAGGGGCAGTCACTTTTAGTCATTTTGTAATCTTGGAGACTGTTGTCTGTGGGATGGAAGAGATGTTAGCAGAAGGCAGAGGGGCAAACTGTGCAGAAACAGCTTCAGAAATGCAGCCCCTACCTTCTCCCCTGCTGCTTTAAGGAACAGCAGTGTGGTGGCCAACATCTCAGCAGCCCAGAGTGGTAATCCTGTTAATAATAATAGTCTTATAATGACATCACCACCACCTCAGTGACTATGTGGCTGTCATTAATTGAGCCCTTGCCACATACAAGGTTCTCTGCTGAATATATCACTATTGTTATCTCATTTTCATTCTCCCAGCAGCCCCATGAAGTAACTCTTCATTTTATCAATGAGGAGTATTAGGCTCAGAGAGATTAAGTAATATATGCAAGATTACACAGTAAGTAGCAGAACCAGGATTCAAACCTAGGTGTTTGGGGCTCTATAAACATAGGCTTTTACTCACGCTGCTATACTGCCCTGCGGATTCCTTTCCCCCTCCTGACTCTGTGTTCTTGGTTGTCCTCTTCTTGCCCAGAGGCTCTCTGGTACCCGACTACAGGCATTCAGCTTCCCCTGAGTCAGTCCTGCCTCAGTCTGCTAAGCCAGTACCTCCCACATGGTGCCCGGGAATTTATAAATAGGGACCAGGCACAGTGGCTCATGCCTGTAATCTCAGCACTTTGGGAGGCTGAGGTGGGCGGATCACCTGAGGTCAGGAGTTCGAGACTAGCCTGGCCAACATAGTGAAACCCTGTCTTTACTAAAAAATAAAAAAAAAAATTAGCCAGTGTGTGTGGTGGCAGGCGCCTGTAATCCTAGCTACTTGGGAGGCCGAGGCAAGAGAATCACTTGAATCTGGGATGCAGAGGTTGCAGTGAGCCAAGATTGCACCACTGCACTCCACCATGGGCGACAGAGTGAGTCTCTGTCTCAAAAAAAAAAAAAAGAAAGAAAGAAAGAAAGAATATATAGTTAGGAAAACTCCCCAAGTGATTGACAGACAGGATTGAGAACCACGGGGATGGGGAAATACTAGTCTTTCCCAGCCCGCAAAAAGAGGTGAAGAAAATTGGCCAGATGCAATTTTGGGAATATGGATATAGGATGAGAATGGAGAATGCAGATTTTAAAGAATTAGCGCCCCCTACTCTGAACATGCCCAAATGATGTTGGCTCACTTGGCACATTTGATGTCAAGAAGAGGGAAAATATTTTCAAATAATGGCTCAGAATTTGCAGCAAAACCAAATAACTGGTATGTTACTTCATGGTCCGTGGTCTCTCCTGACTTTCCACGGCCTGTGAGGACCCGCTGGACCATGTCAGCAAGAAGGTGAGTCCGGGTGAAGCCCCGAGACCAGCTTTTTTCCTGTGCTTTCGGATCCCTCTTCTACCACTTCTGGCTGGTGGTGGCCACTGCCACCTCTCAGTGATGTCCCTCAAGACACCACCTCTAGGCATCCCCAGGTTGTGGTGTCAAAATGGTCTGTCTCAGTGCTTCTTCCTCATTCCTAGAAGAGATTGCACTAAGGCAATGATTTAAAGATGCTCATCTTCTTAGGCACAGCTGTAGTTGAGTTAAAATAATTCTCTACTGGCCTTACAGGATTTGCAAGAATAGTTTTGTTTTGCTTGATTTCAAGCAAATAATTCTATTGTGAAGATGCTTGGCCAGGATCTGTGCCTCCTGCCCCAGACTCCAGCCAGTACTGCCCAGGGGAGGGGCCGAGTTGCTCTCCTAACGAGAGCCTCCCGGGAGATCTCTGCCTAGCAAGTGCAAAAGCCATTGACTGGCCTGCGGGATAGTTAAGAAACGTAGCAGTTACTCCCTTTGCACCTTCACAGCCCAGGAGTTCAATAGCAGATGAAGACGGTGAGTCTTCTTCTAACCCTATGGTTCTCCCAAACTTTCTCCTTTAACTTATTTTTTGCTCCACCTCATTCTCTTCTTCAGAGTTCTGTTTTTTCTCTGACTATGTCTTCTATAACTACTGTACACCCTAGCCTGATCTTTTTTTGCATTCTTTAGAACTTGATGCCACATCTGTAATCCCAGCTACTCAGGAGGTCAGGGCAGGGGGACCCCCTGAGCCCAGGATTTTGAGGCTGCAGTGAGTTACTCCCTCCAGTCTGGGCGACAAAGCGAAACCCTGTCTCTTAAAAAAAAAAAAAAAAAGAAAGAAAAAGAAAATAACTTGATGGCCTTTAGCTAAAATGTAGACAGCTTTGTAACGCTTTCCCCCAAGCTGGGCTTCCTGACGTCCTTGCCCTTTTGTTTGTTCTTCCCTTCCCACCCCACCCAGACTCAGTACCCAACTCTACATCTGTGTCTTTTCCCTTGACTACTATTTTTGTTCATGGGGGTCATGTATGACTATCTTTACCCTTTTATCCTTTCTCTTCCTAAGTGTGAGGGGTAAAGCCAGAGGAGGATTTAAGTTGAGCAGTGGAAGAAAGATTGTGTCAAAAATGAGCCATTAATATTTGGAAAATTGTTTTAAGTTTAAAAGCCTGAGAAATGCATAAAATTGAAATTTAATTGATACAGGCAAGTGGTTATGCAAATGATTTTTGTCCATCCTCCCATTTTAGTTAGTTATGTAGTTTTTCAGAACAACTTTCAACCAGTACTTTCTTCAGTTGTCTTTGAGATTTTTATAAATTAAAGAAAAAGCAACAGAAAAAAAAAGTGATTTGGAAGCTCATTTAAAGTCACTGTGCTTGAAAAAGCAATTATGTGGCTCCTGGCAGTTGTAGGAGAGTGGCTGTCCCCAAATTGAGCTACCAAGGACAGATTGCCAAAGCCCAGAGAAGAATCATTGTGTAAACATTAGAGCCCAGCAGGACCTTCAGAGGCCTAAGTGAGTTGTTTGCCCTGTGTAAATCCCATGCAGTGTTACAGCTTCCTGGAAATCACTGGCATAGGAAGGTCCAAGTGTTGCTGCCAAGGTTTGATGTCTGCTGCCTGGAGCTCTGAGGAGCACAATTAGCACGTGGTTCCACCATGAGCAGGAACCACAAGATTTCTGCACAGCTGAGCCCACTCTGGCATTGTTTTAAAGGCCCTTGGAGAAATACTGAAGGCAGAGCTTCAGGTGCTAGGTAATAGACAATTTGAGAAACATTTCATTTAACGTGTCTTAACTATGTTAAGCACACTTGTCTCATTTGGCTGGCTCTAGTGTGGAGAAATGCAGACATGCTCCTTACACTGTTTTCCCATTCCTTGGTATTTCTAACTGCATACCCATCTTCCCCATTGTGGACTTAGCCTCCCAGGAAAAGGCAGCAAGGAGCAGCAACTATTAATAAAAGGTGTACAGGCCAGGTGCGGTAGCTCATGCCTGTAATCCCAGCACTTTGGGAGGCTGAGGCAGGTGGATCACCTGAGGTCAGGAGTTCGAGACCAGCCTGACCAATATGGTGAAACCCTGTCTCTACTAAAAATGCAAAAATTAGCTGGGCATGGTGGCGGGCGCTTGTAGTCCCAGCTACTTGGGAGGCTGCGACAGGAGAACTGCTTAAACCCAGGAGGCGGAGCTTGCAGTGAGCCAAGATCGCGCCACTGCCCACCAGCCTGGGCAGCAGAGCAAGACTCTGTCTCAAAAAAAAAAAAAAAAAAAAAGAAACAGATGTAGCAAGAGTGACTCAGTGTTACCCATTGTCCCTGGAGACCAGCAAGAGGAAAACTAGAAATGTGAGGCAACTCAGAAAACTTGCTTAAACATCACTGAGGGCGGGGGGGATGCAAAAATCGGGCAAAGGCTTCAGGGGCCGGAAATTGGCTCAGCCAACAGTGCAGTGCATGCCTTGAGTTTCAAGACAGCATCTTTCTCTACCTCTTCTATAAGAACATGGTAATAGAGTAGCCAGTCTTTCAGTTTTCCCAGGATTGGGCAGATGAAGCTGGGGTGAAAGAACACAGTGGGCATCTCTGTCCCGGAGCTACGAGATGACATAGGGAAGTGGAATCTGAAAGACCTTGAATCCATTTCTACTTTGTCTTTCTCACCCTGCAGCCAAGGGCAAATCTTCACAACCTACTTGGGCTTTAGTTTCCTTGTCTGTAAAATGAGGAACTTTGAGTTTTTTGCAAGGTTTAAGTGAGATGACATTAGTAAATTACCAGCCATTGTTAGTCACTTAACAATGGGAGCTATAATTATTATTTTTATTCATAAGCTGAGGTAAAATATTCTTGCATTAGATTTACAAGACAAGCATCAAAAATTAAAAGAATAGATTTTACATGCCCTAGAACTTGTCCTGCGTTATAGTTGTTCAGATGAATCTATATGACTTCAGTTTGTCCTGTTAAAAGTTCATGAGCTGAAATCCACATATCAGAACCTGTGGATCTTTGAGAGAAATGAAAACTTGTTCACAGAGACTCCCCTGCTCCGTTTTAACCTGGCGTGGGTAAGATTTCTCTACCGACACTGAATAAGAAACAAGTGGCTTTTTTTTTTTTTTTTTTAGAGAGAAACTCTTGCTCTGTCATGTCACCCAGGCTGGAGTGCAATGGTACAGTCGTAGCTCACTGCAGCCTCAAACTCCTAGACTCAAGCCATCTTCCCACCTCAGCATCCCAAGTAGCTAGGACTGCAGCTGTGCGCCACCATGCGTGGCTAATTTTTAAAAATTTTTTGTAGAGATGGGATCTCGCTATGTTGCCCAGGCTGGTCTTGGATTTCTGGCCTCAAGACATCCTCCCTCCCCAGCTTCCCAAAGCATTGGGGTTACAGGTGTGAGCCACCAGTCCCGTCCAAGAAAGGAGCTTTAAGCCCATTCAGTTCTTCAGACGCCTCTGTTACCTGCATCCCCCAACTCCAACTTTCCTGCTTCTCCTTCTCCTTTTCAAAGTACATACACTGTTAAACTTCCCAAGTAGTGCTATTTTTTTCCCCATCTTACAAGAACTATTTCTCATTTTCTTCATCCTTTTTTTTTTGTTTTTTTCTTTTTGAGAGAGAATCTCACTCCATCACCCAGGCTGGAGTGCAGGGGCATGATCTTGGCTCACCCCAGCCTCCGCCTCTGGGGTTCAAGCAATTCTTCTGCCTCAGCCTCCCAAGTAGCTGGGACTACAGGCGCATGCCACCACGCCTGGCTAATTTTTGTATTTGTAATAGAGATGGGGTTTTACCATGTTGGGCAGGCTGATCTCAAACTCCTGACCTCAAGCAATACACCCACCTCAGCCTCCCAAAGTGCTGGGGTTACAGGCGTGTGCCACCACACTCAACCAGTATTTCTTATTTTCTTCTAATAAACCTTCTAGAGTTCCACGTTAGAAAGCTCTAGAGAGAAACATTTTTTAAAGAGCTCAGGCTTAAAAAACAAAACGACGAAAAAAAAACCTCTGAATATTTAAATGCCACTCCTCTCCACCCAGTGAAAACTTTGATTCTTACTTCATGAACCAGGTAATAGTTATAAATTAACCTTCATCTCATCATCTACTAATAAGCTGTAATTTCTCCGTGAGATGTGCAGGGTTTTGAGCTAAAATGCTAGGCTACATTTTAAGCAGTGCATACATCAGCTTCTAACTAAGCTAACTTTTCATTCGGGCATTTTCATTACAGCACTTTTTCTAATCAAGTCCCTGTAATCAAAGCTCATTTTTAGTTTTCTTTGACATCATGGCATTTTGTCAGTATAATCAGACGTTCTGTTTAAAAAAACAAAAAACTGGAAACACACAATTTTTCAGAATAATCTTTCAAAAAATCTTTTTCTGGATCCCACTTTATCTCCTTCCCCTGTTCTATTTTTAGAAGATAAATAAGCTTACACACTCACTTTAAAATAGTGAAAGGCTTATTGGTAGGAAAAAAACCTTAAGCCCTGTTCAACCTTGATATTGATAAATTCTTAAAAGTGAGGGAAGGAAGTAGGGGAAAAGGCACTTTGGTACCTGATGCCTGTCCCTTATTTGGGCCAAGGGAGACCTGAGACAAATAAAAATGGGGAAAAGAGGGGACAAGAAGTAGTGATTGTTAGAGAGGCTGTCTGAACTAATAGCAATGTTAGCTTATTTATATTTTACAAAATATTCTGGCCTTGTCTCTTCTGAAACTTCAAATGATTTGTATAGAAACAAGGACTTGATTAACACGAAGTCACCTCCATACAGTGAACTCTTTGACTTGTCTTTGCGGGTTAGTTCATGTGCTTTGCTAAAGTTGTCATGAACTTTAGGGAAGGAGTTGGGTCTTCATTCCATGTATGTGAATTTTGAATCCAGATTAGCAAGATGTTAGAACACGGGAAAGGCTATTTCAGACTAACTCATTTTGGAGTAGTGCTTTGGAGGGATCATCATGGATGTAGTGACTAGATAGAATGCATTTTCGGGACAGTCCCACTTTAAAAACCTGTTCCCATCGATGTGCCTGTGGTCTGATTTTTAGTTCAGAAAGTACAACCACTTCCACAAGGGGTTCAGATCTTTATACATTCTGCAAGTTTTAGAACCCAGTGTCAAGCCTACATAGGGATGTGTGTCATGCCTTTGGAGAGCCACCTCCCACCATAGAGACACGTGTGAGTTTGATTTGTTCCAGAGTTGCAGTTTAGATACTCACTCTGAGTAGTACCTTTGCAGAGGAAGCCGTTTAACCATGGGTCTCTTGTGTTCCAAGGAAACAAATCTACTCAGGGAACCAGATTGAGGTGGAATCAAAACAAATTTTGATGAGGATTTTCTTAAATTCTTCCCTTAGCTGCAGAACTTCTTTGTTAATGATGTGTATGAAAGCTTACCATATAAAACAGGTCAAAGCTGAGGCAAGGAGCTAGAAAACCCACCCTCTGGGCATCTCCTTCCCATCCAGTAGCAGCCCGAGGCCCTGCTAAGAGGCCTTTCAAGACATTGTTGAACTTGGTGGGCTTAACCATACACTGAGCTGGCGCAGCTGGGGATCCATCTCAGCCCCTACTTCCCATTCAGCCAGACCCAGACCCTGCATTCCAGCTTGGTTGTGTGGATCCTCTGGAGGAGGACCCTTGGCTGTTTGTCCCCATGCATTTCTTGATGTCAGGCAGCAGCATCCGCCAGTTGTGACTGCCCTGCCTGGACTACAGGTTTGGTTGGATGTGCTCTACAAACCTTGCTCCTCTCAAACGTGCGCTGCCGTGGTGTAGCTTCCGGCGCTTCACTCTACCTCTCTCTGCTGGGATCCCTAGTGGGGCTGGATGCTTGTACCGGACTGTGGAAATGGGGAACATACAACTTGGTTCTCTTACCTTCGCCAGACTTCTCCTGATTACGTTTTGTTTTGTTCAATAGATGATGATTCAGATCTGTACTCTCCCAGATACTCGTTTTCTGAAGACAGTAAGTGACTTCGAATAACCTGGTTGTGGGGGAGGAAGGGAAAGTGGTGGATGAAGGAAGATAATCACCCTGTTTTCAGTTTTCGTGAGTTTTAAGTCTTTTATCTGCACTCTTTCTCCAGCAAAATCTCCCCTTTCTGTGCCTCGCTCAAAAAGTGAGATGAGCTACATTGATGGTGAGAAGGTAGTCAAGAGGTCGGCCACGCTACCCCTCCCAGCCCGCTCTTCCTCACTGAAGTCAAGCCCAGAAAGGTAAGTGCCCGCTTGTCTCTCATTCATCCAGCCTGGGCCTCGTCAGTGTTCATTGAGACCTAGGAGCCTCCATTCTTAGGAATGTGGAATTTGAGTCTGTCCCCTGTCACCTGTAGCAGTTACTTCTTATTTCTTAGCCTCAATGTCCTCCTCTGTCAAATGGGGATAAAAATAGCGTGGTTCCTAGTAAGGATAGTGCGAGGATAAAATGAGATAATGCATGTAAACATTCCTGGTAGCCCTTGGCTCAGAGTATGGGCTTAATTAATATTGACTATCATTATCATCACTTTTTACATTTTCACAAGAGAAATCTTAACTGCAAGATTTGTCACATGTTGTCACATTCTTTGTGCATACTGTGTTCACATATTCATAGCAATGACTATAACTTTAAAAAGAAGCCACACTTTTTAATGTCCATTTACTCATACAACATGTATTATTGAGACATAAGCCTTGGACTTGTTCTAGTGGCGACATTAATAAATCTCTTAAAACACCAGCACCAAACAACACAGTTTTCTTTTTCTTGAGTTTTTTTTGCTTGTTTGTTTGTTTGGTTTTTTTTTTTTTGAGATGGAGTTTTGCTGTGTTGCCCAGGCTGGAGTACAGTGGTGCGATCTCTGCTCACTGCAACACTCTGCCTCCTGGGTTCGAGCAGTTCTCATGCCTCAGGCTCCCAAGTAGCTGGGACTACAGGTGGGCACCACCACTTGCGGTTAATTTTTGTGTTTTTTTAGTAGAGACAGGGTTTCACCATGTTGGCTATGCTGGTCCCAAACACCTGACTTGAGTTCTTATCCCTAAAAATGCCCTCTGAAGCAACTTTCTCATGCTATTTGGACAGGTGTTCCATGCATATTCCAGCCCCAACTTACACCACTTCTCAACTCACAAAGGGCTCTGGCCAAACAAAATTATTTACTTCTTCCTTAAATACACATCCAATTTCATACCTCTGTACCTTTTCCAATCTCATAGACAAATTAATGGCTGTTTTAAAAGCACCACACAAACTTAAGTGGCATCTGCCTGAGGGGTTTGATAATTAATTTGAAAAGAAAGCTGGGTATACCTGCAAATCCCTTATAGGTGCCTTCATCCGGAACCCACTGGGTGTGTTCTCTGCAGATGTATTATGGAAGGATATAGGTATATAAAAATCATTATCTGCCTTCAAGAAGTTTACAGCCTTGCATGAAAAACTTAATATAATCACAGAGCAAATACAGTAATGCACAAATAAAAAATTTGCAAAATAGAGCTTATAGTAACCAAAACAGCTTGGTACTAGCATAAAAGCAGACATGTAGACCAATGGAACAGAATAGAGAACCCAGGAACAAATCCACACACTTATTGTGAACTCATTTTCCACAAAGGTGCCAAGAACACACACTGGGGGAGAGACAGTCCCTTCAGTAAGTGGTGCTGGGAAAACTGGCTATGCAGAAGACTGAAGCTAGACCCCCGTCTCTCACCATATATCAAAATCGGTTACTGACTTGAATCTAAGGTCTCAAACTATGAAACTGCTATGAGAAAACATTAGGGAAAATCTCCAGGACATTGGTCTGGGCAAAAATCTCCTGAGTAATACTTCACAAGCACAGGCAACCAAAGCAAAAATGGACAGATGGGATCATATCAAGTTAAAAAGTGTTTGTACAGCCAAGGATACAGTCAACAATGTGAAGAGGTAACCCAGTTACCTCTTCCCTATTCCAGTATGGAACAGGGAAGAATGCAGTTATGGTAGCAGCTAACATTTATTGTGTGGTTACCATGGGCCTGGTACTCTGCCCAGTGATTTACATGCGCTGTCTCATGTAAATTGTTTAGTCTTTACAACAACCCCATTTTTCAGATGAGGAAACTGAGATACCAAGAGGTGAAATACTTGTCTAAGATCACCTCGCTAGCAAGGGGTGTGGCAGGATTTGAACCACAGTCAACTGGCTCCAGGACCTGTGTTCTTTCTCACTGCGCTAGTGTGAGTGGGAAGTACAGGCATGTCTGTGGAATGAAAAGCCCATGAGAGTGAAGCAAGGTGAAAGATTTTTCCAGAGCCAGCTTTGATGCTGCTGCCACCTCCTTTCCTGTTGCTTTCTCCTCTCCCCTTCCTGGTGCCTGGTTTTGAGCACAGGACATCTCAAACCTTTTGTGAAGCGAACACCAAAGTTTAACTGGTTGTTTTGAGAAGCAAACCAGCACAACTAAATTGTTCACCCTGACTCCGATTTTATGCTTTGGATATAAAGTTCTTTGATTACACTGCAGCCATCCAAAGTCAGACTGTGTCAGAAGCGAATGCCAGTTGTCATGAAAATAGCTCTAATAGAATTTTCTTTCTACAGAAATGACTGGGAACCCCCAGATAAGAAAGTAGATACAAGAAAATACCGTGCAGAGCCCAAAAGCATTTACGAATATCAGCCGGGCAAGTCTTCCGTTTTGACCAACGAAAAGATGGTAATGTGCATATTAAAGTTCTTTTGTCTCACCTTGCCCATGTTCTTTAATCAGAATGCATTGTGCAGTTGGATTACATTCTTTCCCCCTTGAGACAGACTTGCTTTGTTTTGAAGATAATGACAAAAATGAAATACTTTTACCATTTTCATTTTTGCAGGTGTTCATAAAACAAGTCCCGCGAGTCTGCTTTTAAAAAATCCTCTTACTGTGGCTCTGTTGCTCTTTTTGTGCATGGTTTTAACTAATATTAATTTTTCTACTAACATAAAGATTGATTTTGCTGCTGTCTTTTTTTAAATGTCTAAGTGTTCATTTATCAGGCTTGTCATTAAGTGGACTGAAGTCCAGTTTTTTTTAAGTGACTCTGAACAGGCATAAATTTTGTACAAGTTGCTAGAACATCATTAAAAGCTACATAACTAATAGGATGTTGTGACTTGGAAAAAAGGCCCCAGGCTGTTAGAATCTATCTTTTAGGTCTTCCTTTTCTGACAAGTGCGATATTGCGGACTAATTTCATATTCGACCTGGTTTATGATTCCCTATAACAGTTCACATCCCTAAGCAATTTTGAGTGGGGGAAATGGTGTGTATGCATATAGCAGACCCCCCTGGAAAAGCAGCCTCTTCTGTGAAGCAGGGAGAATTCTTACACATTCAGTAGTTTCATACCTGCCAATCACGCGTCCTTTTATTCACCCTTCCTTAGGAAAAGCTGGTTTGGAATTGTGATCCTAGTTAAGGGGTTCTCCGAAGCTTCATAAACATTGCAGTCCTCCAGCGGGACAGCAGGATGGAATTATTATGCTGGGGGTTGGTTTTTATTAAAATATGGTCACCACAATGTGTGCAGAATAATCAGGCCTCTGGAATGCAGGCTCCAATTATGTTCCCTTTGCCTCTTCGGCTCTACATGTTTTGAAAGAAGAATCGATTTGACTTCTACTGAGATAAAAATGTGACATCTCTAAAAGAACTGAACGATAACTCATTTTAATTAGGAAAAAAGGTCAACAGGTCACAGACATACTTGGAGTTGTCGTTCTGTAGCGTTCACCATCCACCACAGTTATTTCAAGCAGAAAGTTCAGAGAGGAGCACAGAATTTTACCACTGCCCTTCTTTGGAGGTTCTCTGCTGTTAGAAGATACCGTACGTAAGAAACGTGGAAGGTAACCTTGCACCCAGGTGCCCCTGCAAAGAAAGTCATGCTCCTTGGGTTTATTTCCAACATTAATAATAAGTCTGGGACCCACCATTACATATGAATACATTTAAATGATTTCAGGGACTCTGTAGACCTTTGGGTGTTTTTGTCTTGGCAGTATCACCGTTTATAGTTTTTCATGGCTCTTACTGAAGGCTCCCTTTTCTCAATTTCTCCTTTGTTTCCAGCTCCTTTCCCTGGTTCTTAGTCATTTAACCACTACTGAGAACTAGGAAAGACAACATAGTTTTGTTTTTCTCATTGATACTGCAGTAGTTTATGAGAATCTTCCATACCACACTTCTTGGGATCATTTACGTTGTTTTTACAGACCCTGAAAAGTAACACATAGTGCCCCACGGGGCCCTCTTGGAGAATGGTGGTGAGCATGCACATGGATTGCAAAGCTGCTCTGTGTAGTACCAAGCCCTAGGCCAAGCCACTAATGGGGCTTGAACACCAAAGGCAGGCCAGGGCGGAGTAGGAATGTCCAATAGTTTCACCCAATTTAGCTCTGTTCCTCCAAAGAGAAGTTTTAGTTGAATCTTAATCTTTTGACAGTCTGCCCTTCACAGTAGTCGAATTCATCCTTTATGTTTGATTTCATTTCCTGCTATTTTTATCACATGGACAGAAAAGGTGAAGTGTGAGTTTCAGCATGCGAGTCTTGGCTTTTGGTATCTAGTATCTGGTTTGCCAGAATCTGAGCATACGCCCCCAAAACACACACTTGCATTGTTAACTGTGGGTAAGTATACTCACTAGTGACAGATGTAGAATCTAAGCCTGCTCTCAGATACGCACTACCTCATTTTGGGAGAAAAACTGCTTTTTCCATTTGAGGTACTGATGTCTGCTTGACTCTGGCAATTTAAATTGTGACTTCATAGGCACATCTATGCATGGTTAGCAGGAGAGGTTGCCCTGGAGCTCACCTTGCCCCTGGAGCATACTCAAATCATTCCAGAAAGATGGAAGAAACACTGTACTGCCTTCAAAACTCCCTACAGAAGACTTACAACCTTGATGACCTAGTCATCTATTTGAAAGACTCATATGAAGGTCTTTTTTTTTTTTTTTTTTTTTTGCTATAGGGTCTCACTCTATCACCCAGGCTGGAGTGCAGTGATGTGATCATGGCTCACTGAAGCCTTGACCTCCCAGGCTCAGGCAATCCTCTCACTCTCAGCCTCCCAAGCAGCCGGGGCTACAGGCATGCACCACCATCCCCAGCTAATTTCTTTCTTTGTTTTTTTGAGACGGAGTCTCGCCCTGTTGCCCAGGTTGGAGTGCAGTGGTGTAATCTCAGCTTACTGCAATCTCTGCATCCCGGGTTCATGCTATTCTCCTGCCTCAGCCTCCCGAGTAGATGGGATTACAGGCATGCACCACCACGCCCGGCTAATTTTTGTATTTTTAGTAGAGATGAGGTTTCACCATGTTGGCCAGGCTGGTCTTAAACTCCTGGCCTCAAATGATCCGCCCACCTCTGCCTCCCAAAATGTGGGATTACAGCCGTGAGCCACCGTGCCTGGCCCCAGCTAATTTTTTTTTTTTTTGGTAGAGATGGGGTCTCACCATGTTGTCCAGGCTGGTCTCAAACTCCTCGGCTCAAGCAATCTACCCCTCTTGGCCTCCCAAAATGCTGGGACTATAGACTTGAGCCACCAAGCCTGGCACGTATGAGGGTCTTTATCTCTGCTTGGTCCCCTCTTATCATAGTAGGATACCTTTTTCTCTTCTAGCCTTGGAATTGGAGATCTATTGGTCAGTCCTTGCTTTGTTAAAAATGACCTTTTTCAGGACTCATTCTTCATCATACCTTCCTCTAAGTCTCTTACAGAAGTTCAGCTCAGTTAAATACATATATATATATACGTGTGTGTGTGTGTGTGTGTAGTAGGACAGATAGATATTAAAAGAGTGATTACAGACACAGTATACATTTGGAAGTGTAAAACAAGGGGATTTATGCAGCTTGGTTTCTTCCCAGTTCACCCTCACTTTGAGTTCCTTCCCTGACTTTTCAGCGTGGTCATTTAGCCCTGCTTTAGCTTGGTGTCATCGCAAACTTAGTGGGCCTGTCCCCCTGTGATGTGGAATATGAAAAGGGGAATGTGGTATAGTGTAAAGAACACTGGACTAGGAATTGGAAGATCGGGTGGGTCAAATGTGATAACATGGGTACAGTAACTATGAATATTAATAAAGTACTACACAGACATACCACATTCAGGTGATTTATTTAATTGGAATTTGAAGCTGGTCTCTGGCTTCTATTCAAGAAGCAAAACTGTCTTTGAGGAGAAGCTGGCAATTTTCTGGTGAGTTACCTGCCCTTTTCCAAGGATTTTTTTTTTTTTTTTTTTTTTTTTGAGCTGGGAGAATAGCCTGTGGTACTAAGGAACTTCCCCAGGCGTTATGGAATTTTCCTTGTCTGCCAGGCCAGAGTTCCTGCTCTGTGTCCAGAAGGATGTTTTTCTATTGGTCTGTTCCATAACAGGATCCACAGCTGAGCTATACTTGGCAGAATCAAATGCAGATGTGAGGGCTGTGTGGTATCACCTTTTTAGCTTTATCTCTGGGCAGCTCAAAGGACTGAGGCTGGTTGCTCTCACCCATCGCTGTTTGACATAACCTCCTGATTCTATTATGGGCACAGCATTAACCTCCACAGTAAAACAATCTGCAGACAACCTTTGGGAATAAAATGAGTTAATTACTTCGGGATCATGAGTACCAAAACTTTCAGGCAGTTTCCCAAAAGAGTTGGTACATTTTATTTAAGAAAAGAGAAAAAAAGCCTAACCATCCCCAGAGGGCAGTTTATAAATAATCTTTGTAAAAATAACAAACATGAAATAGATTTCATGAAACCCCATCATAGTAGGATCTAGAAAGTCCCAGTGTCTAAATTGCCACTCCTGAATAGTTGTGTTTTTGTACATATCATACCTCCTTTCGCTGAATTGAATAAATATAGAATCCATTTACTACAGAGAGAGCAAGCCTTCTCCTTCAGGATTTAAACCCTAAGTCCCTAAAGACAACTGGAGGAGGTTTTATCTGCATGCAGGAGGACAGGCCTTGTGTTTCAGTATGTATTTCCCTCCGATTTCAACCTAGCTTGATTTCAGTTAAAGGAAGGTTCCCTGCTGTATGTCCATATCATCCTCTACCTGTAGCAAAAGTGAAAGTAATGCTAAAGATTCTTTTAAAGATCTTAGAAAAAGGGATTGGTAAAGGTCACTAAGAAAGTTAGCAGCCATTTCTACAAGCTGCAAAGGGGATGCTAACTATGTTGTGAGAAAAGTATAGTCAAGAAGAGCTGGTTTGTGAAGCACTAGCATTAAAGACCTGCACACCAGACATGGCAACCCCCTACCTCAGATGTTATAGCCCAGAAGTAGTGAAGTTTGTTGTGCAGTGTTTTCAATCTCAGTAGAAAGTGTATGCATTTTATATTTCAGGTTATTGTAGAAAATCACCCCAACTCTCTTTTCGTGATTACCAAACTTTTTTGAAACATATATACATATTTAATTAGTCATGAACCTCAAACACTTTTGCCTGATGTAAACATTTCTCCAATTTATTAAGGGGAAAACCTGATTTGCTTTGCACGTGTTCGTTTTCCAACGAGTTTCTTCCAGAAACACGTGTTACTCCATGAAATAGGTGCCAGAACTTTATTTGGTTAAATATTATATCCCATGGAATCAAATTATCAGTCTATTGATACCTCATAGTGTTATATAAAGTGAGAAATCTAACTTATTTTTGTCACATAACTCAGAAGTTTTTTCCCCTTTGTTCTGTTATCTGTCTTGTCTAGCTTTTCTTTTACTTTATTTTTTCCCAATTCTTTAACATTTATTTGTTAAAATACGAAGTATATTCTGTCTGTATTCATCCACCATGGATGCTTGTTTAAAATGTTTTTTTCACTGTGTCCTCTGTCTTTACTTATATCATTTTTCACTTTCACTTTACTATGTATGGGACATGGTTTCCTACCTACTCATGTGCCATTAAAGATGCAGTATTAACCAATTGGCTTTTATAAAGTGTCAATATTTGCGTTTATTTCGAAAACCTTAAGGTGGCTTTGCAAATAAGTACTAAAGTTGTACTAGCCCATAAAAATCTGCTCTACTCAACTGGCATAGATGGCTAAATGTTTGGTGTGCTCACCAGGTAATTTGCTCATAACTAATAGTTCTTTGTAAAGGGCTTTCTTTTCTTCGACATTACTGAAGATTATTGCGGAATGCTGTTATGCCCAGATTCAGACTTGTTGTGTAGGCAGCAGTGTGGTACAGAGTTGTCCATCTGTAGTCCATTTTCTTCTGCCTTAGGGCTGAGAATGATTCACTCACTGTCCCCTGCCTCAATTTCCCTGTTTTTGTAAACCTGTCCTCTCCCTCCTGTTTTTGCTGTTGTCAGTAAAAACAGATGATTGCTGCTGTTGAATGCAGCTGCTGTATATACCTGGAAACCACTGCATCTCTACTGGCCTGTTCCTATGTAATCTTTGCATAATGTTATCCTTCTCTTTCTTCCATTTCCCTATCACCAACCCCTATAGAGTCGGGATATAAGCCCAGAAGAGATAGATTTAAAGAATGAACCTTGGTATAAATTCTTTTCGGAATTGGAGTTTGGGAAACCGGTAAGTTTAATAGCTTCAGTGGTTATACACCTTTTAAACTAATGCTGTGGATGCATTGTTGCTGCTAAAGAATCAGATGTTTGTAAGGAATTCAGAAAGCAGGGAGCAGTCATGTTAGTTGTCCGTAGTGGGATTGTCTATTCTCACTACAACCTCTAAGCTTTCCTTTGCCTTACTTCACTGAGAAAGGATAGTGAGCTCTGGAAGTATATCTTGCTGGAATATCCCAGAGAAACACAAATAATAATCATTGCTTGTCTTAGACCTCCCCCGACTAACAACAAGTATCACATGCCTTGTGGATGGCATTATTTCAGTCATTGGTTCACTTCCTTGACCAAAGTCTTTATGGCCTGTGAAAGACAAGCTGAAAATGCATTACACACTGAGAAGACCAGCATTGTCTCTGCTTTAAATAGCATTTGTAAAAGCACATATGTAAATGAAGTCCCAGAACAGGCCAACAAGGACCTCTTTACACAGATGTGACCCACAAATGCAACCCCATTATAGGTGACTTTTAGGGGATGATTTCTATTTCCCAAAGTTTGAAATGAGAGTAAGAAATTTGAGCATATTTAGTATTCAGCCTACTCTTGCCCCATGATCTCTCTGAATCGGCTCTGGTACAAATTGACTTTTGGCACTTAAAGGAGGATTTTCTTAGCCTTGCACCCAAAGGAATATAAAATAGAAGGGAGAATTGAGCTCATCCTTCCTCTAGAGATAACTGGAAACTGACTTTAAAACTCTAGTTACTTTAAAGTCTTAATTATTATAGCTGCAAAAAGAATTTACAGGTAGAGGAGTTAAGTGTATAAACACATTTTATTCAATGATTGTATGAGACTTTAAGCATTGGATCCAGCTTTTGAGTTTCTATGGTCTGGATGATAGTTTTATTTGCAGACAGGAATGAATTTTATAGTTCAGTAAAATGTCTTAAGATTTTTTATTAAAACAAAGACAAAGAGAAATTAAGCTGGTGCTTAGGAATTGCTCTTTGATTTGGCGGTGCTGAGCTTTGAAAGTTCAGGCATCTTCTGAGTTAAGAGCACCAGTCTTGCAAACAGCCTGCTTGTTCCTCTCTTCTGGTCCCTCCTAGACACTGTCTCCCGATAGCAGCTGAGCTGTCCTGGATGAACAGCGCCACCTAGTGACCAGTGGAGAGGGACGCATCTGACCCAAAGTCTGCACCCTCCTTCTCCCCTTCCCAAAGCATTGGTGCACACCTCATTTCTTCTCCTTCCTCTCCTTTTTTTCCCCCCTCTGCTGTTCACCATTCAGACATCAGTTAAGTCTACCTCAGGAAATCTTTTCCATGTGCAGTATTTAACAGTCTCCTAACCCTTTCTCTTTTCTTCTTTTTCTTAAAACCTGGTCAATTATGTCACCAAGAAAAGCTTTTGCTATGTGTAGTTGTCTCCCCACCCCCAAAACAGACCATGATTGGTATATGAAACAATAATTCCACACTTTAATCAAGGAGAGCAAAAGCTATTAAATTACATTTCATAGAGTCCATGTCATTGCTTTTTGAAGTCTGTTTCAGAATCCACAAATTTCTGCCTATCTCATCTGCCAAACAGCTAAATCAGGTTTGTCTAAAATGTTAGCTTTCAGGAAACATGGTGGAACTTTTTCCTAATTAGTTGTGAATGTTTTACTAAATCTATCATTACAAATAATTTTTGAGGATAATATATAGTATTTTGATGCCAGCATACATTAAATAGTCTCCATGCATAGCTTGATAAATTAACAGTATTGCTGCCAAAAACTTCACTCCAGGTACCACACATCTAACTTCAAACAAATGTTGAGAACACAGTCCAGTTGTATACTGGGGCCTTCCTCTAGCTTGTATCCCTACCCCATTGCTCTAATTGCCTCTTAATTATTTAAAGACTCAGAGATGCTTTTTCAAAATAGCATTTTCTCTGAAGCCACATGCATTCTTTGCACAGGCCTCAGAGTTCTTCTAATGAGACTGTTCCTTTTTGTGTAGGTCTTATTTTAAAAGGTAATACTTGTGAAGACTTGCCAAATTAACTAAATCAATGCCCATATCCTGAGGAATAGCCCTGAAATGAACAGCTCTTTATGGTCTGAGGCATCCTAATGGTGGGCTTATGACCTAGTTGAACCAACAGGGTTTGGGAGGAAGGTGTGGTAAGGAAAAATTTTTTCTTCACTTACTACTCAAACCACTCTGCCACAAAAGAATAAGAGACATAAATAAATAAAGTGGCATAAACCATGGAAGTTGTTTTGGAAAGTTTTTCAGCCATTCAGAAGCAGAATCAAAACTACCAGATCATGGGAATTAGCATTTCTACTTTTTTTTTTTTTTGTCACACCAACTGGGAACCACTTTCCCCCAGTAAAGCCTGTCAGAACTTTGACACTAGACATTTACCCTGAACTCCTTGCTTCCTCCACCCCTTCGCTTAAACCACCCAAAACGAACTGAAATTTCAGCAGGATTCTCACTAAAAAGATACCTTTTTAGCTCCAACAAGTTGTTAGAATAGCAAATAGTTCAAGACTCCAGGGACCATTTTTGGATGGATTATTTAAAACCAGTTTAATTTGTAAACACTGTCCTGTTTATTGCAGTAAAGAAAGAAATGATCATAAGTCATTAGACTTTAAAAAGTCTGCTTCTGCAGATGAACAGTCCAAGTGTATCAAGTGCTTAAAGATGAATGGTAATTGCTAATATCACTTACTTGACGAAATGCAGAATATACATGTGCAGAGATGACATTACTGACCTGTTGCTGTCAGTGGTGAACACACCTTGGAATCAGATTACTTCTCATTTGCAGATGTATTACAAAGAGCCTGGGAATCAGCTTTTTCTTCTAAGTTGCTTTCCTCTAGTTTCTATAGAAATTGACGTTATTTCTATATGTAAGAGCAAGTCAGAATTTCATAATGTGAACCAATTTGAATGCTTCCATAGAGTTGGCTATAATGAAATTTGCACAAAAGTTTAGGAGCTGTTAGTGATCTCCTATTTCTTATCCCCCTAGAGGTCATTATGTAAGAAAACTCAAGTCTAAATAGGCAGAAAAGTGGAAGAGAGGATCCAGAGTTAAAAGTCACCTGTAACCTCTGAATGTTCCACCCTCTGGACTCCTCCCTCATTAAACTTACAACAATCTTTTGGCAAATTTCTGTCTTAGGAATGCAGCTCTAAATCTGACTTGAAGAGTTAAAAGACAAAACAAAAATAACCTTATAGTCCCCTCTTTAAATTCTGGGTTTAAACTCTGTTCTCTAAGAGGGGATGAAAAGTATGTCTCCACCACTATCAAGGTCTAGTTAAATTGTAAAAGGAGATTTTAAAACTACTGGTATGAAATTGCCTAGTGCACTATTTAACACTCATTTTATACGTGGATTTCGTTGCTACAAACCACGGAAAGTACATTTGGTTCAGTCCATTGATCAATCCAGTGATCATAGATTCACATACGTGTTAATACACAATGAATTTTACAGCAGAAGACTGCCTCAAAAATGTAGAATCTTCAGTGTCAATCTTAGTTTGAAAAGAACAATGAGGAATTTAAAAGTTTCTATTTTTGTTCAAATGTGTGTTAATGCTTTTCTTTCCCCCTTCTTTTCTTTTTTTAAGTTTTCAATATTTAGAATCCAATGATGATTTGCTCTTGAAACGTAGACATAGAAACAGACTTCCTAGGTCATGGTCCCAGCTCCCAAGTCCTCAGGCTTCCGCTCCAGCAGGCAGCCTTGTGTCTGTAGGCAGCACCCACTCCCCTTACTTTTGAGTTCACCTTTCTGTGTTGATACAGTTCTCCTAGTGTGCCCCTCCTTGTTTGAGCCAGTCTCCATGTTTGTCTTTATGTCTTTATGCTCATTTCTTCATTTCCTCCTCTGCTTCCCGTCAGCCTCCCAAAAAGATATGGGATTATACTCCTGGAGACTGCTCTATCCTTCCTAGAGAGGATAGAAAGGTAATTCCGCTGTGCCTCCTCCGTTGGACTGTGTGTGCTCTCTAGCCTTGGTTAGTGTGAGTGTGTTGTGGGTTTGTTTTTTGGTTTTTGTTTTTGTTTTTTTCTTAAATCACTTTTTTAAAAACTTGATGCTTTTTTTTTTTTTTTTTTTTTTTTTGGTTTGGTAATAAAACTTTTAACAAATTCTCTAAGACATATACTAATGTTTAGAGGTTTTTAAAGCAATTATGTGTTCTTCTGACCAATAGTATTTGTCACCATCACCACACTCTGAAAAAAGAGAAAATAGGCATTTCCTTAAAGGTAGGTTTTTATAGTTCTCTTTGGCAAGTAGAATGGCTTTTTGAAGCTCTGATGACTTCAGGATTTCCGTTTTATATGCCTAATGTTACATTCTCTGTTTTCATGTCTTCAACTAATTTCCAGTGAGCTCTCGTGTTTTAGTCATGCTATCTTGGCCATATGAAAGTATAACACTAAGAAAAAAATTCATTTTTTCTAACTTAACCTTCCATTCTTTCTCCCTTTCGTCTAAACTAAAACCTTCTTTCCCATCTTTTCTTTCTTGAACCAGACTAATCTAGACAAAGATCTCAGCCTCTGCCAGACAGAGTTAGAGGCAGATTTAGAAAAAATGGAGACGCTTAATAAAGCACCCAGTGCAAACGTGCCACAGGTATTTCCTAGTTTTTCTCATGCCATCAGTTCCTTTTCAAGCTGTGCTTTGTTTTCTTCTTTGTTCTATGGTTGTTGATGTAGTTGAGGTGACGGACAGTGATGCTGGCTATTTTAGGCTGCATGGCTTTCTGACTCCTGTTTTAGACTCCTTCCCCCACCCCTACCCAGTTCATTTTTGCTTGGTTTTCTTTTGAGCTTGGCATCTTCCTTAAAGGGGATTCTTCAAATATATGCAGAGAGGCTGCTAAACTACTCTACCTTACTCTCTTCCTCTGCTTTCCAGGGGCGACCTTTTAAGTTCCCTTCCTTCGCCTCTCTCTGCCTTCTCTGAATTTTCAGGGAGCCATTTTTGGCAGTTTCCTTGTCTTTTTTGCAGCCCTGGGAGATACCAACCTCAGAGATCAGTTTCAAAAACTCAGCAGCAGTGCTTTGGGTACCCTTTCTGTGCATGGCGCTGTCAGAGTAGTAGTGTTTGTTATTTTAAAGGTCAGAAAGTTGTCAATGAAAAATGCACTCAGAGGTCAGATGGCCTGGACACACAAAAAGAGTGTTTGAAACTGAGCCTGCATTGATATTTTAAAGGGAGCTATGTCAAAATGTGGTTTATTAAAGGGTATATGAGACAGAGTAAGAGAGAGAGAAAAAGACACCATGGCAAGTAGGTTTCCAAACAGGAAAAAACCAAATGTTCATAGAATTGCCTGGAGGGCTCCCTGACAAAACAAAAGAGACTCTTAAAAGGAAAAGATATCTTTAGAGAAGATACAAAAGGAGGTGGCTTCGCCTGCAACGCCAGCAATTTGGGAGGCCGAGGCAAGTGGATCACTTGAGGTCAGGAGTTCGAGACCAGCCTGGCCAACATGGTGAAACCCTGTCTCTACTAAAAATACAAAAACTAGACAGGCATGGTGGCGGGCCCCTGTATTCCCAGCTATTTGGGAGGCTGAGGCAGGAGAATCGCTTGAATTCGGGAGGCAGAGGTTGCAGTGAGCTGAGATCACATCTCTGCACTCCAGCCTGGGTGACAGAGCAAGACTCTGTCTCAAAAAAAAAAGATACAGAAGGAATATGGAGCTGAGGAGGCCAGGAAGGTCCACAAACCATGACAGGAAAAGTGGAAACTGCTGATGGACCCATACCACACTTAAGCAGAACGGAGACGAGGGGAGTCAGATCTCCAGCCCCAGTGACTTGGGCACAAAAGAAGTCATGAGAGCATCAGAGACTCAAACCAGGGAAGGGGTGAAGAGACCGGGGATTTGGCCAAGGGGTCTGGGATAAGAGAGTCAGGAGCCAAGGAGCTGCAGGTTGCTTGAGGGTGTTAGGAATTGGGAATCCAGAGACAGCAGAGCGTGAGGAAGCCAGCAGGGCCAGGGGTTAGGCTCATACTCTCCCTCAGCACTTGAAGGAGCCACCAGAGGCACTGCACACATGGGTGAAGCAGACAGGTGATGGGTGGGGCAGGCGGCGGGGGAGGGTTAGGGGCTGAGTTTCCAATTAGGGTGAAGGGACCAGATTAGCCACTGTGGAACTGAAAGTCCCAGGTGAGAAGAGATCACAACTAGTCCTGGAGTGAGAATAGTGACTGTGGCTGTGGTGAGAGCCCATGCTGGGTGTGCCAGCGTGCAGTGAGGCGGACAGATGCAGGCCAGGTCACTGAGGATGTTGCAGTGGGACAGTTTAACTGGTGTGAAGAGCAAAGAATTGAGGGATGGGATTCAGACGAAGACAACGTTAGGGTTTTGGCCAGGCAGCTGGAAGAATGAGGATGTGAGCACGTCACAGAGGAAAGCCGGGAAGAAGATCAGGGCAGAGGCAAGGTGAGGGAGTTGGCTTTAGGTAATGACCTTTGAGGTGTTGGTTGGGTGACATGTAGGGAATATCCGGTAGGCAGTTGGAACTTTAAGACTGGGGTTCTTGCAGGAGGCATGGGCTTAAGATGGGGATTGGAGTCACCTGAGGAGAGGCGATGGTTAAACTCTGGGAGTAGAAGAAGACACCCAACTAGGGAGTAGATGGAGTAGATGAAAGACTGAAGAGGGAATTGTGTTGAGAGAAAGGATGTGAAACCAAGGACTACCCATGGGGACGTTGGGTGACGTGGAACAGTAGAAGGGGAGAGGGAGAGAAAGGAGAGTTCCCAGAAGCAGAGGGAAAAGCGAGTGGTGGAGCAAGAGGAGAAAGTGTGAGATCTTCCCAGAGATCCAGAAAGGTGGACTCCCAGGAAGGTCAGTGGATGTGCTGACTAAGATGTTTCCAAAGGCTTTGGAGGTTGCTGGGTGAGTAGTTCATGGCAGTTAGAGTATACGGCAAAGAATCGGGAGCCTGCAGAGGTATAGCACTGAGTGAAAAGATGTGGCCATGGGAGGAAGGAGGGGAGGGGAGTGTTCCCAGAGGATTCTACAGGGTCAAAGTTTTTTCAAGGTGGAAGACCAGACAGGACAGGTGTTCAGAGGTAGGAGACTCAAGAAGGAGAGGATGGGCAGGCAAGACAGTGCAGCCATGAGGGCTGGAGGATGGATGTGGAGGTAAGAGGGGTGTGCTTTCTGAGGAATAATGGGGGTGGCGTGGGGTACAGTCCTCATCGCGGAGCAGAGGTGCCCTCAGAAATGAAAGCACACAAGCCCACCAGGTTTCAGCAGGCAGGGGGCTAGTGGGTGAGTTTGCCTGTTCTTCCCTGTCATTTCCTTTTCTCTCTTTCACAATCTCTTCCTTTTCTTTCTCTCCTTTCCTTAAATGTCTCTTCTCCAAATAGTTTTTCTTAAAATGGTCATTATTAGAGATAAGGGCATTATTTAAGGTAGAAGTATCTTTAAAATTAACCTTTGCATTGATTTATTCAACTACTACCTTATTTTTAAAAACAAGCATGTCAAAGCCTTTGCATTTTTCTCTCAAAGACAACAGAAACCCTAAACTACAGAATTATGTTGCTTTTTCTCTGCATGTAGCTCTTGGTTGTTTTCTTCGTTTTGCGTGGTGCCTGGTAATTTTATAAAACATTCCCTTATTCATGCCGAAATGGTCATTAATAGGGTTGGTGAAATTGCAAATCTCCCCATTTCTGCACTCCTAAATTTGCAGGCATACACAAGTTATCTAAATACAGCGTGGTATTTTAAAATACACTTTTGTACATTCTGGACCTAAAGTGTTGGGTGACCCTCTCTCTGGATGTGGCATTTGGGGTGCATGAAGGGATCTGCAGTGGGCTCAGAGGGGGGTCTGAGGGCTGTGGAGAAGCTGGTGGAGGATGTGCTGTCCATGTCACTAAAGCATGTTGGCCCACGGTGGGCCGTCACCTAGTGACCTGTGACGGAAGATAAGTATGAGCCAGGAGGCCTTCTCCTGACCCACCCAGAGGGCCTTGGCTGCATCCACTGGAAGGCAAAAAATTAGGAAGGTCCACCTGCCCATACAGTCTCCTCCCAGAGAAAGAGCACCACCCTCCACCAGCACTGAAGACCTTTTCCATCCAGCCCCCGTGACTTCCAGAGATCCTGATCTAAACTAGGAAAATAAATTGACCTCTCTCTTTTTCCTCTTGACTTGAAACATATGAGTCAAAATAAATCATCTACATTATTATTTTTTCTTCTTTTTTTTCTTTTTTGGACATTTACAGAGCTCAGCCATCAGCCCCACTCCGGAAATTTCTTCAGAGACTCCTGGATAGTAAGTTGCTATTTTATTTTGTTTACATTGCTTACTATGTTAAATGTCAGAAATGGGAAGAGAGAAGCTTATGTTTTGGACCCAAAGTGTGTTTTGTTTGTATCAGCCTAATGGCTCTGAATGATGTACAGTTTGGTGATAAGAAGAGATCTAATAGTAGTCTTCAAATTATTTTTCTTCTGTTCTCTCCTCTTCCAAATTAATTTTGTGATGATTTATATTACCTTTCATGAACTTTCCCCATTTCGGCATCTTTACCTTTAGAATGGGAGTTTATTTGTCTAAGTTTAGAATCAAAGTTCTTGCCTGGCATGGTGGCTCATGCCTGTAATCTCAGCACTTTGGGAGGTTAAGGCAGGAGGATCACTTGAGCCCAGGAGTTCAAGACCAGCCTGGGCAACATAGACGCTGTCTGTACCAAAAAAAAAAAAAAAAAAAAAAAAGCTGGATATGGTGGTATGCACCTGTAGTTCCAGCTACTTAGGAGGCTGAGGCAGGAGGATCATTGAGGCTGCAGTGAGCTGAGATCGTACCACTGCACTCCAGTCTGAGTGAAAGAGCTAGACTGTGTCCCAAAAAAGAAAGAAAAAAAAATCTCATTTGCTGGTTCTTGTGGGGAGGTGAGTGACTGAGACAGGCCACATCTGGTGTAAAGACTGGGGGAGGGGGCCAGGTGCAGTGGCTCACTCCTGTAATCCCAGCATTTTGGGAGGCCGAGGCAAGTGGATCACCTGAGGTCGGGAGTTTGAGACCAGCCTGGCCAACATGGTGAAACCCTGTCTACTAAAAATACCAAAATTAGCCAGGCATGGTCCCAGCTACTCAGGAGGCTGAGGCAGGAGAATCACTTGAACCTGGGAGGCGGAAGTTGCAGTGAGCCAAGATTGCGCCACTGCACCCCAGCCTGGGTGACAGAGTGAGATTCCATCTAAAAAAAAAAAAAAAAAAAAAAGACCAGGGGAGGGAGGGGCCAAGAGGGGGCCGAGAGGGGGCTAATTTACCTGATTCTCACATAGACGGGCATCTGTTTTCCTGTGTCAGTTCTTAGGACTCTGTCTGGATGATGCATGCATACCCCGCTCCTTCGTGGGGTGCCACCAGCCTCTTCCCCCTGCCAAACCATCCTGAATCCTATAGTAGGAAGAGAATCCTGTAGCCTTTCTCAGCATTTTGCTATGAAGCTGTTATCCCAGCTGAAAATGTTCAGTGCTACCCTCACCTCCTGTTCTACACGTGTTAAATAGCAAACATTTTAGCTTGTATAGATAAGCCCTCGTGGAGCCTTCCTGTACCCAGGCTCACGTTAGTCCCTCTATGGCCCTTACTTCTGTTGCTGTATACCTGAGTTATACTCTTGTATTTTTATAATTGCTAGTGTATTATAAACTCCTCAAGGGCAAGGCCCCAGTCTTCACAGTGCCTGGTGCACCCAATGAATTTAGGAAAGGAGCTTGTTCTGGTAGGAGCTTTTCTTGTTTTGTCACCATCACATCTGTGTCTTGTTCTTTGAAATATGACAGTGAGGGGAAGACACCCCTATTACCTATTCTAGTAGGGTTGGATAAATCCACAATGAGCAGAGTTGCTGAGTGTCTAAGTTTTTTTTGACAGATACTGTGGTCTCTGGGACATATCCTACCTACATTGCTGGAGAACGTGCTTTACAGGAAGAGTTTCATTTGAAAGTCAGCAGGGATTTGGGTATTTGGGTGGAAAAATGGAAAAACTCTCATCTTTTTAGGGTAGTGATCAAAAGCTCTAGCTAGATCCATCATGTTAATTTTTCTTCTATAAATATGTATGTTTCATGATTAATATACCCAGGAGCGTAAGAAGAAATTAAGAAGACATATTAAGATAGCAGCTAGAGAAGCACTGCCTTAGGGGACAGTTCCCGCCTTGAAGAAGGACTGGTGTAAAGTCTCTTGCATTCACTGTGGGGTTGGTGACTAAGTCACCAATATGACAGGTGTCAGGGCTCATGTGTAGCATCGGGACCCATGTCCCCCACTCTGGCTCTGCAGCTTGCTCCCTTTTAAAGAGCTTCCAATTGAGCCGGGCCTTCAGCTCTAAAAATGACAATAAGTCACAGGTCCTCTAGGTCCTAGAGATGTGCCTTCAGAGGTGAAGCCCACCAGATGACCCTAGGCTACCTGCAGATAAAGGATGTCCTCAAGGCCACAGCTCCAAGCAAACTCTCCTTGGTCCCCCCAGGCCACCTCTTTGTCCTCAGCTTGTCACTTTGGCAGTCCCGACTGCCTGTATTAACCCTGCTGCCTGCTCCCCTCCTTTACCTCCTCACCTCCATCCCCCAAAACTACACAAGACAGAAAGGGCTTCATGGGACAGCTGGCTGAGGGAATTCCCTAGCTCTACTGGATCCAAGGCACTAAGCTCTGCATTCTAATAGGAATGTAGATATAGTCCCTTAATAGTTTTGGGATAAAACACACACACACACAAGTAAGGTTAGTAAATGAAAAGGCAGAGTGGCAAATGCTACCACAGGCAGTCAGGAGAAAGGAGCACAGGCGTTGAATAACACCATTTTAACAATTTATCAGGCATTTACTATGTGCCAGGTCCTGTGCTTGGTATTTTATCTACCTTACCTCATTTAATCTTCTGAACATTCCAAGATGAGGCATTATTTTTAATCCCCATTTTATAGATGAGGAAATAGGCACATCAAAGCAGTGTAATGCCGTAGTTCCTCAGCAGGTTCAGGGCAGAGCCATATCCAGGTTAGGAACAGTGAAGCTCTAGACCAAGGCACTGGGGTTGACAGTAAACTCTCATGTGCTCCATACTGATTCAAAATTTGGTAATAAGTTAGCGGAAGATATACTAAGGTTTGATGTTTTTGAGCTATTAAAAAACAATTTAGACCTGGCATGGTGGCTCACACTTGTAATCCCAACACTTTGGGAGGCCAGGGTGGGGGGATCACTTGAGGCCAAGAGTTCAAGACCAGTCTGGGCAACATGGCAAAACTTCCTCTTTACAAAAAATACTTTAAAAATTAGCTGGGCTTTGTGGTGCATGCCTGTAGTCCCAGCTACTCGGGAGGCCGAGCTGGAGGACTGCTTGCCCGGGAAGCGGAGGTTGCAGTGAGCCAAGATCACACCACTGCACTCCAGTCTGAGTGATAGAGTGAGACTCTGTCTCAAGAAGAAACAAAAAACAACCTTAACCCCTGCCAACAATTTAAGAAACTATTTATGACATTGAGTTAGCAGGATTGGAGGGTACTAATGTAAGCTGATTAAAAGAGCAAATTGTTTTCAGACACTCTGAATGTGCATGAAGACATTCAATCTGTTAATTTACCAAGAATTCTTATTTATATCACTGAAAATAGGTCTTCAAAGTCTCTGTTTTTCAGCTCTCATGAAATACTTGGCAGGAATAAATGAGTTTTTTCCTTCTACTATTCTCCCATTTGGGGATTTTTCAGTAATCGGGCTTGGTTTTCCCCCAGTTTATCCAAATGAGTAAGATTTTCTTATATCTGAAATTGGTGAGGAACCAGCCTAAGTGGGGCGCCTGACAAAAAGGAAAGCTTACAGTAAATGTTTGCTCAATGAATGGATGGATCTATAAATCTTAATTAACCGAAATCCAACTTGGTTAGCACTGAGGCAGGCAGCTTGTAAGTTGAATGTAGCCGTTTTCACTGGTTGGACAGGAATGATGGGTAGGCAGAAACATTGGCAGGACTTGACCTTAACCCAAAGAATGAAGAAGGAGTAGTCACAGGTGGCCCAGGTTCACCGTTTTGTGGCAACTGGAGAAGTGATGGCGTTGTTTTAAGTCCACTTTAATATCTTGGACAGACTTCAGTTGAGAATTTTATTAATTAACCCTGATTACATATGATAATATTAAAAGAACTGGGAATGGAGAGGAATTCACCCATAGTCCCAGTATCCTAATACAACTACAAGTCCTTGCCTTCTATATATATATTTTTTATAGTTAACATCACAGTGTGTGTCCAGTTTTGTACTTTATTTTCCTAGTATTTCAGATCTATAAATCAGTAGTCTTAACTACTCATTATTTTCATTTCAATGTATTTCAGCGTTAACTTCTTTGCCTAACCAAAGAGCTTTACTCCATTTGACCAGCAGGTGGCACTCAAGAACAAGCAGTTCTTTACATGGTGAGGGTAGACTAGCAAACACTTTTTCCCTTTAATCTGATTTGAGAACAAAACACAGATAATAACCTGAAGAACTGTATGAAACAGCAGAGGTCCTCCTGCTCTTTACAAATGTGTCAGAAATCTGTATGCATGTAGGCATTTAATTTTATAGAATCATTTATTCTACTAATATTTATTGAACAACCACGCAAGGCACCAGACATGCAAAGATTAAGCAGATAAACTTCCTGCCCTCAAGGGGTTCCAGGTGTAATAGGGGAGACAGATTTGTAAATAACCAGAGTCCAGTGGGGTAAATGCAATGATGGAGCCCAGGAGGGAGGAGTGAGCACCTATTGTTCTGTGGAGGGAGAAAGGTTAAACTTTATAGAGAAGCTGCAAATCAAATGTGAATAACAATATCATCATAAATATAATGTTTTTCATGCAGTACAAAAGACTATAAAATGAAACTTCTAGAGGATTATCTAGACTCCCTCCTGCAAAGCCACCGTTAACAACAGTTAGGTTTTTTTTTCTTCTTCTTGAAATAAGTAAATAATTTTGAATGGTGAATGTAAGCTTTGTGAGGCTGGAACTTTGTGTCTGTTCTGTTGCCTGTTTATGCTCAGTAAATATTTGTTGACCAAATAAATGAGCAGTAGAATGACATGATGAGATCTTTTCTAGACAGAGATGACTGGAGGGCGTCAGGGCTGCAGACTCGGGGAGCAATGTGTGTTTGTTGTACAGTTGTAGGTGAGCGATGATAAGGCGGGAGGTGGAGGGCAAAGGGATTAATGTGAGCTGGGTCCAGGACAGGGAAGAAGCAGGACTTGATAACTGATTAGGCTTAAGGAGCAAGGAGAGGGAGAAGGGGACCGATTTCCTGAGCTTTCTGGGTTAGGCGATGGATGATGGTTTGGGACATGTTGAGTTTAGGATACCTGAGAAACATTCAGATGGATGTCTAGAAGGCAGTTGAATGTATGTGTCTAGAGCTCAAAAGAAGTGTCTGTGTACATAACAGATTTGCAGGTGGATTTTTGTACAATCTCCCCATGCCTATTAGTTTTGCAAGTGAAAGAAATTGAGGCCAAGAGAAACAGACTGCAAGTTTTTCAACAAGAATGGGTTTGCCTCCACTGATCCACATTCCTTGCTGGAGTCAAGTGGGAATCCCAGTCTCCAGGACTCTGTCCACTGCCTCCAGAGCCTGCCCATTAGCACAATTGGAAATAGTTGGCCCTAGGATAATTGCTCTGTTCTCTCACTTTATTCTTCCAGCAAGTGTGTTTTTGTTGAATCCCCTTGAAACTCAGCAGCCAGCTCTGCATCTTAGCCAGAGGCTGAATTCTCTGTGCTAGCTCTTCTTGCTTGCTCTTCCTGAACCAAAATCTGGCTTAATCAAGGCTGCTCAGAGCTGAGCTTCTGAACTTAACTTGTTTGGTTAAGTACTCAGCTGCTATTCCTGGTTGGGCCTTTCTCAACCAGCTGAGGGGATAAGGCGGCTTCTCTCATCCTCTCTGGTACCCTTGAACAGAGCAAGTACTCTGTGACCTTGGGCAAATGACTTTGACACTCTAGTCTTCAGTTTCCCCTTTTGTACGGCGAAACAAATGGTCTCTCTTCAACATTAGAAGTGCTGATGGATATGATACACTTAAAAACATTGTTGTGGCCGGGCACGGTGGCTCACGCCTGTAATCCCAGCACTTTGGGAGGCCAAGGTGGGCAGATCATGAGGTCAGGAGCTCAAGACCAGCCTGGCCAACATAATGAAACCCCGTCTCTACTAAAAATACAAAAAAAAAAAAAAAAAAAAAATTAGCCGGGTGTGGTGGCAGGCGCCTGTAGTCCCAGCTACTTGGGAGGCTGAGGCAGGAGAATCACTTGAACCCGGAAGGCAGAGGTTGCAGTGAGCCGAGATCACGCTACTGCACTCCAGCCTGGGCGACACAGCATTGTTGTAGAGCTCTTAGGTATTGTTTTTAAATGAGGAGTGCCTCGGTTTCAAAATGTTGCACATCTGGAAAAAGCATGTTTTGTTAGCTTTGGTATCAGAAAAACAATTGGCTGTGGCAAATCCATTCTGAGAGATTTCCTGAGTGCTGGTTTATCGTTCTGGTAGGAAGCAGGGAAAAATGGTGATAATGGGTGGAATAAGGCCAGAGAGTGAGGTGGCTGAGGGGTTGGGGTAGGGTGAGATCTGACCATTGGTGAAGTAGAGCAGAGGTATGAGGTCAGGCAGCCAGTTATGGCCAAGAGTCATGACAGAACAAAGTTATTAGGAACTTAGGAAGATGACTTAGAAGTTCTGGCCAGGCCAGGTGTGGTGGCTCACTCCTGTAATCCCAGCACTTTGGGAAGTTGAGGTGGGTGGATCACCTGAGGTTAGGAGTTCAAGACCAGCCTGACCAACATGGCGAAACCCCGTCTCTACTAAAAATACAAAAATTAGCCGGGCGTGGTGGCGCACGCCTGTAGTCCCAGCTACTCGGGAGGCTGAGGCAGGAGAATCACTTGAACCCAGGAGGCAGAGGTTGTAGTGAGCCAAGATGGTGCAACTGCACTCCAGCCTGGGCGACAGAGTGAGACTCTGTCTCAAAAAAAAAGTTCTGGCCAAAGCTGAGGCAATTCAAAGGATAGCAGGCACAGCAGAATGGAAGCTGTTGTCAGTCACTCTGTTAAAAGAAAAACTTTAGACAAATTAAATTTAGCAGATTTATTTAAGGTATAGAAGGATTTATGTTCCAGCAGCCCTCAGAACCAGGGGCAGTTCAGAGAGCTTCACCCAGCAACATGGGCAGGCAGCATTTATAAACAACAAAAGACAGTGAGTACAGCTACAGCTGGATTGGTTGCAGCTCCACAGTTGCCTGTTTGGGCATTTATATAGACATGGGCTGATCAGTTGGTAGCCTGGGATTGGCTGAAGCTTGGCTGCTGTGATTGGCTGAGACTCAGCTACTTGTTATAAGAGCATACTTTTAGATTGTAGTTTGTTTACATAGTTAGGTTGCAGAAGAATAGGAACTCAAAGTATGGAGGCAGCCTCAAGCCCATTTTAGTTTACTGCTCTCCAATGCTGAAGGAGGTGTGGTAGCCCCAAACCAGGGTGGGCGGGGCTTCAGACACCGTACCTTCAAAAGAGACCTCAGTCACCACAACTGTTGGTCAGCAAGGATAAAGGACATCTATTCATGGATGTTTTTGCTGTTGGGGTTATACAAAAAGAGGAAACATAGCATTAAACTGAAGGGCAAAATCAGAAAATGCAACCAAAGGGAAGAGGGTGGATAATGAATAGGAAATTTAGAAAAGGGACATATTTATTTTTAATTAGGAAATTCAAAATTATAAGCCAGTTTAAATCAACTCACATTTATTTAAATTGGCATATGGTGCCGCAGCCTTGCAAGCTACCCTCAGGTTCTTCCAACTCCTCTAAGTAAAGAGGAAAAGCATTTGACCCCCACATCTAGGCCAGAGTGAATGAAGAGGGCCCTGGGGGAGCCCTGACCCCCATCCTCTGCAGTCCCTTGAAATAGGGTGGGTAAAGCCCTAAGCCCGAGGTGGGTACAAGGTGAGACTCAGTAAGTGGCAGCTCTGTGAGGAGATTGTCAGTGCCAGAAGCAATAGTAGTGCTCAGGGAACTTTATTATTCTAAGGTGGAGATGTGGTATTCTACCAGAGTCCCCACCTCGTTTCCGTTGCTGACTTCTGCATCTGGTGCCACTCATCTTAGGGGTGTATATATGGTGAGTAACACTCAGCGGTGACGGTGTATAGGGAGCTGGCGCATCCCTCAGCTCCCCTCTGGTTCCCGTAGTGTGCAAGCCACTGCCTTCTTAGTTGTAGGGAAATGTTGTATCTATCAATAAAACAGGAGCTGAAGGTTGGGCCCAGTGGCTCATGCCTGTAATCCCAGCACTTTCGGAGGGCAAGGTGGGAGGATCACTTGAGGCTAGGAGTTCAAGACCAGCCTGGGCAACATAGCGAGACCCTGTCCCTACAAAAAAATAAATTAATAAGCAGTGAAATAAAACAGGAGCTGAGAGAGAATATTATCTGTGTAGTACTCAATGGCCTGGTTCAAGTTCCAGCCCTGCCATCCTGCTAACCTGCCTACTTTGATACGTTACTGAATCTCTCAGTGCCATGTTTCCTCATCTGAAAAATGGCAGAAGTAGGATTGTTAGGATTGAAGTGAGAATGACCAATAGGCACAGTGCCTGCCATGTAGGATGCTCACCAAGAGGCGTGTAGAGTTGTTTTTGTTGTCATTATCAGTGACCATGGGGACTCAGAGGCTGCAGTTATGCACAGAAAGAAAGGCCAGTTTCCCGAAATGTAAAAGCATCACATTATTCATCATTGCTGGATGAGTAGAGGGAAATATAGCTGGACAGATGTGTGATCGAGCAGTCACAGTTTGTGGCCCCTGTAGAAGCTAGGTGGCGGGAATATGGGTGTTCACTCTGTAATTCTTTTTTTTTTTTTTTTTTTTTTTTTTTTGAGACGGAGTCTCACGCTGTTGCCCAGGCTGGAGTGCAGTGGCGCGATCTCGGCTCACTGCAAGCTCCGCCTCCCGGGTTCCCGCCATTCTCCTGCCTCAGCCTCCTGAGTAGCTGGGACTACAGGCGCCCGCCACCGCGCCCGGCTAATTTTTTGTATTTTTAGTAGAGACGGGGTTTCACTGTGGTCTCGATCTCCTGACCTTGTGATCCGCCCGCCTCGGCCTCCCAAAGTGCTGGGATTACAGGCTTGAGCCACCGCGCCCGGCCACTCTGTAATTCTTTAAGCTGTTCTATATGTTAGTTGATGTTCACAATGAAACAGAGGGATGAAGGAATTCCACCTAGCAATGGGTCTTCAGAGCTGAAAAATCTATTTTGATACCAGTAACCTGAGTTCAGTAGGAATAAAAGAAGCCCAGCAGAAGCCTATGTGGTTCTCTGGGACAGGAGTCATTCACTTAACTGAGAAATATATGTGTGTGTGTGTGTGTGTGTGTGTGTGTGTGTGTGTGTGTGTATGTGTGTATGCATGTGCATGTCTGTGCATGTACGTGTCTGTTTGTGTGCGTGTGTGTGTGTGAATGACAGTGTGTTAGTGGCAGGCATAGAAAAGTGGGATTAGGAGAAGGGAGGGACTCGGTGAGTAAGTACCCTTAATTTTTTTTTTCTGTGCCTCACCTCATTCCAAAAGGAATTTGTGGTAACTTGCAGAAATACCTTGATTTTAACAAGATAAAAATAAATGGAGGCTATAAATGAGCAATCATTTATGTTCATACTGCATGTCATGTCATAATCTTCTGAACACAAACTTTGAAAGAAGTGAGTGCAAATGTGGCCGTGACACTAAGAGCCCATAGAATCCCAGGTTCCAATTTCACTTGGTCACTGATTTTCCTGGATACCCAAGACAGTTGGGCCTCCCCCTTTCATTGATGATTTTAATATTCCAAATGCTTACGAAGAATAACCCAGAAAAATAATCCAGGTAGTGGACTTGGAGTAGCTGGCACTGCCTGGCTACATGACAGAGGCACCCCTCATGTCCTCGACTGCACCATCTTGCGTGCAGCCATTGGGTC
Source organism: Macaca fascicularis (assembly GCF_037993035.2). Classification (NCBI taxonomy): domain Eukaryota; kingdom Metazoa; phylum Chordata; class Mammalia; order Primates; family Cercopithecidae; genus Macaca; species Macaca fascicularis. The sequence continues at coordinate 104,277,397 of NC_088383.1, read as the reverse complement.
CTCCTGCACTCCCCTGTGTGTGATCTTCCCCCTGTTCTTCCCTATCCTTCCTCCAACCCTTTTTCCCCAGGCGGCGGCGTTCCACAGAATTTTTCTTTTAAAGCGCAAATGCAGCCATTTCAGTTAGAGAACTTTGCTATTTGGGCAAGATTCCTGAGCATTCGGGGCTCCATGGGCCTGTCTGTAGAAATGTGTGTCTAAAAAGAGCACTCTTTAGAAAGGACAGTTGTTGATTAGGATGCCGGCTGTATTTCTTGTCCTCAGCAGGTAATGTGCTGTTTGAAAAATGTTAAAAGCACTAACTCCTATTCTTACCTTTATTTTTTCCCTTTTCTCTCTTTCTTTCAAAATTACCTGTTCATAGTATATATTCTTCCAACTTCCATGCAGTGAAGAGGGAATCAGATGGGGCTCCTGGGGATCTCACTAGCTTGGAGAATGAGAGACAAATTTATAAAAGTGTCTTGGAAGGTGGCGACATCCCTCTTCAGGGCCTGAGTGGGCTCAAGCGACCATCCAGCTCGGCTTCCACTAAAGGTAATTAACTGGGTGAAGCCTGCAAGGCCTCCATCTCCCATCCACCTCCATTCACTGAGCGTCGGCCGTGGTGAACCTCCAGCAATGGGGATTAGTCGTGCCTTGTTCAGACCCACATCCAGGCCTCAGAGCCCTCTTAAATTCCCTCCCCTATTTTCTTACCGGCCATTTTTCTTTCTGGTTTTAATAGTTTCTGTTCCTTTGACACCCCCAACCTTGCTCTCCTTGAAGATTTCTCTCTCTCTGTTTCTCTCTCTCATTCTAATTACCTTTTCTTAGAAATTAGCTGAGCTTTAGCCATTCCTAACTCTAGCAGGGTAGGCATTTTTTGTTGTTGCATCCTTGCACCTGCTTTGCAGCACAGATTATTTTGCTTCCGGACATCGACTGGAAATTTTTTAAAAGCCCTTATGACAAATGAGCATGTTACCTTTCCTTTTTCTTTTTAGCAGCTTTCAGCTTTAACCTAATGGGTCTATTTATTTTATTCTGCATGCTTACCAGTGGATCGTAAAGGTGGGAATGCTCACATGATTTCTTCATCTTCAGTCCATAGCCGAACGTTTAACACTAGCAATGCGTTAGGCCCTGTGTGTAAGCACAAGAAGCCCCTGTCAGCGGCGAAAGCCTGCATTTCGGAAATCCTTCCTTCCAAATTCAAACCCAGGCTCTCGGCTCCCAGCACTCTTTTGCAGGAACAAAAGAGTATCCTCTTGCCCTCAGAGAAGGCTCAAAGCTGTGAGAACCTTTGTGTTTCCGGTTCTTTGAATGATTCCAAAAGAGGCCTCCCGCTCCAAGTGGGAGGGAGCATTGAGAACCTGCTCATGCGCTCCCGACGGGATTATGACAGCAAGTCGAGCAGTACCATGAGCCTCCAGGAGTACAGCACCAGTGGCAGGAGGCCCTGCCCTCTCTCAAGAAAGGCTGGGATGCAGTTCACGATGCTTTATCGGGACATGCACCAGATCAACCGAGCTGGCCTCTTCCTGGGCTCCATCTCCTCCTCCTCGAGTGTGCGGGATCTTGCCTCCCACTTTGAAAAGAGTAGCCTGGCATTGTCCAGGGGTGAGCTGGGCCCCAGCCAGGAGGGCTCGGAACACATCCCCAAGCACACCGTCTCTTCCCGCATCACCGCTTTTGAGCAGCTGATTCAGCGGTCCCGTTCCATGCCATCCCTGGACCTGTCCGGCAGGCTGAGCAAGTCTCCCACACCTGTGCTGTCCCGGGGCAACCTGACCTCAGCCCGCTCGGCCGAGTCCCTCCTTGAGTCAACCAAGCTCCGTCCCAAGGAGATGGATGGGATGAACTCCAGTGGGGTCTATGCCTCCCCAACATGTAGCAATATGGCGCACCATGCCTTGAGCTTCAGGGGCCTTGTGCCTTCTGAGCCCCTCTCCACCTGCTCTGATGACCTGGACCGCTGTTCAAATATCTCCACTGACAGCAGAGAAGGCAGTAGCAGCAGCGTTCACGGAGATTTCCCCAAACATCGCCTCAACAAGTGCAAGGGCACCTGCCCGGCCTCATACACTCGCTTCACCACCATCCGGAAGCATGAGCAGCAGCAGACCTCTAGACAGCCCGAGTGGCGCCTGGATTCCAGAGGGGACAAGAGCACCCTCCTCAGGAACATCTACCTAATGAGCCCCCTTCCTTTCCGGCTGAAAAAGCCCCTCCACCACCACCCCAGACAACCTTCTCCTGGTGACTCCTCAGGCCTCCTGGTAGGCCAGAAGCCAGACCTCCCCAGTCAGCCCCATCAGGACCGGCCCCCTTCTGGGGGGAAGCCCGTGGTTCCCACACGCCTGTCTTCCCGACACACCATGGCCAGGCTTAGCCGCATCTCAGAGCCCTCTCAGGAGAGACCCACGGCCCTGGAGGACTACCCAAGGGCCGTTAATAATGGAAACTCCGTGCCATACTCAGACCACAGCCTGGACAGGAACAACAACCCACAAAGTGAACTGGCACCATCCCGCGGAGGTGGCATTTTGTGTGTTTGCCTAGTCTCACCTGCCCGTCCCTCCACTTTGCTTGCATTATCCCTTCCTCCTCTGTGCCCTTGGTGCTCATTTTCTGGTCTGTCCTTTGTTTTCTGTTTGTTTTGCTTGGCAATTAATCATGGCTCATAGTGGCTGCACTTCTTTAAAAACAAAGCCCCCATGTCATTTAGACTAACCACCAAACTGTGTTTCGAAAGAAAAATTGGCCGTTTAGCTCAACTGAGAAATGTGTTCATTTGAACTCTTGAACCCCTTGCTGTTTGTACCAATCCCCAACATATCCCGTGGTTTTTTGAGAGGCAGCCTCTCTCAATGGCCCTATATGTGTGTGAGTGTGTGCCTTGTCCCTATAAGGTCCTGCACGCCTCTTTGTTAGGGAAACTTTACAAAGAAAGTTCTCTCATTTTGCTCACCTTTTGCCTTCTGAGTAGTTTTCTTTGCATTGAAGTAGTTGACAAATAAATCCAAAAAATGGGGCAGGGGGTGGAATTTTTTTTTTCCTTCAGAATTCGACCATTGATCATTGATCAAGAATGACTTTAAAATTTTGATATTTATAATAGATGAAAGGTGAACTATTTTCCCAAGCTGGTTTCCAGCGAAATCTTTGCCTGTTTTAACTCTACTTTATTGTTTTAAAGATTCAGAATCGCCAAGACATTTTATACCAGCTGATTACTTGGAATCCACAGAAGAATTTATTCGAAGACGTCATGATGATAAAGAGGTAAATCCCATCTTTTAAATCTCTTAGCTTTTGCTTGGAAAAATGTATGAAGAAAATAAAGATTCTAGACATCTGTCAGAGAGGTGACATGGTCTAGCAATTGGAGACAAAAATTGAGGCTTTCACAAGTGATTTTTTTTATATGACATAGGCTCAATGTCATATAAAAAAAATCACTTGTGAAAGCCTCAATTTTTGTCAACTTATTATTATTATTATTTTTTTTTTGGTCGACTTTTCCAAAAAGTAGGACTGATTTCCCCACAGGCACTAGGTTATAAGTGCCAAGTCCAGCCAGCACTGCTGCATGGGAGATACAGAAAGAGATTGTCCACTGCTGTACTTAATGCCCTGTAAGCTGGAAACCAGAGTTCGCTCTTTCATCCCCCCTCAACCCCACGCTTGATAATCCCTAAGGAAATCCGCCTGCATATTTCTCCAATACTGCCCACCCCTCTGTTGGCACAAAGCATTGTTCAAATTGAGAAGGGTGCAATAGGAGAAAGGAAAATGAAAAATAGTAATGACCTTGATACATTTTATAAAACAATTTGAGGAAGTTGCCTATAACTCTGTTGCCTTCAATTCAGAAGAAGGCAGATACACCAAGAAATGCTGGAAAACCCCAGCCAAGAACTTCAAAATGTGGATATTTTCTGGTAGCTACTGAAATGCCTGTCCTGCCATGGGGTGACTGGCAGGGCCTGGGAAAGAGCCCCTTTTCTCGGGGATTTGGGAAGAGGTGATTCTTTGTATCAGTCAAATGGGCAAAATCACAAGCTTCTGCTGGGATAAAGCATTGTGATGATACATGCTTTCTGGGCCTCACATCCCCAAGAAAAAGAGTCCTAGAGATTAAACAAGCTCCCGAGCCCATATTCCTGAAATGAATTAAGAGATGGAAAAATCACATTGACCTGGTAGGAGTCGGGGAGGGAGTGCATGTGTACACAACTCTGTCCCATTCACGTTCAAGTCTGAAGCCCTTTTTCTCTGTTGTTATGCCTTGTTGAGTAGTTCCAGAGTTTAGGTGGGGTTTCCTGAAGGATTTAGGATAAGGCTGACTTGGGGACCAGTGGGATGATGATAATTATTGCCACCAGATGGCGAAACAAAAGACAAAAATAAAAGCACCATGGCCAGGCGCGGTGGCTCATGCCTGTAATCCCAGCACTTTGGGAGGCCAAGGCAGGTGGATCACTTGGGCAGGAGTTTGAGACCATCCTGGCCAAAACGGTGAAACCCCATCTCCACTAAAAAAATACAAAAAAATTAGCCGGGCGTGGTGGCGGGCGCCTGTAATCCTAGCTACTCAGGAGGCTGAGGCAGGAGAATCGCTTGAATCCGGGAGGCACAGGTTGCAGTGAGCTGAGATCGCACCACTGGGCACCAGCCCAGGCGACAGTGCGAGACTCTGTCTCAACAAAAAAAAAAAAGAAAGAAAGAAAGTTAAACCGCTGTACCTCTCCCCATCTCCGGGCACAATTGAACAGTATTCAATAAGAAACTTGCACCTGTCCATGGAAAGAAACAAGATAAAGCATCTGATGTACAGTTATTATTGTAATAACTCACTAATGATGAGTATCCATCAGGCCATAGAGCAGATTCATTTCTATAGCTCTTTGTTAAATATTTCCTGCCACAAGATACAAGATTCCCATGTATGTAGGCCGGGGCTGCTATGATGAAGGAAGATGAAATTCCATGTTAGTAATATAAGCCCTAGTCTCTGACCTAGAAGGTTCTATGGGACAATTCTTGCCTACCACATGGGAGGTGTAGTTTATCTAGTGGCTTAGCAATGGATATATTAGAAGTTACATAAGAAGGCGAGCAGTTGTCTCCTGAATAACACTGGCTCATAGATCCTTAAAAGTTTTGTGTCTTTATCCATGGTTTTTGGCTTATCTGGTTAAACTACAGTGCTGAGGGACTTACTAAGGTCAGATTAAAGTACTGGATTGGGAGCTTTGCCCCATTTGATGTCCACTTCCACTGATTATGTTTAACTCCAGCCAGAACACAAGGGGCCGTGAGTAAGAACTGTGGCAGTCTCAAGCATCACTCCATTCCCATGGCTACAGAAGCAGCTCACACTTCCCAGCTCGCGGGATGTCAGTCAGGCCCTCCCCATTGCAAATGCTTTATCATTAACATGGATTTTCAGAAAATGAGAACATATCAGACTTGGCAGGAACATTAGTGGTCATGTAGCCAAGCCCCTGGTTTAGTCCAGGAAAGGACCACAGCAAGGTAGTAGCTTGCCCAGGGCTGCATAGTAAGTTAACCTATACCAATAGCAGAGCTAGAAACCAGGGCTCCAGATGCCTGGACCAGCACTCTTTCTATAGCACTGGGCTTCTCAGAGGACTTTCTCATGTCTTTTCTCATTTATCTTTACAACTTACTTGAGTACTGGAAATCCCACAGCCATTTGATGAGTTGTCACTTTGTTATTTGTAGTCTCTGGAGAATCGACCCACCCTCCTTTGGGGTTGCATGTCACATGAGGCATTTAATTGCCTGCTGGAAGAAGCCTACTGTTTTCCAATGCTAAGAATCAGTTCTAATTCATGCTTTCCTATAAGGAAAGTTAATCCCAGGAAATTAAGATTGTCTAGTATCAGAAAACACATTTAAAATTCTGTTCCATGGGGTCATTTTAATAGGGCATTTGATAAAAAGCAACATTGTTTGATTTTTCAGAGAAGCCTTTAAAAATAGAAATAGATGACTTTTTCCTTACTCTAAGAGAGAATATTTCTTCTAATCTCAGGTACCTTTATTCTTAGGGTTTTTTTTTTTATATTTATATTCTTTGTCATTCCCTTTAACTCAGCTTCATTTCACCCAGTGAAGAAATCATTCAGTAAGAAAGCAACTGATGCTCTCTGTCAGCCACATAATTAGCCTGTGGTGTATATCCTAAGGCCTTCTAAAAATTGTGCCTAGGGGAAGACTTGGCTGTCTAGAAGGGGCTTCATCTTTTCTAAAATGGGCTGCTCCACTCTGTCAAGAGCATATTAGAGTAATAGATACAGGAATCACAAAAACGACCTGGTGCCATAGACTTCACTAGCAAAAGCTTGTAGCAGGTTTAATAGGCCTGAGATGGGCAGCAGGAATTGGCCAGCCCTGGTCCTGCCAGGGGAATATGCTGTGGGAATATATCCTTGCCTAAAAACACGGTAGAGATGGCACTTCCAGCCTCCCGCTGCCAGCCCAGCATGGTTGGAGATGCCCTGGATGGGAATGCCCCTGGCTCACCTGGCCTTTCGCTGCCAGGAGCAGGAGGCTTTGGACTGCGCTGGGGGTAGGTAGTTTGCTGGACAGTGTAATCATGTGGAACCATCCTTCCCCTATCCCGGCTTTCCCAGTGAAGTGCCGCCTCCTTTCTATAGTGCTCGGAGGGTGGTTACGATGGGAGTGTAGTAGCTGTGGCTCTAAGGCCCTTGTGACAGCTGACCCTTAAAGCCTCTGCCCCATTCACCCAGCACCTCCTTCCCTAATTACTTTTGTTGGCAGTTTTCTAATACGCTGGAACAGATGATTCACTGCCCATTTTATGCAATTTTATGGCAGAAACTTTTAGCGGACCAGAGACGACTTAAGCGCGAGCAAGAAGAGGCTGATATTGCAGCTCGACGCCACACAGGCGTCATTCCGACGCACCATCAGTTTATCACTAATGAGCGCTTTGGGGACCTCCTCAATATAGACGATACCGCCAAAAGGAAATCTGGGTCAGAGGTCTGTTCTGGTCACCTCAATCTGCTGCTTGACCCAAAGCAATATTTGCCTATTTGCCTCCCCTCAGCATTGCCCTCTGTAGGCCAATTTAGTTCTCCAAACAGCATTTGTCATCCTGGCCTCCCTTAGGCTTGCTTTGGCTTCTTGTGGCTGGTAAATAGACATGACCTCATTATGTCCTGTGCTCTGTATGTTCAAGCATGCCTGGCTGGGGGACCGGGGTCTGCTGGCACATGCCCCTGTTGCATGCCTTAGAGCATTGGCTGCCTTCGTGAGTCCAGCCCTCCACATCCTGCATTTTATCATGCTACTGTGTTGCCTGTGCGTTCTGCTTAGAAACCTGATACCTGAGTCCATATGCATTGGTAGCTATGGTGTGGACAGTTACACAATTCTTCTTTGAAGAGATGGTTAATGAAACTTTACAAAAGTTAGCTTAACAATACTTTGTACCATTTACGAAGGCCTCCAAATTTAGTGCCATTAATTTTGAAATAGAGAACAATGCTGCTGCTCACGTGTAGGTGGATGAACTGTGTGAAGTGTTCAGTAGTGCTGCAGTAGTGCGCCTCACTGAAGAATTTGGAAGCCCAAAGACTTTCGCAGTTAGGATAAACCCACAGAGAGTAAGAGAGTTCTCCAAGGGATGTTTCATTTGTTCTTTTAGTTTTGACATTTCCAAGCCTAGGTTATGAAAGCTTAATATTATAAAAGGAAAGAGAAGAACAAACTTTGAAGTGATTTTTATCCAGATCTTGGCCTCCTACACTAAGGTCAACATGTTGAAATTCTCATGCTAGCCAAATGCTGGATCTTGCGTAAGAGTTTATGCTTTGCCATGTAACCCTTAAGTAGCCCCACTGAAGATGATCTCTTTTAGGGAAAATGGGCGTGTCTGGGATTTGGGGTGGGAGCTAGGGAAATGGGGGAATAACACCCAAAGTATGTACTGTTTTATATCCTTTCAATACAGTAGCTTAATATTTATGTTTATTTATTTATTTTTTAATTTTTATTTTTCTCTCTAGAAGCATCATTGCCTAGTCATCTTTTTTTTTTTTTTTTTTTTTTGGAAATATGACTGGGCATAGTGGCTTACACCTGTAATCCCAGTACTTTGGGAAGTCAGGGTGGGAGAATTGCTTGAGCCCAGGAGTTCGAGACCAGCTTGGGCAACATAGTGAGACCTCCATCTCTAATTAATTAAGTAGGTAGATAGATTGGTAGATAGCCAGATGTGATGGCACGTGTCTGTAGTCCAAACTACTGGGGAGGCTGAGGCAAGAGGGTTGCTTGAGCCTGGGAGGTCAAGGCAGTGAGTCACGGTCATGCCACTGCACTCCAGCCTGAGCAACGGAGCAAGACCCTGTCTCAAAAAAAAAAAAAAAAAGTGTCTGGGAAGAAGAGATAGTGAAAAGAGGGAACCAAATTAAAAGAAAGAAGGCTGGCTGGGTTTAGTGGCTCAAGTCTATAGTCCCAGCACTATAAGAAGCTGAGCCAGGGTGATCACTCACGGCCAGGAGTTCGAAACTAGCCTACACATCATAGGGAGACCTCATCTTTACAGTTAAAAATATGTGTGTATACATATAATATACATATTATAATATATATAATATTGTATTTTATGTATATATAAAATATATAGAAAAATTAGCCAGGCTTGGTGGTGCATGCCTGTAGTCATAGCCACTTGGGAGGCTGAGGTGGGAGGATCACTTGACCCCAAAAGTTCAAGACTGCAATGAGCTATGAACACATCCCTCCAACCTGGGTGGCAGAGTAAGATCCTGTCTCAAATTAAAAGAAATTTGAGCCTGTCTCAAATTAAAAGAAAAAGGAAAGCTGGGGAAGAGAAGGAGACTCTAAAGTGATGGAGAAAAAGAAAATCTATCAAGGAAGAAGCAAAAGTTAGCAAGTGTTAATTGCAAGGGAAAGATAGCCCTTGAGTCCTCAACGTTCCAGCTCCTCCTCAAAATGGCCCTTCTCAGAAGGCTCTGAGCATGGTTTGTCCTCACCGATAGTCCTGCCTGCTTGTAGGTAGAAGAAGATGGGAACAGGTAAAGGCGCTAGGGCTGCACACTTACACATGTACTTGATACATGCAAACAGAAATGCACCATGGGTGGAATAACCGTGGACAGAGGCAGGCAAACTCTGCTCAGTGAGCCTGCCTCCCTTCTAGAGCAAACTCTGACAAGTGCGTTAGCATCCCCCGGAGGGCTTGGTAAAATACAAACCCTGGATCCTATCTGCAAAGTTTCTGATTCTGCGGTGGGGCCTGAAAATTTACATTTTTAACAGTTTCCCAGGTGATATTGGTGATACCAGTTTAGAGATCACATTTTGAGAATTACTGCCCTAGAAGTTGACTGATGGACTTGAAAAAGTAGAGACCAACACATCCCAGGTGCACCACACTGTGTCAAGGCACTTCAGTCCCATTCAGTAGGACTGGGGTGACCACTGGTTCTGTGTAAGACCCTATGGGAGGCAGAAAGAACTCTGTCTGTGTGCCCTTGGGGAGCTGATAGTGGAAGAGTCTCCCTCTTACACAGTTATCTCTGTCCTATAGTAAGTAATACAATACTGTGAAAGCCAGAGGAGGGAAAGATGGATTCAGTCTTGGAGCTACAGGGAGATAAAGAGGGAGAGGATGCTGCTTTGTATAACTACCAGTGACTCACATACACGTCTCAAGAGTTTAATGGAATCAGTGAATTTTAACAGGCCTTCAGTGAAAAAAATCTCACCACCCCCCATTATTAACCCAAGTCCACTTACAAATTAATCATAAACTACAAATCTATATAATTATATTGATTTAATTGATAGGAGATACTGTTTTGACAGAACTCAGTTACCAGAGTGTGAATGTGGTGCTGCTTTGGTATAAATTTTTTAAAGTTCACACAGCTCTACAGCTGGGTGACATGAGGTAACCTACTTCCTTGTGTTTTTCTATTGGAATCACTGTAAAATTCGTATCCTTATAATTTCGGTCATTTAGTTTTCTCTTGTAAACTTGTCATTTATCATTAACCCCACATCCGTTCTTTTCTTGTTCACCTGCAACTGTGAAATTATGCCCTTTGGTTACAGACACAAACACAGGTATTGAAATTGTGTGGCTTTAACTTGATTATAAGGTGATCATTCGTGTGGCCCCAGTATGTATGGTATAGATAGGTAGATAGATGGAAACATCAATGTGAAAATGCAAACTTTAAAAATACCTGCGGAAGGCTAGGCACAGTGGCTCACACCTGTAATCCCAGCACTTTGGGAGGCCAAGGCAGGAGAACTGCTTGAACCCAGGAATCTGAGACCAGCTTGGGCAACATCGTGGACCCTATCTGTACAAAAATTACCCAGGCTTGGTGGTGTGTGCCTGTAGTCCAGGCTACTCAGGAGGCTGAGGTGGTAGGATCATCTGAGCCTGGGGAGTCAAGACTGCAGTGAGCCATGATTGTGCCACTGCACTCCAGCCTGGGCAACACGGCAAGATGCTGTCTCAAAAAAAAGAAAGAAATTCCACAGCCAGGCGTAGTGGCTCACGCCTGTAATCCCAGTACTTTGGGAGGCCAAAGTGGGCGGATCACTTGAGGCCAGGAGTTAGAGACCTCCCTGGCCAACATGGTAAAACCCAGTCTCTACTGAGAAATACAAAAGTTAGCCAGACATGGTGGCACATGCTTGTAGTCCCAGCTGCTCAGGAGGCTGAGGCAGAAGAATTGCTTGAACCTGGGAGGCAGAGGTTGCTGAGACCGTGCCACTGTACTCCAGCCTGGGAGACAGAGCAAGACCCTGTCTCAAAAAAAAGGAAAAAAAGAAAAGAAAAAAGAAATTTCAGAGAGAGGAGGGGATAGGAGGGGGTTCAGTTGAGGTGTAGCAAATAGATTTGACTGGAACAGGAACAGTGTAGTAGAGATAAAGGCAATTCGGTTAAGAGTAGGGAGAAACTACCCAGAGGCCTTCACCTATGGCAGGAATTGAGATTTGAACTGAGGGAAAGTTGAGAGCAGCAGCCAACTTCAAAGCAAGGAAGAGATGTGAGGAAGAATGTTAGGAATGTTATTTGTGCTCCCGGGTGACAGATTAGAGTGAAGAGAATGTGAAATCAAAGGAAGCTTTGTGTCAATGGAAACTAGGCGTCAGCTTTGAGCAACAGGGTTGCGGAGGGATGGAGGTGTGGAGGGAGGTCCCTCCTGACTTAATGACACACTTGATCAGGAAGTGGAGAAGGGGCGGAGGCTGACTCGGACCTGGGCATCTGGGAAGAGAGGACTACCCAACAGGATTGGAAGTCTTGGCAGGAGTCATTTGAGCTCAGGGACCACTTTATCTGGCTTTTTGGATGAGGTCACAGACCGTAAGAAATATATGGAGTTGGAGATGATGTGAGAAGTGAGTCGGCGTTTCATCTACTTGCATATCATAATTTAAGCAAATAAATGTACCTAAGGAATAAGACAGTAGATAAGGAACATCTTAGGACTTCTGGCTGACTTTGTCTTTTGTTTGTTTGTTTTTTTAATAGCCATGGTCTGCATGTTTTGAGGAACTGGTACCTCAGCTTTGGGACCTTTCTAACCATCTCTTCCCCAGATCTGGTTGTTTTTAGGGGATTCTCATGCATGACATACATAGTTAACTAAACATTTATCTAGTATTCTACTAAGGTCAGACAAATGCAATTTTGCCCAGATTTCTACACTAGAACAAACTGGCTAGAGTGAATTTCTCTGCTTTGCTTTCTAGAAATTTGTGAAAATGTGTCCTTGTTGTACCTGAATCCTGATTTTAACTTGTCATTGTTTCTTATGTTCAGATGAGACCTGCCAGAGCCAAATTTGACTTTAAAGCTCAGACACTAAAGTAAGTGCTACCAGTTATATTTATTTGTCTTTTTAGCTGTCTCTTTGAAACACAACAGTTTGTTTGTAGAGAAGAGTTGGAGAAATAACAATTATCAAAATTGTTGTTAAAAAAAAAAAAGAACAAAACAGTAGTTCATAGAGTTTGCTATGTGCCAAACACTATTCAGAGTACTTTGCATATGTTAACTCATTATGGAGTGGGTGCTGTGATGATCCCCACTGTTCAAATGAAAAGGCCAAGGGACTATAAGGTTAAGGAACCTGCTCAAGCTGGTGTGAGAGAGTTGGAATTCAAACCTAGGCAGAGGTTGGGCTCTTATACCCTGTCCCACCCTGCCTCCTCCTATGTAGGGGCTCTATTTGCTTAAGTGGTGGCTTGATCTGACCCATCTTTTCTGTGGAAGGATCTAGACCAGTCTCTAGGGAGATAACTTTACCCATTTTGCTACAACATCCCAAGAGATTAAAGGCTTACATGAACCCACCAGAGACTAGCGTTTCTCTAAGTGTGTTCCTCAGAGTGCTAGCCCTATAAGATTTTTCTCAAAAAGGGAGTTCTGTTGTAGAATGAGTTGGGAAACAGTGCATGCTATATCTATACCTCCCACCCACTTTGAAGAAATACTTTGTTGATGGCATGTTAATAGCTCCAGAAGTCTTTCAAGAAAAGAACCTGAAACACGATTTGGGAAATGCTACCAAAGACTGGGTTCCATAAGGAAACAGCTGGCTTTTTATCTAATTATGGATTTAAATAGTCCATGAGTTCTCATTGGCAGCTAAAAGTACAATGGACAGTGGCCACCCCATTGTCCTGCAGATGGACGGTCATGCATCTGGTGATCAGAGGGAGAGCTCCCTGTCCTTAGATGCTGGGAAATGCTATGTGGAGCTAACCAACCATGGTTCTGATCTGCTCTATCCCACAAAATGAGTGACCAGGCCACAGTGTCTAGAACCTAGGCACAAATCTGGTATAGTTGGGTTTGTGTGTATTACTCCAGTCCTTTAGTTGGTCAGCTAAAGGAGGTGGCTGCGTACCATACTGCAAAGATTGCGAGCTTTAGAGTCAGGAAGTCCTGTGTTCAAATCCTGACTATGCCACTTACTATCTCTGTGAGTGTAGTCAAGTTATCAACTTTTCCCCCACTCAATTTTCTTTATCTGCAAGATACGGGTAAAAATGCCTCTCTTTCAGGGAAGCTGGGGTAATACCTGTAAAACATTTTGCGTAGTGTACCAAAATTTAGTGCTCAAAATATGTTATCCTCTTACCCCCCTTTTTTTAAACCAGACAAGATAACAGAGATATATAAATTAATTTGCAATTTAATTAATACACTTTTTCTTTGAATTGAGAAAGGTCTATGTAAGATTTATTAAATGGTCTAGTGATGATAATAGTACATTTTCCCAGATTTCATAAAGAGTCTTAAAACAACTTTTTTTTAGAGCAACCCCGTCAAATAGAACAGGTGAGAAAGCTTAGATCCACAGAAATTGTCACCTTTTATCAACATTGCTAATGCCGGAGAGAGGTTTCCTTCCTTCTGATTCCGTGTTTTCATCATGACATGCTGCCTCCAAAAAAAGTCCACAAAATTTAGTGAAAAAAGTAAATTCTAGCTCCATGGTCTTTTAAGCCCTTCAGTCACTTGGTTTTACATTTCCCCACAGTCAGTTACTCAAAAAAGCATGCTGCCGGGGCCAGGCGTAGTGGCTCATGCCTGTAATCCCAGCACTTTGGAAGGCCGAGGCTGGCAGATCACTTGAGGTCAGGAATTCAAGACCAGCCTGACCAACATGACAAAACCCTGTCTCTACCAAAAAATACAAAAATTAGTCGGGGCGTGGTGGCAAGTGCCTGTAATTCCAGCTACTCAAGAGTCTAAGGCATGAGAATTGCTTGAACCCAGGAGGTGGAGGTTGCGGTAAGCTAAGATCACGCCACTGCATTCCAGCCTGGGGAACAGAGTAAGACTCCGTCTAAAAAATTTTAACAAATAAAAAAAATAAAAAAAATAAAAAGCATGTTATGGAATACTTGGTTCAACAAAGTTAAACAAGTTTCTTTCCCCTGGGTCTTCTCAGAGCCTCTGCTGTGCTGATGTACACTGTGATGCTCAAAAAAAGATCTAAAGCGAATCATATTTCTCAAACCCTCTCACCAGCAGACCTGGTCGCATGGTTCTTTGGGAGCTAGGAGTATAGTCCACAGTAGTGGCAGAATAGGGCCCCAGGTTTCCCATGGTAGACTTCCATCAGCCACAACTACTGACCCCTCAGTTCCTCTCTCACACACAAGTGTATCCTTTGCTTAACAGTAGGACCATTATGCTCCCGCCCCCCTCCACAGCTGCAAGATACTTAGTATAGTAGAGTCAGGAGCCTGCAGGTCTCCACAGCAGTGAATATGCTGAGGGTCTTGCTCATCTATGTGCCTGTGGTTGGGGGTAAAGGAAGAGGGAATTCATAATGCCCCCCAAAGAGGGCTGTGGCAAAAATGTGGCCCGAGACATTCCTTCTCACAGAGACAAATGCCCACATCCCCTTTACAGACCTCTTGAGGGTTAGAATCCTGTCTGCTAATGTGAGACCCACAAAGGCTGCCTTGTGCTTTTATTCAGCACAGAATTGACTTTCTATAGTTTTCCAGATGTGCCCTCATTGTTCGGCCAGCACCCCTCACATACCATGGGACTTCCTGGCATCCTGCAAAGTGAGCACACCCCTTCCAAGTTACAATTGGAGACTTTTCCATCCTATTGGTTTGACACAAATGAAAAAGATCTAGGTCATTTTTTTTAATTCAAGAAAATGTTACAATTTTAAAATTATTTAATTCAAGAAAAAGTTGTAAGGGCCAGGCGCAGTAGCTCACGCCTGTAATCCCAGCACTTTGGGAGGCCGAGGCGGGCAGATCACCTCAGGTTGGGAGTTCGAGACCAGCCTGACCAACTTGGAGAAACCCCATCTCTACTAAAAATACAAAATTAACTGGGCCTCGTGGCCCATGTCTGTAATCCCAGCTACTGGGGAGGCTGAGGCAGAAGAATAGCTTGAACCCGGGAGGCAGAGGTTGCCGTGAGCTGAGATCACACCATTGCACTCCAGCCTGGGCAACAAGAGCAAAATTCTTGTCTCAAAAAAAAAAAAAAAAAAGAAAACGTTCTAATTTTTATCCTTAAGTTTTCATTTTGTTTAAAATTTGCCTTTGTCTAACTTTTTTAAAAAAAGAGTCCTGGTTAAAAATTAACATCATCTGGGCCAGGCGCGGTGGCTCACGCCTGTAATCCCAGCACTTTGGGAGGTCAAGGCAAGTGGATCATGAGGTCAGGAGTTCAAGACCAGCCTGACCAACATGGTGAAACCCCGTCTCTACAAAAAAAAAATTAGCCGGGCATGGTGGTACATGCCTGTAGTCCCAGCTGCTCGGGAAGCTAAGGCAGGAGAATTGCTTGAACCTGGGAGGTGGAGGTTGCAGTGAGCTGAGATTGCACCACTGTACTCCAGCCTGGTGACAGAGTGAGACACTGTCTCAAAAAAAAAAATAATAATAATAATAATAACATCATCATTATTAAGGCAAACAAAAGAATGGATATGGAAAAGTTGCAAAGGGGCACAAAGAGCATTTGAAGGAAAATCTACTTTTCTTTCCAACATCACTTTTCCATGTTAAAAAGCAAAGGAATTAGGCCGGGCGCAGTGACTACATGCCTGTAATCTCAGCATTTTGGGGGAGACTGAGGCAGGAGGATCACTTGAGCCCAGGAGTTCAAGACCAGCCCGGGCAGCATGGCAAAACCCCATCTCTACGAAAATATATATGTAACAATTGGCCAGGCATGGTGGTGCATGCCTGTAGTCCCAGCTACTCAGGAGGCTGAAGTAGGAGGATCACTTGCGCCCAGGAGGTTGAGGCTGCAATGAGCCGTGATCATGCCACTTGCACTCCAGCCTGGGCAGCAGAATGAGACCTTGTCTCATGAAAAAAAGTAATGGAATTAACATTTATTTATTGAGTGTTACCTACCTGTACAACAGGCACCATCCTAGCTGTTTATTTTTAGTTTGTTGAAGCATTCTCCAGCAACTCTGAGTTAGCTCCAAGTTCAGCTAAAGAAACAGTGTCTCAGATTAAGTATTGTGTCCCTGGTCCCAGAGCTACTAAATTTCAGAACTGGGTTTTGGACCAGATCTGCCTAACTTCAGAACCTTTCTACTGCATGATGATACAAAGACGGATGGTAAAATGGATGGGTGGACAAATGGTGAAATTGATGGAATGATAGAAGGATGCCAATATATCACAAATAATTTGAGGGCAATTTAAAGCAACGAAAGCATGTCCTGCTAGGGCATAGTAGAGGATAGTGAAGGTATCCAGAAGGAGACGCTTTTCTTCGTTTAATAAACATCAGTTAAGGCAGCTGAGTGCATTGTTGTGTGTTGCATAAATATTCTGAGCATAAGACAGCATTCACAAAAAATGCATTTAGAAAACCACAACAAATTAATAAGGCCTCTGAGCACTTTCAAGGGCTAGTCAATTTGAATGTTAACATCCATCCTGCAAAAGACTGGAAAAATGCCAAACGTGATGTAATTTCCTGAATAGTGGGGTTCTTACTTCCAAATATGGAGTCCCCTCTCTGGAATTTGTACCCTTTGACCCCACTTAAAAGTCTTCTTTTGCTACAAAACTGAAGTGTCTTAATCTTACACATACTGAAACATCTGCTAAAATGCCGTTGACCCTCTGTCGACAGGGAGCTTCCTCTGCAGAAGGGAGATATTGTTTACATTTATAAGCAAATTGATCAGAACTGGTATGAAGGAGAACACCACGGCCGGGTGGGAATCTTCCCACGCACCTATATTGAGGTACCGCAGCCCCTTTTCTTTCTAAGGAAAAGCCTGACTGTGCCCAAAGCACCATTTATTTACTAAATGCTTATGTTTTGTTTCCTCCTTTTCCTCTTGTTTCCCTGCTTTCTTCTCTTCCCTTGTTCTCTTTTACCTGTTTCCCTTTCTCAGCTTCTTCCTCCTGCTGAGAAGGCTCAGCCCAAAAAGTTGACACCAGTGCAGGTTTTGGAATATGGAGAAGCTATTGCTAAGTTTAACTTTAATGGTGATACACAGGTAGAAATGTCCTTCAGAAAGGTAAGCTGCCCTTCTCATGCCTTGCTTTGGGGCTCTCTTGGATGGCACAGCTATGTGGGGAAGTGTGGTGTTGCTATCACATCCCAGTCTGGGGGTGCTATCTGTACCCTTAAGAGAAGTATGCTAATCAATAATTGCATTAAGGGCTGGGCACGGTGGCTCACGCCTGTAATCCCAGCACTTTGGGAGGCCGAAGTGGTTAGATCACTTGAGGTCAGTTTGAGACTAGCCTGGCCAACACGGTGAAACCCCGTCTCTACTAAAAATACAAAAATTAGCTGGGCATGGTAGTGGGTTCCTGTAATCCCAGCTACTCAGGAGGCTGAGGCAGGAGAATCGTTTGAACCTGGGAGACAGAGGTTGCAGTGAGCTGAGATTACTCCACTGCTCTCCAACCTGGGCAATAGGGTGAGACTCTATCTCAAAAAAAAAAAAAAAAAAAAAAAAGAATTGCATTAAGGCTTGTAATCCCAGCACTTTGGGAAACCAAGATAGGAGGCTCACTTAAGGCCAGGGGTTCAAGACCAGCCTGAGCAACATAGCAAGACCCCATCTCTATTGAAGAAAAAAGCTAAAAGAATTGCATTAAGGGCAATTGGAGAATTTTCTGAGGTAAGGTATTTTTAAAATAAACCCTAGGCTAATGTCAGGGTTTAACTGTATTGAGCTCACTGATTAAAGATAGTATTTCTGGAGTCTTAGACATCTTTTATAAGCTGTTTTCAACCAACACTTACCAACTAATGATGTGATAATGCACTGTGTTGGGGACTGGGTTTTACAATATATTGGTGTGATCTAGTGGAAGAAACAGGTGCATTGATACCAGGAGAAGTTTGAAAAGCTTTGAACCCAAAAGGCACAAACCAGCTGTGCAGAATGTGGGAGTTAAATACTTTTTCCAAGCCACCATTTTCTTATAGAAAATAATGAAGATAGATGGCTCTCCCCTAGGTGGTTGTAAGAGACTTAGGTGAAACAGCTTATGTGAAGCCCCCAGCATGACACATGGTATCTGGTTTGTGCTTAGTAAACAGGAGATGCCAGTATCATTATCATCACCGTCATGCTTATTCAGACGCAATTACACTGTGCAGAGAAGTTCTTCTTTCCAGAATCCAAACACTCTACCTGGCAAAATTCTCTGGCTTCCTAAAGTTACTAAGTTACTGATTTTATTGAGGATTGAGGGAAGTGAGCACATGGGTTAGAAAAAGATGAACCATCTTATGTAACACTGGAAGCAACCCAATTTGCCCTACAGCAGGGGATCAGTAATTAAATCATTATATGTGTGTGCAACAGAATACCCTGCAGTGGTCCATTAAGCTGTGCAATGCCATTAAAAATCTAGAATTCTATTTTTTGATAAAGAAGGAGGTTTACTATGTACTATTAAGTATTTTTTAAAAAGCAAGTTGGAAAAGTATGGAAATACAGTTTATACTCAATTTTTATAAGAAAAAATATGTGAGGTTTAATTCACATGCGTAGAAGTAAATCTGGGAAGTCCATATGCCAAATATTAATAGTGTTTATCCCCAAATGACTATGTGATGGATGAAGATTGTTTTCTGCTTTATGTTTGTGTTCTGATTTTTCTATAATGATACATTATAAGTATTTATAATTCTACAAAAGAAAGAAAAAGAGAAACCCCCCAAAATCTTTGCCTTAGAGATGAAGATTGGATATCTGTTTCACATTAAATGAGTCAAAAACACTATATTTGTTCCCTGGCTTAGGGGCACAAATCTGATGTTCTCCTTTACTAAAATACTTAAAGAACCAAGGTAAACTTCCCAGCATCAAGGTAGCTCCTCTGCCATTAGCATCCTCATCCCAGTGGTGGTAATTCCCTCGGGTTCAGCAGGGAATGTTTTTGCTGAGCTAAGAATGTGGTAAACAATGCAGGACATTGAAGCATGCAGGCAGAGGCCCCAGGCATGCAGAGGCATGCTAGGACAAGGACCCTGTCTTTGCTGTGTCTTCCAGGGTGAGAGGATAACACTGCTCCGGCAGGTAGATGAGAACTGGTACGAAGGGAGGATCCCAGGGACATCCCGACAAGGCATCTTCCCCATCACCTACGTGGATGTGATCAAGCGGCCACTGGTGAAAAACCCTGTGGATTACATGGACCTGCCTTTCTCTGCCTCCCCAAGTCGCAGTGCCACTGCAAGCCCTCAGGTATCTAAGCTTCTCGTCACTGGTTTTCATACTCAGCGTGTGAGTTTTCTTAGTCAACAGTGCTGTTGGCACACAGCCTCTCTGGGGAGGTTTTTGAGCACTGCAATTAAAAACTGTCTGCAGGAGGCCGGGTGTGGTAGCTCACACCTGTAATCCCAGCACTTTGGGAGGCTGAGGTGGGTGAATCACCTGAGGTCAGGAGTTCGAGATCAGCCTGGCCAACATGGTGAAACCCTGTCTCTACTAAAAATTCAAAAATCAAAAAAAGATGGCGGGCGCCCGTAGTCCCAGCTACTCGGGAGGCTGAGGCAGGAGAATTGCTTGAACCCGGGAGGCGGAGGTTGCAGTGAGCTGAGATCACGCCACTGCACTCTAGCCTGGGCGACAGAGTGAGACTCTGTCTCAAAAAAAAAAAAAAAAAAAAAAAACTGCAGGAAAGCAGACTGTACACTGGACTTTGTCTTCATGCATACAAATGGCCTTTTCCAGTGCTTGGTTGAAGATATATTATCTCAGAGGAAAAGAAAGAGTCAGATAATTGCTCTGGGAATAAAGTGACTAGGGAAAGAGAAACAAGAGCCTCTATCAGTTGGTCCCTCCTGGGTGAAGCTGTTGGTGTGGGGACCACCACTGTGTCATAAATCCCATGGTCCAAATGTGGTCCTCAGTCATCTTGGCCAAAGTTGGCCTGCAGAAGACAAAGGCTGAAAGAGAGACTTACACCTTCTTCTTGTCAGCCACGTAGACCAGGTCCAAAGTGTTTGCATTCACCGGAACCAGGTTGACTGGAACAAGTAACTTATAGCATCTCAGTCTCAGTGGGCTGAAAGGATGTAGGTTTATAGGCATGGTAAGATGTTGGCTCTCCCAAACATTAATTATGAATAAACTTGTTTAGAAATATAAACTATTCCAAACTGATCCCCACTTTCCCAAAGCCAAGAAAATGTCAGAACCTTGAGTTCAGGGTGATATGGTGGGGGTGACATCCTGTGAAAAAGTCCAGCCAAACCACCATGTATGTTGTAAGGAGGTTGGCAGAGGAACAAGAGTAGGACCTGGGGGCCCAGGTTGACCCTGAGACGATGCCTCTTGTCTAGTCCTCTAATTGTTTCCTCCTCTGACACCTGCTCATCACTGACCCCAGTAGAGGGTTCTTGGCAGAAAGCATTAAACAGGCTTACCCAGGGCTTCCTGCACAGTGACAGCCGCATCCTGTTGTCTTATAGGACAGGGTGTGTGACTGGGGCGGGACATTCTGCTTTGTAAGGATGCAGAGAACTCAGCTACGTTTTTCACTTGACTGTAGCCAAGAATGATTGTAAAACAAAACTAGTACACTACTCATACTCCTCTCTGGAAGACTCTGCTGAGCTCCCAGAGAAAATAAAACCTCAGGGAAGGGCCATGGCAGTGCGGGGCCACCTTTCCCCATGGTTCCGGGTCAGGGATCTGGATGCACAGGGGCTGGGGGGCTGGGATAGGGAGCTTCCAGTGGGTCCCTTTGAAACTCCAATTCTGCAAAGCAGGCCGGCCTCATCCGTCACTACTCTGACGGGAACCTCTCTCCATCTCCACACCTGTGGCTGCTTCCTCCACCCACTGCCTGCACACATCAGGCTCATGTTCGCACATGCTCACATGCACACTCACCCATCCTGGTTTCTCCCCAGATGTAACCCAAGGATTTCCTTTTTGGACACCAGAGTGTCCTTGCGCATCCTCTCCATTTCATTCCTCTTTATATACCCCTTGTGATTATTTTCCTTCTTTTTCCTTTATGCTGACACTTGTACCTTTTGCTTCTTTCTTTTGTTTTCCTCTCTCTTCTTCTTTTTAAGTTTTCCAGTCACAGCAAGCTCATCACGCCAGCACCCTCATCTCTGCCCCACTCCCGCCGAGCCCTGTCCCCCGAGATGCACGCCGTCACCTCTGAGTGGATCTCGCTGACTGTGGGGGTCCCAGGCAGGCGTTCTCTGGCCCTGACCCCACCCTTGCCTCCTCTGCCAGAGGCTTCTGTCTATAACACTGACCACCTCGCCTTGTCACCAAGGGCCGGTCCCTCCCTGTCTCTCAGCCTCCCCCATTTGAGTTGGTCAGATCGTCCCACCCCACGGTCAGTAGCTTCTCCACTGGCCCTACCTTCCCCACACAAAACCTACGCCCTAGCACCCGCTTCCCAGGCCTCCCTTCACATGAATGGAGACGGTGGTGTCCACACGCCATCTTCAGGCATCCACCAAGATAGCTTCTCGCAGCTGCCACTGGGGAGCTCTGATAGTGTCATCTCCCAGCTTAGTGATGCCTTTAGCAGCCAGAGCAAGAGGCAGCCATGGCGCGAAGAGAGTGGACAATATGAGAGGAAAGCAGAGAGGGAGGCAGGCCAGAGAGGCCCTGGCGGACCCGAGATCTCTAAGAAGAGCTGCTTGAAGCCTTCAGACGTGGTCAGGTGCCTGAGTACTGAACACAGACTCTCAGATCTCAACACCCCTGAGGAGAGCCGGCCCGGCAAGCCCCTGGGTAGCGCTTTTCCAGGAAGTGAGGCTGAGCAGACAGAGCGGCATAGAGGTGGCGAGCAGGCGGGGAGGAAAGCTGCTCGGAGAGGTGGGAGCCAGGTAGGCCTGCAGCATGCCGCGTGTGCACTTGGCGTCTCACTTGGCAGGGTGGGCTGCACGTCTCGCCCCGGTCCATCTACGGAGGCCAAGTGAATGCTGGTGAGACCATTTGCTTGCCTCGGGAGCAAAGAGATGGCCCCGGAGGGAATGGGGGGACATGAATTCAGGTGCCAGGGCTGGATACAGTTGGAGGGAAAGGACAGGCTGTATCTGACCACTTGAGGTCATTCGGAAGTTATCTCTACTTTGAATGCCTCCTGGCCTGCTGCAAGGGCCTCTGAGAAGGCAGACCTTCCTCACGTCCCATGTATGCCTTGGAGATGACCCTCGGTTTGCTTTGACTAATACAGCTGAGAACACCAGGCTTTGGTGTGGTGGTGTGGTTTGCTTTTATGTAAGATGCACTTTGTTTCCATAACCCATGGTGCTCTGCTAGTGCTCGGTTCTGTCAGGTCTTTGTCCTGTCTCGTGTTTGTGTGGGCACGCGGGGCCTTTGTTTGCCACGCAACAAAGGTGTTTTGGTTCTGGAGAGGAGAATGCAGGCCTCCTGGGGCCCTGACTGGCATGGGGTATCCTTGAGTAGGCATGCCAGGTTTTTGGGTGAGTGTCCCATCTTCTCTCTGGGTCAGCTACAAAGAGTGCAGCATTTGGGCAAAGGTAGCCTTAGGGTGTTTTGAGACCTGAAAATTTTTTTGGAGACATGAAATTAGCAACTAAACAAATCACAATTCTGATTTTGGCTATGCTGTTTACTACTGCTAAAGTCAAAGACTTAAGCAACTCCTCTGAAGCAACCAGGTTTGAATGCCAGCTCCACCTCTTACTGTCTAGTGACTTGGGAGTTACTTCCCCTCTCTGAGACTCAGTTTCCTCATCTGTAAAATGGAGATGATAGCACCTATGTCAAAGAGTGGTTGAGTACAAGGGCTTATGATCCTGGGAACATGGTCAGCACTTTATAAATGGAAGCTATAGAGCCACCATCTTGGGTGATCTAGAACTGCTTCTAGAACTGAGAATATTCTTAGAACCGCCTTAGACCCAGATCGAGTTCCTGAAGATGTCTGCAAGCCATTTATTAAGTATCTAGTATGTATGATGTCCACAGTAAATAGTGCTTAACCCTTAGGCTTGCAACCTCAGTTTCCCTTTGAGGCTGTAGTTATTCCGTCTATGAATAAGACCTGCAGGTACCAGCCTCTGGGCAGAATACAAGGGTCATTTGTCTCTCCTCTTGAGGACCCTAAGTTCAAGCCTCCTCAAAACAAGGAGGAGCCTACAAACATAGCAATACCACCAGGGCAATAATAGAGGCATGCTTGGGGGACACAGGAGCACAGAGGCTTGAGACACACTAGGCCAGACTTCCAGCTCCAGCCAAGCACATGTGGGCCCATGGGTGGGCCAGCACATCAGGAGTAGGGATCACTGAGGGTGAGCCAGGATGGGGTAGTTTATAAGAAATGAGGCTTAGTCTTTTGCTAGAAAGCCACTTAACCTCTCACATGCAAAACAGGAGTGGAGGCAGTCCATCGCTTGTAGGGCAAGGATTCAATGAGGTAATTAATGGAAGTTGGTGCTTGGCACGTGCCAAGGCTCCATATGTGGGATCTCCCGCTGCTGTGTGGGGCCGTAGGAAAGCAGCAATACCTGGCAAAGGCTTTGCCTGGCCCTGGAACAGGTTGAGGAAAAAATAGAAGAGGTGGTAAAGTGGCTAGCTGAAAAGAATTAAACGTCTCTGACACAGGAATAATTCTATAAATGTTCTAAGTCAACCCAAGGCACCCGAGGACATCCTTATCGTCAGTGTTGAGTCATCATCCCGGCCCAATTCCAAGATCCTGTGTGTATAGGAAGTGCGCACGGTGCCGGATCTCCGAGTAAGGTTAGGAGTATACGCTTCCTGCTTCCTAAGGCAGGATAGGAGTGGAGTAGCTGGCAACACTGAAGATTATGTTGATTGGAAAGTCAGGCTTGTTGAAACTTGGTGTTCCTTTCTTGGTGGGCCTCCAGACCCCAAGTGTACCACTTCCTGTCCCCTCCCTTCCTTCTGACCTCCTGGCACAAGCCCCTTTTCCATGGGTGTGCCCAGGCTGTGGCCTGGGGCTCGCTCCCCCTTGAGAGCTGGCATTTGTGTGAAAAGGGCTGCGCCCACACCTCCCCTTTAGCCACCTCACTTTCCCCTCCTGTGGCTGGAGCAGGAGCTGACAACTCTGGAAACGGGGTCCTTCGGAAGAGGCTCCTGTGTCTTGGGCCCCCTTTGGGTGACACACATGCTAAAAATGGAAAGGACTTATATGACAACCGTTCTCTGGCAGCCCCATCAGAATGACGTGACCACAGGCTGTTGCTTATTTGGAAAAATGCATTCCGGACCAGTTTGCGTATCAAGAGAACTGTCAGCCATTATGATCCTTGCTGAACTAAAGAGCTGAAACAAAAGTTCACTTTTATTATAGGTATTGGGGAGGTAGGTTGAGAATCTGACCAATGAGAGGGAATTTTACCTGAGAACCTTAAATGAAAAGACATTCTGAAATGTTATGATCATTTACTCTTTGAAGCATTTGGGATATTTCAGGCAGTTTGCTGCAAGAGACAGAGCGGGGTGAACATCATCAGGGCTTCCATTTAGATGTAACTTCTAGGAAGCTGTTGGGGCCAAGGGAAAGTTTCCCTTTTGTCCTTTGAAGTTTCCCTAAAAATTACTGATAAGAAGCAAAAAAATTTTTTTCTTTTCTTTCCTTTTTTTTTTCTTTTTTTTTTTTTTTTTTGAGTCAAGGTCTCACTCTGTCATCCAGGCTGGAGTGCAATGGCACAATCTCATTGCAACCTCTGCCCCCAGATTCAAGACTTCTTCTACCTCAGCCTCCTCGAGTAGCTGGGACTACAGGCACATGCCACCATGTCCAGGTAATTTTTGTTTTGTTTGGTAGAGACGGGGTTTCACCATGTTGGTCAGGCTGGTCTCAGACTCCTGACCTCAAGTGATCCTCCCGCCTTGGCCTCCTTGGATTACAGGCATGAGCCACCACACCCGGCCAAGAAGCAAATTAATAGGAGAAAAGGCATACAGTTTTATGTGACATAGGAGCCTTCAGAATGAAGACCCAATCCCCCAATGGAGTGCAGAAGCTTATACCATCTTGAGGTTACAGAAGAATGGGGGCTCAGAGGATGGCCAAAGACAGGTTATGGTGGTAAATCAGATTTTAAGCAGCAAGACACGTTATGGGAGGGAGAAAAGTAAGGCTTGGCTAGCAAAGGGGGTCTTGTTATTTAGATGAAAGCTCACAGGTAGCAGCCTCAGAGAGAATAGATGGTAAATGTTTCTTTTAGGCCTTTAAAGGTGTCAGCCTGTCAGTTCATCTTTTCTAGATCTAGACAAGGGAAAGCCTCAGAGAAAACCTGGCTGCATCAATGCAGATTTTTCTCTATAAATACAAATCTCCTGCACAAAAGACAGCTTTGCAGAGCTACCTGTTTTTGCTGGCTCTCTGACAGCCATCCCAAAATATGTCAAAAAATATATTTTGGAGTAAAATATTCTGATTTCCTTTAACACCTTTCCTGACAGCCTCCCCCACCCCTGCATGAGTGGATTCAGTGCTCTGACTTTGTGCTGCCACAGCCCCTGCAATGGTCTGAGTGAGTGAGCCTCTCTCAGCCCCCTTTGCTTCCCTGTGTTCCCATCAAGTATCAGTGCTCCAAGGGCAAGACCATGATACCTGATGTATGGAAGGCACTCAGTGAATATTTGTTGAATGAAAGAAAAGGCAAGCCAGACACCTGTAATCTGGGATTACAGGTGGCTTACACCTGTAATCCCAGCACTTCGGGAGCCTGAGGCAGGCGGATCTCTTGAGGTCAGGAGTTTGAGACCAGCCAGCATAGGGAAACCCCATCTCTTCTAAAAATACAAAAATCTCTTCTAAAAAATAAAAAAAATCAGCTGGGCGTGGTGGTGCATGCCTGTAATCCCAGCTACTTGGTAGGCTGAGGTGGGAGAATCACTTGAACTCAGGAAGCAGAGATTGCAGTGAGCAGAGATAGGGCCACTGCACTCCAGCCTGGGTGACAGAGCAAGACCCCGTCTCAAAAAAAAAAAAAAGAAAGAAAGAAAGAAAGAAAGAAAGAAAGGAAGAAAGAAAGAAAAGACAAACAATGACTGACCCCAACTAAAGGAGTTTAGGATCTCCAACAGGGGAGTAAGATCTGTTCCCAAATAATTATAATGCAAATAAGGAAAGAGAGTCACAAACTACACCCCCTGGAAGATCAAGATGGGGAGAAATAATAACAAGGGAGGAAGGTGGTTGTCTGGAAACCTCAGGAAAAAAAATGCTGGGCAGGATGTCAGAGCCCCAGCACGAGGAGGTGGTTGACTTGAGTGTTGGTAAGAAAAATTGACTGATAACAGTATAGGTTTGAAGAAGGAAAGTTTATTAGAAAGAAAGAATACTGCAAAAGGGTGCAGCAGGGCACTCAGTGAGAGAGGACTGAGCGCACTGTGGTGGATTTTCTTCAGGAGTGTTTATGGACCTTAAGGCGGAAGCTTAGGGGCAATTTGGACCATACTGGCCACATAGGTCATAAATGATTACATCTGTAGATGTTTTGGTGCCTTAATGTCAGCAAGGGTTGCACAATGAGTTTCAGCATGCCATTCCAGAGATGTGTAGAAATTCTAGTTACTTATAAATTTGGAGGGAAAGAAATCTGGGACCAGATGCCTGCTTTAAATGATAGGGAAGTCTAATTACTTCTGATTTTCCCAGATAAAGAATTTGGCCTGTTTGATGGTCACCAGGTGGTCATTGCTCCCTTCTAAATTCCTCAGATAAGGAGTTTTTGCCTCTGGGGCCTGCTGGATGGTCACCAGGTGATTTTGCTCTCCTCAAAAAAGTAGCATTTAATCTGAGCCTTAAAGAATAAGAGTTTTTCTCACAGGTGTACAACAGGAGGGTGGGACTCAAGGCAAATAGCTCAAGCAAAGGCCCAGAGGTAGGACCATGAAAGGTATGCATGGAGAATGATGCATTCCTGGTTTGGGTGAGGCTTCTGGTGTCCACATGTGAATAGAAAAGGGGATTTCTGGAGAAGGGGCTGGGACCAGAACCTACGTCAGGAGTCACGGTGACCCTTTGAATCAGTCACCTGCCCACCTCCTTCAACTCTGCAAATGTGTGGACACTTCGTGTGAAATGGTTTGACTTTTCCCTCCTAAACTGGTTTACACTGGGTCAGTTGCCCATGTTTTTAGGTGTGTTTTTTATCTGAACAGCAGAAGAGAGTGAGTGAAATGAATGCAAGGGTCTTCAGGGACATCAGGAAGGGGTGGGAAGAGCACTGGATTGAGAGTCAGGGTTCCAAGTTCTAGCTCTAGCTCTGCCATTGGTTTGCCAGGTATCTTTGGTTGAGTCACTTCTCTTTCCTGGCAGCTACTCTGTCCATAAACAAAAGATTCAGACAAGAAAAATGCCATTCCTTTTAGCTTTGATATCCTTTGATTAGGTAAAAATCCTGCATGAATTTTAGTTGAAATGAGAAAGAAGAACACATACAAAAGTTTAAGTCAGGGGTTTATAATCAATTTACAGACCTTCACAATGGAAAAATAGAAGCTCTTCCTTTTAATTTTTGAGAGACAACTTATTGGATGAAAAATGTGCATACAAAATGCCCAAGCATTCAGAATTATCACCGAAGTTCTTGGATTTTCTTGAGCGCAATTTTGGCCAACAACATTTGGAACAATCAAGAAGGTACGCTGGGCATGGTGGCTCGTGCCTGTAATCCCAGCACTTGGGAGGCCGAGGCAGGCAGATCACTTGAGGCCAGGAGTTTAAGACCAGCCTGGCCAACATGGCGAAACCCTGTCTCTACTAAAAATAGAAAAATTAGCCAGGCATGGTGGTAGACATCTGTAATCCAAGCTACTCGGGAGGCTGAGGCATGAGAATTGCTTGAACCCAGGAGGTGGAGGTTGCAGTGAGCTGAGAGCATGCCACTGCACTCCAGCCTGGGTGACAGAGCAAGACTCTACTTCAAAAAAACTTTAAAAAGTAAACAAAGGAAAAGAAAGTAAGGGGCACAGGTCTGATGGTAGTGAGTTATCTCAATTCATTGTTCACAGTCAGTTACAGATCAAATTGGTTGTTCCACTAAAAAATAGAAAAAGAAAGCAAAGGGAAGATCATCTTGAAAAAGCCTATCACTTGCATGATCAAATATTTACGGAGTTTCTCCATGACAGAAGCACTATTTGTTGACTGGCATCCAGCCTTGGTTTTTAAGAGTTTTTACAATGTGTGAGAGTACCTCCTAGAACTTTTGAATTAAAAAGAATATTTAGAGACCATCTACTCCAGTAACTGATAACTTTTTCTAGATCAAGAACCTTTGAGAATCTGAGATCAGCTGAGGACTGTAGGCCAGTAGTTTGGGGAGGAGAGTGACACACAGTTTTGCATCGTTTCAAGAGGCCCACACCCAAGTCCATCTGTGACAGACCAGTAGGTTAAGAGCCTCCAGTCTTTTACAATGAGATGAGAAAACCAAGGCCTGAGGAAAGTGACAAAACTTTTGTGATGTTAGTTTGGTTCCTAAAGGGAAGGAAGCTAATCAAATAAAATCTCAATATACAGGAAAGCTGTGTGTCCTCAAAGCATCTGTCTGAGAAGCATGAGAACAAACTATAGGCTTAGAGAAGGGAGAAGGAGGCAAAGTGACTCAAGACAGAAAGATGTGACTTCAGAGGGAACACTTCTCAACACAAGGAAACTAAGTTCATTCCCAGAAAGATAAGAACAGAGGCATAGGCCTGCCTTGAGGATGGAAATCAGAAATAGAAGAGGAAGCTGTGATGTAACCTGCAAGAAAAAAGAAAATTTAAATGTTAAGATACTCAAGTAAATATAGGAGACATTTTCCTTTGACTCACTCAGAAGGGAAATCTCTAAATAGAGGGCATTTAACAGCTTACGGGATGGGGAGAGACGTTGGCTGCAGTACTTACAAAAATAAGCAGCAGGTATTCTCTCAACACTAATGTTAGGGAACTGGCCGGGCATGGTGGCTCACACTTTCGGGGGCCAACACAGGAAGATCTCTTAAGCTCAGGAGTTCGAGACCAGCCTGAGCAGCACAGGGAGACTACGTCTCTACAAAAATAAAAACATTAGCCAGGAGTGGTGGCGAGTACCTGTGGTTCCAGTTACTTGGGAAGCTGAGATGGAAAGAATGCTTGGGTCTGGGAGGTCAAGGCTACAGTGAGCCATGATCACACCACTGCAGTCTAACCTGAACAACAGGAAAAAAAAAAAAAAAGGGTAAGGGACTAAGACCCAAAGCTAAAGTGTGTACCCTTATGAAAGTGTTAGGAGAATGGGGCATGTCAGTAGAAAGTGCCAGCCACAGGGTACTGGACAAATTAAGGTGACCTGTTGGTCAGCATCCCTCTCTAGCTCTTCTGATATCTTCCTCTGGCAGAACACAAACCTCGAAGGTTGGGGTGTGGTGGAGTGTGCAGAACTTGGAGTCTGAGAGACAGATGTTCCAATACTAACTGTTCACATTCCCAACTCAGACATGGCAGGTCTTCGTTTTCTCATTTGTAAAATGAGGTCAATGTTGAGCACCTTCTTGGGTTACTATGAGAATTAAATGAAATATAATAGAGATGAAAGCAGCTAGCGCAGAGCCTGTAATGGAATCATAAATAACCTGTTGTGTGATGTCAAGGTACCACGGAAATGAAACAAAAGTAGTTTACTTTATCCACCTTACCCTGTTCCACCTAAGAGAGAAAATGGTGGCGGGGGACGGTGGGGGGAAGAGAAGAAAATAGAGAATGGGAAAATCATTTTACTTTGGGTTACACAAATCGAGAATTTAGAAAATTTGGAATTTGTGCTCCCCAAATTAGTTTCTTCTACCTTCAGTATAAAGGCATAAGCTATTCTTGGAAAGCCTTTGGTTTCTTTACACTTGAGTATGTATCTGCCATTACTCCCCTAACTGTCTTATGAAAGAAAGAGAAGACTGTATGATAGTCTATGAAGAGAAGTCTGAGCACTGGGTGAATATTTACTGAGCATGTAAGTTTAGTGTTGTAATCAGATTCAAATTACAACAAAGTAAATGTGTTGTCTATTGAGCGATTAGCAAGGAGATAAAATCTAGGTGGTAAGCAATTGAACTAGTTGTTTGTAATTCATTTTGTATTTAAGCTGTGATCTTTTTCTCAGTAAACTTAATAAGATAACTCAGTGGAGTCAGAGGCTGTTTAGAGGGTGCTCTGGTGATTTCCTGAAGCTCAAACCCAGGAGACTGAATCATTCGGGCCTTTCTACTCCCCTGGAAGAGTTTGCCCATGATGTTCCAGTAGGTGCAAATCTTCTATGACTATTCTGGGGCAGTCACTTGGGATGCTTCCAGAAGTGAGCACTCCAGCCATATCTGGAGGCTGTAGTCAAAAGCCTTCCCCCTGCCAGTCTTCAGTAAGCAATGAGTAGAGTGCTGCCTCCCTTAAGCCAGCTCAGCCCCTGGCCACTCCTACTTCTTAACCCATAGGACAGGCACATTGCAATCATGGAGCGTTAAAGCCAAAAAGGACATTTATGTAAATTATGTCCAATCCTCTTAAGTATTTTAGAACTCGAAGTCCTAAGACATTAAGCATTTTGTTCACAAGACAATCAGTTAGTACAGAGCATGGCCTGGAACCCGGATTTTCTCACTGTCCCACTGGGAGGTCAGGGTAGGTCATGAGAAAGGTGGGGTGGGGTCTGAGAAGACTTGGGACGTGAGACGACTAGAGGAGTGCCGTCTCTGTGAGACTTGGGCAGATTAGGGGAGCAGCAGAGCCTCGCGCTGTTTCTAGAGGGGATTTGGGGCCGGGAGCAGTTGAGTTTCTCTGTCCTGTCCACATCGTCAGGACTTCCTGCTGTTCTGTAGCCTGTGTGCAATTGATTTGGGTCCACAAGGCCTTGGCGCACACCCAAAGCTGGAAGCGGATGCTTAGTAACTCCACAGTAGCGCCAGGTGTTCTGTGGATCCAAAGGGATTAACAGCTCCAGGGAGGCTAAGATCTGATTTCTGGGGGATTTCTGTGAACTGAAAGTAGAAGGGCAACAGCAAGGACGCATGCAGGTTCACCCAACTGGGGAGAATGAAGCAAGCACTCCAGGCCGGGAGAGGCGACTTGTGTACAAATACAGAAGAAAGCAGTTTCTAGATCACGGACTATCATCTGCTTACTATTAATGGGGGAAAGGAGGGAAGTGCAGTGTGTGCGCGCGCGCATGTGCTGGGCTCGTTGTTTTGTAAACAAGTGAAAAACTAGAATGCCATCGCCAGAGTCGGCAATGTCCTTCGCATGAGATATACTCCCTTTATTCTTAACCCTAATGAAGTCCTTGTTAGAATTTGTATCTTCTTTTAGGCTTAAATAAGGGCAGACCCTGAGGACCTGGGGAGGGTTCAGAGCAGCATTGTCTAGTAGAAATATAATGTGAGCCACATGTGTGATTTTAAAATGTTCTAGTAGACACAGTAAAATGGAACAACTGAAATTTTAACTAAAAATTATTACTGAGATTTTACATTCTTTATTTTGTACTAAGTTTTTGAAATCCAGTGTCTATTTTTACACATAACACGTTTCACTTCATACTTGCTACATCTCAAGTGTCCAACAGCCACCTGTGGCTACTGGCTACCATCTTGGACAGGACAGGTCCAGAAGAAGCACAATGCAAAGCTGTAAAGTGGTTAGAAAATGGGGACAGGAAAAAAAAAAAACATACCTAGAGGGGAAAAAAAAATCTGAGGATAAACAGCCTGCAAAATGAAGGGCTGATTCTTGTGATGGATAGTGATGGTTTCCGTTTCCACTGAGGGTCTACCCCCATGCCATGTCTCCGTCCCCTGAAAAAAAACAAAACAAAACTGGTTTACATTTCAGTTATGTAAGCTATTTCACTTAAATCTAAACAGAGAGAAATTGAGTCTTAGCTGATAGAATAAATGTTTATCTTGACTTCTTCCTTCATTTATTCAATAAACGCTAAGTGAGGCACTCAGTCATCCCTACCTCTTAGGAATGGGGTTAAGTTTGTACTATACAGATGTTAAAGCTATGATGATGATTATCCTTAGCTTGGGGTATGGCCTGAGACCAAGGAAGGTACAAGGTGGGCCATCAATATCCCTTTCAGTACTATAGTTCACAATTAATGATTGGATGCTATTGCCATACACCGTATCTTTTATATAAGGAAATGTCTTTGAACACCTAGAGTAAAAAGTATTCAAGAAGAGAAATGATAGATAGTGCCTGTTTTCAGACAAGGCAGAAATTGGGTATTGCTATCATAGTTACACAAGCAATCGAATCATGATTCAAGAGGGAGGTGGCAGGTGGTATATGGAGATTAGACGTCAAAGGGCTCAGCTCTCACACTACTTTGTGCAAACCTCACAAGGTCAGGTCCCAGCCACCTGGCAAAGGCCTTAATGTCCTGAGACATTGTAGAAGAAGCATGAAATGGCCCCTTTCATTTTATCCCTTCCTTTACTTCTGTCAGAGTCTGAGGTGACTTGTTTGAGTGACTGCAGTTTAGAAGGAGTTTAGCGAACTCAAAGACTCTTCCGAAAAGGACAAGAGTATAGAAGTGGGGCCGGGCACAGTGGCTCACGCCTGTAATCCCAGCACCTTGGGAGGCCGAGGTAGGTGGGTCATTTGAGGTCAGGGGTTCGAGACCAGCCTGACTAACATGGTGAAACACCATCTCTACTAAAAATACAAAAAAATTAGCTGACTGTGGTGGCCCATGCCTGTAATCCCAGCTACTTGGGAGGCTGAGGCAAGAGAATTGCTTGAACCTGGGAAACAGAGGTTACAGTGAGCCCAGATTGCACCTGGGTGACAGAGTGAAACTCCGTCTCAAAAAAAAAAAAAAAAAAGTAGTGCCTGGGATGGAACTCCTCTGAGCCTTAAATTCCTTATTCTGCACTCCTCAAGTCAGAGGGTTAGTACAAAAGTCAGGTATGTAAAGGACCTATATATCCTTGTAAAATATCAGGTTCTTTTTACTGTATTTGATTCACTGATCCTCTTTTCAGCACCAAATTGTTTGCCAGATAATTGATTCCAGTCACTCCTTTGGGATGAGTGAAGCTGAGTGGAAGGATGCTAGGTTTCTGTAAGCTATGGAGATCTTGCCAAGAGATTGTCTATATCCTCTCTTTTTTTTTTGTACTGCATTTGACCTGAGGTCATGAGGCCACCAGCTGGAATTTGGAAATATTTTATTTTTTATGAGAACTTTTGTTTTCATGAGGTGTGACCCAGACCACCGGTCTTGGCATACTGTAGCCAAAGAATCTCAGTGTAGGGCAGTTGAGGTCCTCTGCACCCTTGCTGCCTAAAGTTGGTCTGTGAACCAGCAGCGTCAGTACTACCAAGTAGAAATGCAGAATTTCACAATACAGTCCAGGTGTATCAAGTCAGAGTCTACATTTTAACAGGGTCCCAAGTGATATGTATATATACATTAAAGTTTAAGAAGGATGGCTCTACAATATCCCAATTAGTTATAGTCCACAGCAGCCTCAGCTTAAACAGCTGCCATGGCAGCCAACTCATTTCCTCTTGTGGCAGCCCCTTGTATTGTTGGATTGTTTGGAAGTTCTCCCTTCTGTCATGTTAAAATCTGCATATCATTATCACCCACTCAAGGTGCCCCGAGTAAGTTTCATTCTTCTGAAAGCCCACATAGAAGTTACTTGGAAATGTCCATTTCTTTCCTTTGTGATACGGACACCTTAATCCAGAGGCGGTGAGTGGAGTGTGGGTGGTAAGTGGAGCCACACGAGGTCGGCTCCCAGTCACCTGGCAAAGACCTAACATCCAGAGTCATTGCAGAAGGAGCATGACATGGCCCCTTTAGTTGTGCCTCTTCCTTTGCTCCTGTCAGAGTGCAGGGTGACTGGTTTGAGTGGTTGCAGTTTAGAGGGGGTTTGGAGAACTTGAAGAGGCTTCCTGAAAGGACAGTGGTATTGAAATGATGCCTGCAATGGAAGTTAGTCCTGCAGGGCTTGCTAACGGATGAAGACATTTCCAGTGGAGGTGAACAGGAGGGGGTGGTCTGGTGGAGGGGAAAGAGCAGCCAAGCCACTTTACCTCTTACTTGCTGTGTGATATTGAGGAATGCACGAAACCCCTTTGAGCATCAGCTTACTTGGTTTTTAAAGAAAACAATGACAAACCCTGTCTTTCCTGACTCCAGGGTTTCTGAGGGACTCACTGAAGATGAGGTCAATGAGCACACTCTATAAAGTAGAAGATGGTCTAAGGATGAAAGACAAGGTCAGATGGGACAATAGATGAAGCCAGGAGAAAAGCCTACCACTGACTTGCTGTGTAACCTCAGGGGAGGCTCTCACTCTCTCTGTCTCTCTGTGAAACAAGTGGGTCATACACAAAAGATTTCTAAGTGTGCGTCTAGAAGGCCCTGGAATTGTGGCCTATTGCTTTTTTTTTTTGAGACAGGGTCTTGCTTTGTCACCCAGGCTGGAGTGCAGTATTGCAATCATGGCTCACTGCAGCCTGAATCTCCCTGGCTCAGTTGATCCCAAGCAGCTGGGACTACAGGTATATGCTGCCACACCTGGCTAATTTTTGTATTTTTTTCGTAGAGACGGGGTTTTGCTTTGTTGCCCAGGCTGGTCTCCAACTCCCAGGCTCAAGCAGTCCTCCTGCCTTGTCCTCCCAAAGTGCTGGGATTACAGGCGTGAGCCACCATGCCTGGCTGGCCTGTTGCTATTATTGCATGTTACCTGGAGGATTTTTTCAAGGTTGGCTCTTCAGGGTATTTACTTAGAAAAACTTCCTAGAGCTTAGAATTGAATCCTCTCTGGGGGACATGGTTCTAAACACTCTTCTAGTGAAGGCCTGGCCCCTGCAATGGAAGCCCCACTCAAAAGGCGGGTCTGCTTGACCATGTGTTTCTGTGTCAGCATGTGGTACCTGGGTTGGTAAGTGAAGAGTGACAGTTTTGTCACACACAGTCCTATTTCTGGAAGCAAGCTCTGTCCTACAAGCTATCTGAACTCATCTCATACCTCACCGGAGTGTGTCATTTGCAGATTTTTCCAGGGGAATGATCTTGGTTGATACTTCAAATCTTACCAAGGAAGTTTTCAAAATGTTATTCCCTTTTCTAAGTTTCTGAAATACAGCAGACCTGATGGTTCTACGGGCCTGCTCTGCTAGAGGGGCCTTCCTGTCAACAAAATAACCAAAACTGGCTTTGGGTTCAGCAGCCTTCCCTAGATACTTACTAGCCGAGCGTGAGGGGACCAATATGTGTGAAGGGACATGGCTAAGATGGCCTTTCTGAGTCTCTCTCCTACCAGTCTGGGGACCCTGTGTTGTTCATCCTCACCTCACTGCAGCCATGTTTCCAGTTTCCCATTTCATTTCCCGGATGCTTGCTTCTAACTCTACATTTGCATTTTCTTCTGTGCACCCACCGTGTTGTTGTGGAGACTTGGTGGCCATAGGCCGCCAGTATCCGGTGTCATCCAAGCGTGATGGTGTGGTACGTGGATTTGCTCATGCTTTTATTTTGAATCCTTTCCAATGTGACATCTGCTAAAATGTCTCCCTTATAATTTGCTTGGTGATCACAGCTTTCTCATCATTCATTGAGAGCAGGACCTGATCTCACAGAATCTGAAAAGAGCTATGTGGTAAGATGCCTGTTGAATAAGACTGCAGCCTTTCCAAAGAGAATTTTTACTGATCCTGCTTTTGGAATCTAGACTAGAATGATGCCTGGTTAACCCACAGAAACATTATTTACAAGAATTCTGTGGCTATTATAGTAGAACGAGATGTTAGGCCACTCCCTTACCCCCAGCCCCTGGTAAAGAGCAGAGGAATTTAGAGACAATATTTCTACTTTGCCTATATGTGGGATTAAATTAATGTATTAGTGCATGATCGGGGATACATACTTGCATTTCTACCCTAAAGTATTCCATTTGTAACAGTTACTCACTAATTACAGGCTTTTATGCTGCTTCCTTTTTTTTTTTTTTTTTTAATATTCTTACTAAATTCCAAATTCTTCTGTATCTTACCTGTTTTTCCATGCTTACGCCTGGATCCCTCCTGCACTCCACTACTGGAATATCTATTTTTTTAACCTGGATCTTCAACTCTGTTTTCTCCCTGGACTTATGTGCTTCGTCTGGAATGTTACATCTCTTCCTCTCTTTCTTTTTTTTTGTCCCCATGTTGACTGTTTTATTGGGGTTTCTGGATATCTTGGGGCCACCTCACAGGAAGCGGTTTGCAATGAGATCATAAACATTGCCGAAAAATCTGTTCATTACTGCGGCACTGTTTCTCATCCCCTTGACTTTCATCACAAGGTATCCCCTTCTGACAATAAATCATCTTTAATCATTTCTCAGCAACCTCAAGCCCAGCAGCGAAGAGTCACCCCCGACAGGAGTCAAACCTCACAAGATTTGTAAGTACTCCTGGTGAACTTCAGTTCTCATGTTCCCAGAGGACTGTTGGTCTTAGAAAGCGGGTCACTGGCTGAATATGGGGCAGTTGTTTGCAGAAATGAGTGAATTACTCCCAGGTTCTCTCCTAAGGATTTCTAGTGAAGGACATGTTCCGCATCAGCCGAGGTAAAAACAGGTGGCAGGTAAATAAAGGCCATCATAGACTGCTGGGGGAGAGAGACAGGTAAAGATTAACTGCTGTAGAATGGCAAATGAGAGCTGTGCTGACTGATTTCAGTGCTAGTGTAGCAGGAAGTTAGAGGAAGGAATGGTTAATTCTGACCAGCCATGAATGAAAGGGTTGCTTCATTCATTCATTCATAAAAAATTATCGGATACCTCCTATGTTTTAAGCACATAGGAGAAAACTCTGTGCACAGAGAAAGAGAGATTTGGACCAAGCACTGAAAGACAAATTGGTTTCTGAGAGCTAGAAAAGGGAGGAAAATATCTTCCCAGAGGTGAGGACCACATGTGCAAGGGCATAGAGTGGGTGTATTTGGAGAACTTGAAAGAGCCCGTGTAGCTGCAGCATATGCTTCATGGAAGAGATAGAGATGAAGCTCAGAGGTGGGATGGGACCAGATGGTAGATTCCAGAATGCAGTTGAAGTAAGTTTGGATTTTATTCTGTAGGTACTAGGGAGCCACTGAAGGTTTTTGAAGTAAGGAACATATTGATCATATTTTGTTTTAGGGAGATAACTCTGGCAACAGAGTGGAAGGTAGATTTCATAGACCAGGGACAAAGATGTTTGTTAGAAGACATCAATCCAGCTAAGAAGCCATGAGGGCCTGAGCCAGGACACAGTGGGCATTTTGTAACCATCGAAGTGAGTATGATTACCAACAGAGATACAGGTGAAGAAGCCTAGCCAGCCACAGAGACAGAGAAGGGGCAACAGGAGATGCCAGTGAGGGTCTAAAGACGTTCGCTTTCACAGAACAGCTGCAGCATCTGGTCAGCAGTGTCACCTGCCCAGAGAGGCCAAGAGTGGGAAATGAGAAATTTCCACCAGGCATTTTCCATGGCAATTGGAAAAATCCCTGGTGACCTCTGATAGGGCAGGGTTGGTGTTAGTAGGGGTGGCAGCAGGTGCTGTGTTAGGAAGGGTCGATGGTGAGTGGAAGGCGGGGGGCTGTAGATCAAGGGAATAGCAGAGGCAGGGGAGGTGTTTTTAGGGTGCAGAGACAAGCACATTTGTACCAGAGTAAAATGCCAATTAACGCAAATAAGATCTAAGTGAGGCCAGGTGCTCACAGCTGTAATCCCAGCACTTTGGGCGGACAAGGTGGGTGGATCACGAGGACAAGAGATCGAGACTGTCCTGGCCAACATGGTGAAACCCTGTCTCTACTAAAAATACAAAAATTAGCTGGGCGTGGTGGTGCGCGCCTGTAGTCCCAGCTACTCCGGAGGCTGAGGCAGGAGAATCGCTTGAACTCGGGAGGCAGAGGTTGCAGTGAGCTGAGATTGCACCATTGCACTCCAGCCTAGAGATAGATCAAGACTCTGTCTAAAACAAAAAGGAAAAAAAAAAGAAGTAAGTGAAGGAAGAGCCCAGGAAGGGGGTTCAACATGGCTTGGAGAAGGGACCTTTCTTTCCTCATGTGTGGGAGCAGAGGCAGGAAGGTGAGTGGAGGCACAGAGACTTAAATCTGGAGGGGAGGAGGATTAAGGTGCTGCGCACAGCAAGCTTCCAACTCGAGAAGTGGGTGTAGAGTGAGAGCTCTTGGCTGAGCTGGGGACACCAGGATTGGCAGGAGAGCTGGGGGAAGGACCCCATGGGACAATGTTCTGAGGAGTATGAGGTTCATCCCAAATTAGAACTGACTGGGGGACCCAAGCAACAAGAGTGTGGGACTTTGTCCAGCCAGTCTCCACTGTCTGGGAGTGAAAACAGAGAAGCAGATATTGGAGTTATTTCCCAGGGCTGAGGCTGGCAAAGCAGCCATGGTGGGAGTTAAAGGGCCCAGGCATTCTAAGAAACTGGCAAGAGCATGTTTTGGGAGGCCAGTAGGGGACTCCAAATTGAGTAGGAGACAGCAGGCAAATACAGAAACATGAAAAAAAAAAAAAAAGTATTTACCAATTGGAAATTGATCTTCATCTCTTAATTCCTCATTTGAGACCTTCCTTCTGGCAACCAGATCCATCCACCAAATTATCAATACGTTTGGATAAATATGGAAAGTAAAGTTGTCCCTTTGGTTTTAGCAGAGAAGAATGAACCTCTCATTCCTGGGAAGTGACTCCACTTGCTTGTTTCTAGTCTTTCTTGCTCGCACACTGGAATTCATTGACATCTACTGGAAATGGTAGATGATTGGCCCATTTACAGTTTTGCCTGCTACTGTTGTGTCTCAAAATAATAAACAGAGTTGTGAAGTTGGTGCATAGTAGGTGCCTCTTATGTATTTGTTGAAGAAATAAATAAAAACAAAGCTTTTCCTTGATGCCAAAGCAAGGATCAGATTTCACCACAAGCAGTGGCTGTTAGAACAGACAAAACAGCATAGACCCAATGCCTCAGGCCAACTAGCAAGTAAATAAAAATCTTGCCCTCAATGCTCACTGGGATAGAAAAAAGAAAAAAAGCTTTCAAGGGTTTCAGAAAAATGACATCCACATTTAAAAGCAGTGAATGAAATGTGTTCAGGCATGTAAAGAAACTCAAGATGGTTTTGCTAAGCAGTGAAGCAATTGGAATGTACTTTTAATAGCATATATATAGCTATTATATGTATTATATATGGCTATTATACACACACACATTTTTAAAAAACAAATGTTTTATGTTCTCCATTTGTATGACCAGAATGTAATGTCTCTGGGCCCAAATAACTTCTGATTGTGCTTCATAATCTACATAGATTATCCTATGTTAAGGAAAAGGCTTGGTTTACTTTAAAGCAGGGGTCCCCAATCCCCAGGCATTAGCACCTGAGTTCTGCCTCCTGTCAGATCAGCAGTGCATTAGATTCTCACAGGAGCATGAACCCTATTGTGAACTGCACATGTGAGGGATCCAGGTTATGCCCTCCTTATGAGAATCTAACTAATGTCCCGATAGTTTCATCCCCAAACCATCCCCCAGACCTCACCCCGTCTGTCGAAAAATTGTCTCCCACGAAACCAGTCCCTGGTGCCTAAAAGGTTGGGGACCACTGCTTTAAAGGCAGAGGTCGGCCGGGCATGGTGGCTCACGCCTGTAATCCCAGCACTTTGGGAGGCCGAGGCGGGCGGATCACGAGGTCAGGAGATCAAGACCATCTTGGCTAACATCGTGAAACCCCGTCTCTACTAAAAATACAAAAACTTAGCCAGGCGAGGTGGCGGGCGCCTGTAGTCCTAGCTACTCGGGAGGCTGAGGCAGGAGAATGGCGTGAACCTGGGAGGCGGAGCTTGCAGTGAGCCGAGATCGCCCACTGCACTCCAGCCTGGGCGACAGAGCCAGACTCCGTCTCAAAAAAAAAAAAAAAAAAGGCAGAGGTCGGGGTAGAGTGGGAGGTGCTCTAGATAAAAAGGCTTGGCTGTGGTGACCAAATGAAGCTAAGTAAGAGGACTGATCATGGCTTGCTTGTCAGAAGTTCTCCATCCTTCAGCCTTAATTAACTTATATGTGGAATGCATCTCCGCAAATGCTAAGTTATTAGGGAAATAGTCAATAAAATGCTTTTATCCCTACTGATAAGTAGGAAACACTACTGAAATGTTGATTGAACTTGAAATGGAGTTTAAAAATTCATTATTTAATCCTGTCAACATTTGAGTCACTTACTATTCATTTTTTTCATGTATAGATTTAGCTATCAAGCATTATATAGCTATATACCACAGAATGATGATGAGTTGGAACTCCGCGATGGAGATATCGTTGATGTCATGGAAAAATGTGACGATGGATGGTTTGTTGGTAAGAATCTCATCATGCTTTTCTTACTAGTTGTGTATTGAGGGAATAACGGGGCGAAGAGCCATGCAAAAAGCAAAGCAATCTTCTCTGCACAGAAAGAAGAGCCTTCTGAGCTTTTTACAACCTTGGGAATTCTGGGCCACCAGTCTGTGTTGCTATTAGGATGGTGTGGATGTTGCTTATGTTGAACCTGAAACCAAATCTGCTGCACAGAAGAGCAGTAGTCAAATTTATTAATTGGGTTTCCATTTATGTTTTATTTTTTTTATTTTTATTTATTTATTTATTGAGACAGAATCTCGCTCTGTCGCCCAGGCTGGAGTGCAGTGGCGTGATCTTGGCTCACTGCAACCTCTGCCTCCCAGGTTCAAGCAATTCTCCTGTCTTAGTCTCCCAAATAGCTGGGACTACAGGCACCTGCTACCACGCCTGGCTAATTTTTGTATTTTTGATAGAGATGGGGTTTCACCTTGTTGGTCAGGCTGGTCTTGAACTCCTGATCTCAGGTGATCCACCCGCCTCGACCTCCCGAAGTGTTGGGATTACAGGCGTAAGCCACTGTGCCTGGCCCTAGTTTCCACTTACATTTATATTGTGCATGTGTCTATTTTGCATCTGGAAATTTTATCTTTAAAACCCTTGTGAAATAACACAAGAAAATTTTTGACTGACCCTGTGTCTCCACCATGAAACTCAGGCATATGTGTAGACATTCTAAAGACCTTGTTTCCTCCAGGCTTTCAGTAGTATTAATCAAAGCAGCCTGCTTAATTAAAGGATTTGCCTGTATAAGAAGGAGAGAGATCAAACTTATTGAGATTCTGTTACAAACCAGACACTGTGTTTGTTATGCTTTTATTGACGTTCTCTCAACAAACAGCCCAGTAAGATAAGAATTATCTTCATTTATCAGATTCGAAAACTGAGGCCCGAACAAGAAGATCACCAAGGTAGCAAATAGTGGGGCCAGGATTTGAACTCAGGCCACCCATCTCTCCTAAAATCTGTGTTCTTTCTGCTCAGGCATGCATATAATGTTGGGAGATATTGACCCACTCTTTGCCTCAGTTTCTCCCCATAGAAGTGACTTTACCTTCATCTTCTTTCCAAAGACCAGCCCTTCCCTGATTTTTCTGGCAAAGCTTTGTTAAAGCAAAGTAGTATCAGGACTGGGGTGGTGAGGACAGCAAGACCTCAACATGAATGAGAAGTCAGAAAGATTTACTTTGTGCTCACCAGCCTCTTAGAGAACTACCCCATCCTCCCAAGGTCCACAGAAGCCCACAGCCCTCACTACCTTGAGTCGTCTGTTCATTAGAAATCAGGTCTGAGGCCGGGCGCGGTGGCTCAAGCCTGTAATCCCAGCACTTTGGGAGGCCGAGGCGGGTGGATCACGAGGTCAGGAGATTGAGACCATCCTGGCTAACACGGTGAAACCCCGTCTCTATTAAAAATACAAAAAATTAGCCGGGCGTGGTGGCGGGCGCCTGTAGTCCCAGCTACTGGGAGGCTGAGGCAGGAGAATGGCGTGAACCCGGGAGGTGGAGCTTGCAGTGAGCCAAG
Source organism: Macaca fascicularis (assembly GCF_037993035.2). Classification (NCBI taxonomy): domain Eukaryota; kingdom Metazoa; phylum Chordata; class Mammalia; order Primates; family Cercopithecidae; genus Macaca; species Macaca fascicularis. Next base: position 104,235,461 of record NC_088383.1, on the reverse strand, counting down.
ATCGCGCAGCTGCACTCCAGCCTGGGTGGCAAAGCGAGACTCCGTCTCAAAAAAAAAAAAGAAATCAGGTCTGAGAAGTCAATGACCACTCCAGGGCAGCACAATCCAATAGAAACACAGTGTAAGCTGTGTATGAAATTTAAAATGTTCTAGAAGCCCCATGGAAAAGAGTAAAAAGAAACCAGTGAAATTAATTCTAATGTATTTTGTAAACCCAGTGCGTTCAAAATGCTATCATCTGAACATGTAATCAATATTAAAAATTGTTAGTGAGTTATTTTACAGACATCTTTTCATACTAAGTCTTTGAAACCCAATGTGTATTTTATAGTTAACAGCGCCGCTCGTTTCAGACTAGCTGCATTTCAAGTGCTCAGTAGTCACACATGGCTATCATTTTAGAGAGTGCAGCGCTAGTAAGCACTAGCTGTTAAACTCGTTCAGCAGTATGTTTTTTTTATGAGAACTTAGGTGTGGGAAGGAGCACCAGTTCTCTAACAAAGGCCTGCCAGGCAGCTGGGTAAAGGAAGTATTTTGGGATGAGTATCTTCCTTGCATCCTTGAACTCTTCACTATTTTTTTTTTTTTTTTTTTTTTTTTTTTTTTTTTTTGAGATAGAGTCTTGGTTTGTCACCCAGGCTCAAGTACAGTGGCATGAACTTGGCTCACTGCAGGCTCTGCCTCCCAGGTTCAAGCGATTCTCCTGGGTCAGCCTCCCAAGTAGCTGGGACTACAGGTCAGCATCACCACGCCTAGCTAATTTTTATATTTTTAATGGAGATGGGGTTTTACCATCTTGGCCAGGCTGGTCTCAAACTCCTGACCTCAAGTGATCTGCCTGCCTCAACCTCCCAAAGTGCTGGGATTGTAGGCGTGAGCCACCATGCCCAGCCTCCTTGGTCACTTCGAAAAGTAGCGTTTTCAAACTACAAATAAAGTAGCCTAGCGGAACTCATTTTTCTCATCCATAAGGGAAGATGCTAACTAGCTATGTGGCCCTAGGCAAGTTTCTTATTATCTCTGGACCTTACCATCTCAGTTCTCTAGCCTTCTTAGCCATTCTCCGTAGGAGTTCAACTAGATGTTTTAGGTGTCCTAAGCTTTAATATATTTTTTTTTAGCTTAGAAGTTTCACTTTGGGTACTAATTCCAACCCACTGGTAGTGGCTGCTTGAGATGTTGTGTGCAACAGGATTCCGAAGCCAAATCTAAGCCAATTGTGATAAGGGTGCAATTATCAAATTGGGATGTCTGCTAAAGAGAGGATAATGATGACACAACATATATCTGCCACTCCTGCTTTAGAGAGAGAATCCCAAGGGAAGGAACTAGATTAAGGATCAGCAGTGCTGCCTGTGGAGCAGCCCAGGAAGGGCTTTGTTCCCAGATGGCTCAGTGCTCCTGGCTTAGCAGGAGCCCTAACAAGGTTAGTACCAAAGATGGGGACTCAACTGGGGTCTTAGGCACAAGCTTGATAGGAATTTCCTTTTGATGGGTGGCCATAGTCAGTGGGCTTTCAGAAACTGCATGGTCTAGAAAATCTAAATCCCAGGTATCTTCTTGTGTCAGATAAATGTGTGAATTCCTCCAGAAAGCAGAAGTGTTAGAAAGAGCAATGGACTGGGAGTCAGAAGACCTCGGTTCAGATTCTGCCTCTGATACTTACTAAGCGGTGGAACCTCAGACATGTTACTTCCACTCTCTGAACCTGGGTTCCTTCTTCTGAAAAACAGGAGTACTAGAAATGCCTACATTGCTTACCACCCAGCATTATTTGGCAGCCTAAGTGAGATAAGGTAGGGGAAAGGACTTTGGAAACCATATGGTGTTCTCTAAGCTGCAGGACTGTTAACAAGGGGCGTTTGAGCAGACATCCCTGCAGCGTGCTATCTCAACTCAAGTGAGTGGGTCTTCTCACGTTTCGTATGTGTGTGCTTTTTTGTAGGTACTTCAAGAAGGACAAGGCAGTTTGGTACTTTTCCAGGCAACTATGTAAAACCTTTGTATCTATAAGAAGACTGAAAACCATGGAGATTATTTTTATTGGAGGATGAAGCATCATTCATGAACCGATCTTTTTAGTTGAGTCAGTAGGAAAATTAATACAGTGGATAAAGTAAGAAGCAAAAGACAGGGGCAGAGAAGTGTTGTGTTTAAAACCCAAGCCTGTCTAAGGTTACTGTGTATTAGACAGGGCTGAACTAGTGTGCTGAACAAAAAGAATTGAGACAAATTGTATTTACTTAGCCGCTTCTGGGAGCCACTCCAGCCTTTCCCCTCCCCTCCACCTCTTGGGTAATCTGACCTGAAGCATAGTCTGGGATCAGAGTTAGCCAGAAATGCCTCCTCCTGCCCCAGCCTTAGAGAGCTCCCATCTCAAAGGAATCATTGATCCTGAAGGCTTCAAGCCCAAGGATGCACCAAGACCCCCAACCTACATTTCCCAGCTCCCCTGGAGCCAGCTGATCCTCTAACTGCTGGAGGTCAGTCTGGGCTGCCAATACTGTCCCCTAGACAAAGGTGGAGTCCCCCAAACTGCCCCAAGACCAAATCCCTCACTCAACCTGCTGAGGTGTGGATGGGGAAACGGAGGCAAAACTTAGGCGCCCAATGCATTCAGCCTGCTGTGTAGCAGTGCCGTTGACTGCCCTGGTGTTCAGACAGAAAAGCACACAAGGTTTGCCCATGAGAACTGGGGAGCAGATGGCCAAGCAGATAGGTTATGTCTGTTTTCTGAGTGATGAAGTCAGGAAGCCCTGTGGCTCTGGAGGCCACTTGTGGTTCATTCTTTTCCCATATCCTTGGCTTTTAGAAATGGTTACCTTCAGGACAGCGCAGCTGCATTTTTCAGAGCACTGTTGCTAACCTTTCTTTTCTGGCTTGTGTTTGCCTGGGACAGTTTGGAATTGGAAGGCCTATTCTCATAGAAAACCAAAAATGATGTTCATTCATTCATTTAACATACAGCAATATACGCTGGCTGCTGGGGGGACAACCAAAAGCAAGACATGCCCAGGGTTTGCTGTGGCTCCAGATCTACTCCCTGTAGGAGTTCAAGGATCACACAAAATGTAGTAACCAGGGTTGTGAATCTGAGTACACCCTGGCAAGGCTTCTCTTCAGACTGAAGCAGCAATTCTGCCACTACCAGCGGCAACCAGGACGTCTGTTCTTTGTGGGGGCCAGATCAGAAGAGAGAGGCCCCTGTGACATCTGGGGTGCGTGGTCACAGCTCTGTCCAACTCAAGGACGTTTATCGGCCTCTCTTAGACCCCCGAGTGAGACAAATGCAGAAATGACCCATTCCCTGCCCACCAGGAACTCGAGGTGATTGGGGAGACAGACACAGGAAAATGAACTTAATCAAGAGAGACCGTGATAAGTGCTGAGAAGGGCGTGAGGGAGGAAGAGATGAATTTTCCCTGGAGGAATCCTAGAAAGCATTGTCATATTTCCATCTCCATTAGCTCACTTTTAAACAACTAGGGTGCTGGAAGAACCTTTGTCTGAGGGTAGTTCATAGCTGGAAATACCTGGAATATTTTCCAGAGTCTCCAAACTGTCATCTCCCCCCACAGATACACATCCAAGCTCACAAATAGGAGTAACAATTATAGGTGGTAGGGTTGTATACAGGAAGCCCTGGCTGTCTGCATATAGCTCAGAATTACCCCAGGACCATTGTCCCAAAGTCTAAAGTCTTTACAGGTAGGCAAAATTTGTTTTCAATGCCTGTGGCTCAGCTGCTGTCACAAATACCCATCTTAGGATCCCACCAGCTTCCCACCCTCCACCAGACAGCCGCAGTACCCTCACTTTCTCCCTATTGTTCTTTCAAATCCTGTTCTCAGGAAAGAAACTGCCACTAATTCATTCACACTAAAGTGTAAGTGATTGATAATAGGAATGAGTTACCTCTTCCCACAGACATTTGTTTTTAAGTATGACAGAGCAGGGCCTTAATCCCAAGGGAAAAGGCTATGGCACTGGAGGGGGTGAGCTTTCTGGGTAGAAGGAGACGTCCTGATTTTCCTTAAGACCCAGTAAGAGTAAGACGTCTTGCTTTGGAAGGTCTGCTCCACCATCTAAGAGCACTGGTTTTTTGTTGTTGTTGTTGTTGTGTTTTTTTTTTTTACTGTCTCTGAGGGAATATAGTAAAAATGCATATGCACGTGCAATTTGCACGGCAGCATTTCACCGATTTTGGAATGTATTGGCTAATGTATTTCCTGGTCTTTAGATGCAAACGATTAATAACACTATCTTATCTAATAGTTTTTTGAGGGGTGCTTCTTGATTAAGTAGGTAATTTTGAACACCTCTTTAAATACAGCTAGAAAATAAAACCAATTCGTAAAGCCACATTTGCATATGATGCCAGCCTCACGCATTTGTATATCTCCAGAAATTCAGGTATGCCTCACCAATTTGCCCGTCTTTAATGAAATCATGTGTTAAAATTTGCATCACGTCGCCTTCCTATGTATGATGAAACAAGGAACAGAGGTTTCCAATTGCTCTTTTGTCTTCAGACATTTAGTAATATAAAGTACCTATTTTTATGCTGAAATGTTTATACAGGTTTATTAATAGCAAGTGCTACTAACTGGCGGCATGCCTTGCAACACATTTTGATATATTAGCCATGCTTCCGGGTAAAGGCAAGCCCCAAACTCCTTATCTTTTGCAGTCTCTCTGGGATCAGTAAAAGAAAAAAAAAAAACATCATGTGCTTAAGAAGTGGGACTGTAAATATGTATATTTAACTTTGTATAGCCCATGTACCTACCTTGTATAGAAAAATAATTTTAAAAATTTGAATGGAAGGGGGTAAAGTAAGGAAGTCATGAAGTTTTTTGCATTTTTATTTAAATGAAGGAATTCCAAATAACCCACCTACAGATTTTTAGCACAAAAATAGCCATTGTAAAGTGTTAAAATTTATGATAATTATTCTATTGGGGAGGGAAGGTAACTATGATCTCAGTTATAGTTTTTTTTCCTTTTTAATTTCATTATTTTGGTTTTTTGGTTTTTGCAGTCCTATTTATCTGCAGTCATATTAAGTCCTATTGCTAGAATAGGTTACTACAAAAAAGATTATATTCTGAAAGAAAAATAACTGACATATATAACCAATTAATTTAAAGTATTGCCATTTAAATTACACACTGAGAGCATGTCCTATGCAGACATAGATTTTTCTGTTCGTTTATTTTTCTTCATTGCAGTGGATTGATTTGATAAATAGATGTGTTGAATTACTACATTTGCTGTACATATTATTTAATAAACTTTATTCAGAATTGCGTGGCATATGTTTGTTCTGGCCATTCATTGTTTCTTTCCTTCCTTTGCCAAGCTTCTCAAATGAGGCTTAAATTCACTGCTTCAATTTCTCATACCGTCCTTTCCATTCTTAATCATTTACCATCTGCCTTCTGCCACCTCCTTGAAGACACCACTTCTTACCTTTTTTCTGAATAACCAAACTCCTGACCCTCTGAATTAATTGATTACTGTTGACCATTTTGCCATTATTTCTAAAATATGTTTGTATTTGTTCTGATAACAAAAGTAATGCACAAATGTCTTTAAAAACAAAAGTAAAACATTATAAAATATGTATAACGGGTCTAGATTTGCTGTGTAAAACATGGGTATGGGAAATGACATAGCACTTTGTTTTTCTAAATAAAATTAATCTGGCTGTGAGTCCTCTCTTGGTATGGGTGGGCGAAAATGCAATCTGTCCTTTTTCTCCTCCAAACCAAATATGTTAAGGCACTAGGCATGCAGTCTCCCCTGGCATCCCATGGCTACAACTACCGCCATCTTAGTCTGGGATGGGGTCTGCTGTACATGAGGCACGGATCTGTCCCCTAATAGGAAAGCTCACACCTCTACCCTCTCTCCCTGGGTTCTGTCCTCCACCTCCAACTAAATGCACCAGTTTGCAATGCTGCCTCTGGAGTAACTCGGTGTACCTGGGCCTCAAACATGTGTAGGAGAGGGGCCTAACAGTCTCTTCTTTCAAGGGTCTGACAGTCTTTAACACTAGGCCCTGAATCACAGGCCCTATGAACCCTTGTCTCCAACAAATCCGTCAGCTTACCTCCTAACTACTTTTAGAAGCCAACCACTTCTACCATCATAGCCCAAGCCGTTTTCTCTCACCTGGATCATTGCAATAACTTTCTAACTGGCTTCCCTGCTTCTGCTCTTGCCCCCTCTAGTCTTGTCTAGACAGAGCAACCAGAGTGATCATCTAAATGTTGGTCCAAAACCCTCTAGGGGCTTCTCATCTCGCTAATGTGGTACAATGGCAAGTCTGTAGACATACTGCTCCTCCCCTCCCCCTGACCCCTGAATTATCTCCTTCATTCCAGCCACACCGCCCTCTTTGTGGCCTCAGACTCATTAAGCACATTTGAGGTTTAGGGTCTTCATGTTTGCAATCCCCTGGAAGGCCCTTTCCCCAAGAGCTGCATGGTTTTCTTCCTCCTTTAGGTCTTCCTGTTGTCTTCTCAATGGGGCTTTCTGTGACTACTTTACATACATTTAGGAAACTAGTGTCCCCACCCACTGCGTTCCATCCCCCTCTTCCTGCTCTGTTTCTCCATAACACTTACCACCATCTGAGATTTGTCTTCACAAGCAATCCTGTAAATTTGGTGGGATTAGTGACTCTGCTTTGCTAATATATGCCTGGCACCAAGAAGAGAGTCTAATGTGGCACTCAATCCTTTGTTGATCAAACAAACGGATAAAGAAGCCCTTGAGACCAGAGATCCTAGAACTCAGAATATGTTCTACCAACAATGAAAGAAGGGAAACCATTTTCTTACAGTGGCAGAAACAACGAATTAATCTTTCATATTATGCTGGTTTCATACAAACATAGAAAGTGAAAGTTCTGCGTAATAACACTCCTCACAGAGATCACTCCAATATATGGTCCTCCCAGCTTGCTTCTCTACACATACTAAACACACATGTCTCTAAAATGCTTTATGTAGTCTCATACACTTTTACTTTCCTTTGGTAGAACTTGGATGTATTTCCATAACTTACGTAACCCATCCTCTATTGATGATGCAAGTATTTGAGGTTATTGCCAGCTTTTTACCACAACAAACAATGCTGCTTTGAGTAGAATTATTGGCTCATAGAGCAGGAACATTTCAAACCTTAAGAGATTTCCAAATTGCCTTCCCAAAAGTTCCAATTATATTCCCATCAAGTCCATGGAACTGTGTTTCCCACCACCCAGTTAAAACTCCTACATTGTCTGCTTCCATGAATTGCTGCTCCTTGGTTCACCTGCTTTTGGCTGGCCAGCCCCTTCTTCATCCTCTTTCTAGATCTTCACTGCATTCTCAGCCCTCTGTTATTTTCTCTCAATACATGCTCCTGCGGAGAGCAGATCTCTCCCAATATAATTATGGCCCAAAGAGTCAATTGTGGGAAGGCCCTTTCAGTGATTAAATGGTAGACGCCTAGGCTGGGCATGGTGGCTCACTCCTGTAATCTCAACACTGGGAGGCCGAGGTAGGTGGATCACCTGAGGTCAGGAGTTCGAGACCAGCCTGACCAATATGGTGAAACCTATCTCTACTAAAAATACTAAAATTAGCCGGCCATGGTTGTGCGCCTGTAATCCCAGCTACTCGGGAGGCTAAGGCAGAATTGCAGGAACCCACGAGGCAAAGGTTGCAGTGAGCTGAGATCGCGCCACTGCATTCCATCTCAAAAAAACAAAAACCAAGGTTGCAGTGAGCTGAGATCGCGCCACTGCATTCCATCTCAAAAAAACAAAAACCTAACACTACTGCATTGGCTGAGACATACCAAAAGGCGCTGGAACTAGCCTCAGTCAGGGGTTAATCCAGAGACTCAAACTCTCATCAGTATTTGTCTTATTCTTGGCGTTTTGTTTGGCTACATTTTCACCTACTGAATGCCCCAGTGGGAAACATGGTTGCAGGCTGCTCCAGCCTCCTTCTTCCAGCTCTCTGACTCCAAATTCTCAAGGCAAAAGTACTTTCCTATTTGGCTTTCCCTGAAAACAACTCCAGATGCTGGCAGGCCCAGTCTGGATATTTACCCTTCCCTAGACCAATCACTTTGACTAAAGAGGCAACTTTAGTTGTAAAAACCTTTGTGGCTTTTGGCTCGGCATGGCAACTCACACCTGTAATCCCAGCACTCTGGGAGGCCGAGATGGGTAGATTGGCAGCTCAACCAAAACCTCAAAGAATGAGGGAGAGGAATGGCCGGGGGAGGGGGTGTCTGCTCTAAGAAGGGGAAAAGGAAGCCGGAGAGAGAACTCAATTGTCCACTGGACTTGGAGAGTTATTGTAACACACTTTGAAAATGGAACACTATTGTCCTGTCCCAGTATAAACTACAGTGTAGCTGAAAGCAGGCTATGTGCTGAAGTTTTGCTAGCCAGGGTCTTGACAAGAATAGAGTGGGAGGAGAAATCCCAGAGGAGGCGGCCAATGTGACCAGGGGTGCACAGCACAACCGTATCTCATGCTAAAAATATCAGGACTCTAATGGAAGGGAACCAAGTTAATGTCTCAGAAGTCACAGAGGATGTTTGGATGAGTTGTACATGGGAGTATTTTTCCAAGTCTTAGCACATAGACACCACCACACCTGTCTCAGGAACACTTAACCAAGGTCTTTTAGGACAAATCAAAGAACTTATCACTTAATACAGGTAATTTTTGGAACAAATTAGCCAACAAAGTGGTTCAGATTGAAAATATTATAGAACATTTAAGATAAATCCATAGATGCAAAAATCCATAATGAGAAGTTGTGAACCACCGTGTGACACTATGAAGTCTGTCCCGGAGGACCACTGCACTGGTCTTCCAGGACCCTCACTCTGGCCTTGTCAGGGGCAAAATACTGAGTAGATTAAGAGTCTCTCTACCCTTAGGGTTTACTTGTTTTTCAAGTAATATCTGACAAACAGACCAATCTGCAAAAGGGAGATCAAATCATCTTCAATAGTAGCATAATGTAAATTGATGATCTCAAAGCATGGTTCATGGTCCCTTTGGAATCTCCAAGCCCTTTTGAGAGATTCATAATGTCAAAACTATTTTCAAATCATGTGAAGGTACTTGTGGTAGTCAGTGTCCAAAGATGCCTCCAGTCACCGTAACCTCCTGGTATTCAGGCCCTTGTGTGGTCCCCTTCTCCATTCTATCAGGATTGGTCTGTGTGACCAGTAGAAGGTCGCAGAAAAGTGCAACTTCCAAGGTAAGGTTGTAAAATCCTTTGTGGCTTTTGGCCAGGCATGGTGACTCATGCCTGTAATCCCAGCACTCTGGGAGGCCAAGGTGGGTGGATCACCCAAGGTCAGGAGTTCGAGACCAGCCTGGCCAACATGGTGAAAACCTGTCTCTACTAAAAAGACAAAAATTAGCCGGGCATGGTGGTTGGGCGCCTGTAATCCCAGCTACTTGGGAGGCTGAGGCAGGAAAATCGCCTGAACCTGGAGGCAGAGGTTGCAGTGAGCCGAGATTGTGCCACTGAAAAAAAGAAAAAAGAAAAACCTTTGTGGCTTTTGTCTCATGCTTGGATCACTCACTTGGGGAGGAGTGGACTACAGTTTAGAACTTCTGGCCGGGCGCGGTGGCTCACGCCTGTAATCCTAGCACTTTGGGAGGCCGAGGCAGGCAGATCATGAGGTCAGGAGATCGAGACCATCCTGGCTAACACGGTTAAACCCTGTCTCTACTAAAAATACAAAAAATTAGCCGGGTGTGGTGGCGGGCACCTGTAGTCCCAGCTACTTGGGAGGCAGAGGCAGGAGAATGGCGTGAACCCGGGAAGTGGAGCTTGCAGTGAGCCGAGATCGTGCCACTGCACTCTAGCCTGGACGACAAAGAGAGATTCCGTCTCAAAAAAAAAAATAGAACTTCTAAGTTCTGGTATTTTGTTGTTTTGGATAAACGCACGAATTCTTGAAAAAAGGAGAGGTATTGGAAAGAACAATGGGCTGGCAGTCTGAAGACGTGAGTTCAAAGACCTCTTAGGCTTACCTACTTTGTGAGACCTCAGAAATGCCACATAGGCTGTCTGAGTCTGAGTTTTTTCATTTAGGAGGGAAAGATGCCTGGACCAAAGTGAGGTTCTTCTAGGAAGGAGGAAGAAAAGGAAATTTGGAAGGCAACCTGCAATGTCCACATCGGAGCTCCCCAATCTTCTATTGCCTACTGTATACCAGCACTTTCCATGCATTATCTTTTAATACCACCTCGGTGAGGAAAGTATTCCTATCTCCATTGACAGGTGAGGGAACTGAGACTCAAAGGAGTTCAGCCCCAGGGTATATGTGCAAGTACATGGCTTCAGTCTGACTCCAAAGCCAGTGTCCTTTCCATTGATCACACTCTACTGCCTGCAAGGCACAGAGCTGGGACAAGACTGTGGACCAGTATACCTCTGGATCACCTAAACTTTACCAAAAGACTATAACATCTTCAAAAGCTACCTCACTGAATAATAGTGATAACCATTTGATGAGCGCCTACTATGTGCTTGAACACTGAAAGTTGCATTAAAGGTGTATGTCCCTCCTCAGTCAGTCTTCTGCCAGAGCCGAGACAGCAGTAATGGCATAGAAGAAATCTGCCAATTTCATGTCATCTTACTCTCCAGCACTCACAAACCTCTCAGAAGTGTGGTCCAGCCTCGAACCTGTATTTCCTGACCACCAGTCTGAACTCTTTGTCACCTGCACTGTAGCTCCCATATGTGGTGTTAATAGATCTGCAAAGCTAAAAGTGGACAAAAACTTGCACTCTTATTTTCTGTATCAATTAAGAATAACTCCAGCTGCAATAACATACGGCCCAACGAATGCCAGCTTATGTGATGCAGATATGTCTCATTATCTTGTGGAAAAGAAGACGGCTCTGGGTTAGTACGTCCCTTGGCCTTTCTCTCATAATGGCAGTCTGGCTACCATGGCAGCTCCAAGCATCACATCCTCATACAACTGCGTTTGAAGGTTGGAAGCAGGGAGCAACAACACAGGACAGACGTTTTCTCTTTGCATGTTTCCCTCATCGGGGAAGAAAAATCTTTTCCAAAAGCAGCCCGTCCACACCCCCCGCAACCCACCCAGCATCTCATTGGCTAGAAGTGACCATGTGGCTACTCCTAACTACGAAGAAATTGCTTCCAGGAAGTGGACAAGGCAGAGAGGACTGGGAGTGGCCTTGAAGTAGCCAACCAGGGGGGGTTTTGTAAGCAAGCCCTTTTTGGGAGCTGTATCTTTTTCTTAGGTTTCTGTGAGATCTTCCTGCCTTTTCCCTCAGTTTCTTTGAGTTCTTTCCTGGCTTCTCACCTTCTTCTCATTCCCTAAATATGAATGTTTCCAAGTTTTTCTCTGTAATCTGTTAGTTGGGCAATCTTATCTATTCCCTTTGTTTCAAATATCACCCCTCGGCAAACTACTTGTTTCCACTTTTTAAATTAAATAAAACAAAGTTGTTAGCTAAACTTTAAGAAGTAAAACAAACCGAAAACTTGTATAATCAGCCGGGCGCGGGGGCTCACGTCTGTAATCACAGCACTTTGGGAGGCCGAGGCGGGTGGATCGCTTAAGGTCAGGAGTTTGAGACCAGCCTGGCCAACACGGTGAAACCCCATCTCCACTAAAAATACAAAAATGAGCCGGGTGTGGTGGCACGTGTCTGTAATCCCAGATATTCGGGAAGCTGAGATAGGAGAATCACTTGAACCTGGGAGGCAGAGGTTGCAGTGAGCTGAGATCGTGCCACTGCACTCTAGCCTGGGTGACAGTGAGACTCCATCTAATAAATAAATAAATAAATTGTATAATCACCACTGCTGAGACATAACCTCTTTAAAGTGCTCTACCAAATATATATATAGGTGATATGTGTATAAACTGCTTTTTTTACTTACTAGATTAAAAAGTCCTTTCTTGACAATATATATTCATGTCTGCATCATCACTGTAATGGTTACATGATATTCTGTAGTATGAACATGCAACCCTCTATAATTGATACTTGGGATGTTTTCAGTATTTTGTAATTATGGAGAATTCTATAATGAACATCCTTTTCCATACTCTTGACACCTTGAATGGCTACTTTTTTCTGGATAAATTCCTAGAGTGGAATTGCTAGATCAAAGGGTATGCTGTATTTAAGAATTTCGACACGTACATATTTGTCATCTGACTGTTGACAAGACCTGTCGGTTCTTCCTTTTAAATTATCTTGGGTTTGTCCTTCCTCTCTGTCTCTAATAATCATCACCTTACACCGTACCTCAACTCGTACCATTGCCTGAAATCTCTTCTTCTATGATAAAATGCTTCCTACCCACAAAATGGTTGTGGACTTAGAGGTGCCCTTGTCACCTTCAGTTTGGGAGTCCAATTGCAGGTGAACCAGACTTTAGTATTTTTGAAAAGTTTCCAGAGAACTGAAGAGGGGGTCCTTAACACAGGGCATTGGGAGTCAAGGAAGGCAGCTGTGGTAAAGGGGGCGTGCTTAGCAAATTACGGCAGAAAAAGGCCAGATGGAACCAGGGAAAGGGGAATCAAGGAAGAGAGAGAAGCTTTCCAGAAGAGCTGCAAAAAGAAACGTGACAGGTAGGAAGTTAAGCTTTAATCCACTGGGCATTGAAAGGTCAACCCAGGGCAGGGTCAGACCAGAAAGGAGAGTAACAATAGTGCCCCATTTACCTAAGAACAATGAAGGGCCCTGTATACAATTACAGCAGCCTTTCTATGACCCTGCTGAGAAGGCCTATACCCCTCTTTTTCAATTAAGGAAAAACCTCTCTCGTTCCTGCTCCTCCTCCAGCTCCTGCCTCATTTCTCTCGTTCCCTTTAAGGTAAAACACCTCAAAAAAGCTATGGATGCTTGCTACCTCCAATTCTGGTCCTCTCATCCTCTCTTGAACCACTCTGTTTAGGATTTTGACCTCTTGCCTTAACAAAACCATTCTCTTAGGACCCTCAATGACCTTCCCAGTATTAAACCCCATGCTTGACTTTCAGTTCTCAATTTCCTTGACTTTTCAACAGCATTTAGGATGCTTGAGCTTTCCTGCCTCCTGCAGAGGCTTTCTTCACCTGCTTGCAGATGCACCCTCTCTAGATTCTCCCTGCTCCTTCTCAGTGTCCTTTGTTAGTTCCTCCTCATTTCCCAGGCTCCATCCTTGGCCTCCATCTTCTTTCCTACTCCCTGGTGCCCTCATCCACACTTGCGTCTGAATATCTTCTATATGCTGATCTCTTGCCTGGACCCTCCCCTGGAATCCAGACTCCTATATACAACTGCCTGCTTTACATCTCCACTGAAATATCTCACGGGTGTCTGAAACTTAAATATATCCAAAACTAAATTCCTAAACTCAGCAGTATCCCCAAAAGCTGCTGCTTCCCCTTTTCAGTTAATGGCAATTCCATCCTGTAGCTGCTGTTCAGGCCAAAAAACATGACTCATCCTCAAACATCCCTCCTATACCTTACTTCCTATCTCTCAGCAGATGCTTTAAAATGTAGCCAGAATCTAAGCGCTGCTACAAACTCCTCGACTCCCACCCTGGGCCCAAGCCAGTCATCAGCTCTCGCCTGGACGATAACAACAGCTGGTTACTGCTCCCCTGCTTCTGCGGCTTGCCTCCTCCATCTGTTTTCAACACAGCAATCAGAGTGCTGAAAACATAAGTCAGGCCATGTTCATCTTCTGCACAAAGCCCTCATGACCTTCCCTCCTACTCCTGGTGCTTCTCAAATGTCCACGAGGTGCTGTCCAGTCAGACTCCCTGTTATTTCTCTGACTTCATCTTCCCCACTCTTTCCCTCACTCCCTCAGCTCCAGCCCCACTGGCCATCTTGCCGGTGAACGCTCCAGGCTTGTTCCTGTCTTTGAGTGTATTATTTCCTGCACATGGACTGCTTGTCCTCCAGATATCTCCATGGATTGCTCATTCGCCTTGTTCAGACTTTCCTCAATTCACTTTCCCAGAGAAGTCTTCTTTCATTACTCTTACTGTTGGCATTTGTTTTATTTTTGGCCCTGCTTCTGTAGAACACAACAGCATCTATTGTACCATATATATATATGCATATAGTTTTATACACACACACACACACACATACATACACACACACAGAGTTGTTTGTTTTAGAAAACATTTTATTTGAGCCAGGCATGGTGGCATGCACCTGCAGTCCTACCTGGGGCAGGAGGATCACTTGAGCCTAGGAGGTTGAGGCTGCAGCTGCAGCGAGCCAAGATTGTGCCAATCCAGCCTGGGTGACACAGCTAGACTCTGTCTCTAATAATTATATATAATATTGTATATGTTTTATATATAATATATATATATATATAAAACTGACCAAGCGCTGTGTCTCATGCCTGTAATCTCAGCACTTTGGAAGAGGCCAAAGCGGGTGGATCACCTGAGGTCAGGAGTTTGAGAGCAGCCTGACCAATATGGTGAAACCCTGTCTTTACTAAAATTACAAAAATTAGCTAGGCGTGGTGGTACTTGCCTGTAATCCCAGTTACTTGGGAGGCTGAGGCAGCAGAATCGCTTGAACCCGGGAGGCGGAGGTTGCAGTGAGCCAAGATTGTGCCACTACACTCCAGCCTGGGAAACAGAGAGAGACTCGGTCTCAAAAATATATATATAAAATATATAAATATGTATAATAAATATATATAATATATAAATATATTTTTATATATTTATATAAATATATAATAAATATATATAAATATATATAAATAAAAAATATAAATATATATTTATATATATGTATTATCTGTAAATAATATTTATTATCTGTATGGATTGTGGATTTTTATTTTCTCCAATGGGTTATAATTCCTTTCATAATTATATTATATATAATTCCTTTTATAACTATATTATATATAATGTATATTATATAAATATATAAAAACATATACCATACAATACATATATATTGTATACTTAATATATATTATATATAAATGTATCATGGTTGCAAAATGGTATTTTTGAGACTGCTGCACTTCCCTTACATTTATCAGTTGGTATTTATAATTCTACTGTAAGCAAGAACCCTTGCTTCCCACCCATCCAACCGTCCATCCACCCACTCATGCATCCATCCATTTATTTATTTATTTATATTTTTTGAGACACAGTCTTGCCCTGTCACCCAGGCTAGAGTGCAGTGGCATGATCTCGGCTCACTGCAACCTCCATCTCACAGGTTCAAGTGATTCTCCTGCCTCAGCCTCCAGAGTTGCACCACGCCCAGCTAATTTTTTTGTATTTTTAGTAGAGACGGGGTTTCATCATGTTAGCCAGGATGGTCTCGGTCTCGATCTCCTGACCTTGTGATTCACCTGCTTCGGCCTCCCAAAGTGCTGGGATTACAGGCGTGAGCCACCGCTCCTAGCCTATATATTTATTATTATCTGTATGGATTGTGCATTTTTATTTTCTCCAGTGGGTTATAATTCCTTTCATAATTATATATATGTATATAAATAATGGGCTGGGCGCAGTGTCTATGAGGCAGGTGGATCACTTGAGGTCAGGAGTTCAAGGCCAGCCTGGCCAACATGGCAAAACCTTATCTCTACTAAAAATACAAAAATTAGCCAGGCGGTGTGGTGTACACCTGTAGGTCCCAGCTACTTGGGAGGCTGAGGCATGAGAATTACTTGAACCTGGGAAGTGGAGGTTGCAGTAAGCCGAGATTGTACCACTGCACTCCAGCATGGGAGAGAGTGAGACTGTGCCTCAAAAAAATAAAAAATAATAAAAAACATTTTGTTTGGGAATAAATTCAAAACTACATAAAAGTTACAAGAATAAGGACAGTACAAGGCCGGGCGCGGTGGCTCAAGCCTGTAATCCCAGCACTTTGGGAGGCCGAGACGGGCGGATCACGAGGTCAGGAGATCGAGACCATCCTGGCTAACACGGTGAAACCCCGTCTCTACTAAAAATACAAAAAACTAGCCGGGCGAGGTGGCGGGCGTCTATAGTCCCAGCTACTAGGGAGGCTGAGGCAGGAGAATGGCGTGAACCCGGGAGGGTGGAGCTTGCAGTGAGCTGAGATCCGGCCACAGCACTCCAGCCTGGGCGACAGAGCGAGACTCCGTCTCAAAAAAACAAAAAACAAAAAAAAAAAAAACAAAGAATAAGGACAGTACAAAGGGCATCCATATGTCCTTTACCCAGATCCCCCTTTTGTTAACATTTTATACCATTTGCTTCTTTTACTCCCTATAGCCGTCCTGACCTCAACACACACACTCACATACACATAACATTTTTCTGAACCATTTGAGAATAAATTATACATATTGTGGCACTTTATCTCTAAATACTTCCGTGTGCATTTCCTAAGGATAAAGATACTATCTTACATAACCACAGTCCAGTTATCAACCAGTAAATTTAACATTGATACAATACTTTTATCTAATCCACCATCTGTATCCAATTTCATCAGTTGATCCAATATTGTCTTTTTTTGTTTTTGTTTTTGTTTTTGTTTTTTTGAGATGGAGTCTCACTCTGTCACCCAGGCTGGAGTGCAGTTGGGAGATCTCAGCTCACTGCAACCTCCATCTCACAGGTTCAAGCAATTCTCCTGCCTCAGCTTCCTGAGTAGCCAGGATTACAGCCCCTGTTACCACGCCCAACTAATTTTTGTTTTTTCAGTAGAGTCAGGGTTTCATCATGTTGGCCAGGCTGGTCTCAAACTCTTGACCTCAAGCAATCCTTGGCATGATTTCTGCTCATTGCTGCCTCAACCTCCTAGGCTCAAGTGATCCTCCCATCCCAGCCTCCTGAGTAGCTGGGACTACAGGTGTGCGCCACCACACTCAGCTAATTTTTGTATTTTTAGTGGAGATGGGGTTTTGCCATGTTGGTCAGGTTGGCCTTGAACTCCTGGGCTCAAGTGATCTGCTTGCCTTGGCCTCCCAAAGTGCTGGGATCACGGGCCTAAGCCACTATGCCCAGCCTATTCTCCTTTAATCTGAAACGTAGCTACAGCCTTTCTTTGTCTTAGGATATTGCCTTTTTGAAGACATAGTTCCACTCACATTCAGTTTTCTTAATAGGGGGTTGTGTGATGTTTCCCTATGATTAGATTCAGGTTATGCATTCCTTCCTGGAAGGTAATGTATGAGGTGTGTCCTTATCAAAGTATCATATCTGAGTTATACAATGTTCTTCTGCCCCTCACCGGGGATGTTAATTTTGATCTCCTGGTAAGGTATTGTTGGAATTTGCCATGTATCATGCTATAGTCCATGCTATGGTTTGAATGTGTCCCCTTCCAAATTCAGGTGTTAAAACTTAACGGCCAGTGTGATAGTATTAAGAGATGGGGCCTTTAAGAAGTGATTAGGTTATGAGGAGCCTTCCCTCATCAATGAGATTAAGGCCATTATAAAAGAGGCTTCACACAGCGTGTGGTTCTCTTGGCCTTCTGCCATGTAAGGACATAGTGTTTCTCCCCCTCAGCCTTCAGAACTGTGAGAAAATAAATGTCTGTTCTTTATAAATTACCTAGTCTCAGGTATTGTGCTATAGCAGTACAAACAAATTAAGAAAGAATGTTTGTGTCCCCCCTCAAAGATTACATATGTTGAAATCTAACCCCCAAAGTGGGGCCTTTGGGAGATGATTAGATTGTAAAGGCTCCATCCATTTTTTTTTTTTTTTTTTTTTTTGAGACGGAGTCTCGCTCTGCCACCCAGGCTGGAGTGCAGTGGCTGGATCTCAGCTCACTGCAAGCTCTGCCTCCCGGGTTTACGCCATTCTCCTGCCTCAGCCTCCCGAATAGCTAGGACTACAGGCGCCCACCACCATGCCCGGCTAGTTTTTTTTGTATTTTTTAGTAGAGACAGGGTTTCACCGTGTTAGCCAGGATGGTCTCGATCTCCTGACCTCCTCATCTGCCCGTCTCGGCCTCCCAAAGTGCTGGGATTACAGGCTTGAGCCACCGCGCCTGGCCTTTTTTTTTTTTTTGAGACGGAGTCTCGCTCTGTCGCCCAGGCTAGAGTGCAGTGGCACGATCTCGGCTCACTGCAACCTCCATCTCCCGGGTCTAAACGATTCTCCTGCTTCAGCCTCCTGAGCTGGGATTACAGGTGTGCACCACCACACCTGGCTAATTTTTGGATTTTTAGTAGAGATGGGGTTTCACCATGTTGGTCAGGTTGATCTCAAACTCCTGACCTCGTGATCCGCCTGCTTCTGCCTCTGAAAGTGCTGGGATTACAGGTGTGAGCCACCGTGCCTGGCAGCTCCATCCTTATAATGGAATTAGTGCCCTGGTAAAAGAGGCCCAAGGGAGCTTGTTTGCCTCTTCCACCATTTGAGGACACAGCAAGAAGATGCTATCTATGAGAAAGGGAACCCTTACATGATAATCCCCTAGTGCCTTGATCTTGGACTTCTCAGCCTCCAGAACTGTGAAAAATAAATTTCTTTTGTTTATAAGCTAAAGAGTCTGTGGTATTTTTGTTAGAGCAGCCCCAACAGACTAAGACACATCATTGTTGTTTTTTCCTTTGCATCGAATAAGCAGTCTGCAGGGAGATATTTAAGACTTATAAGAGTCTGGCTCATCATCAAACTCTCGCCCTAGATTTTGCATCCAGTGATGATTCTTGCCTAAATAATCTTTACTATTATGGTTGCAGAATGATGTTTTTGAAACTCCTGCACTCCCCTACATTTATTAGTTGGCATATTAGTTCTACTATAATCAAGAACCCTTGCTTTTCACTCATCCATCCATCCATTGACTTATTATCTGTGTGGACTTGTGGATTCTTATTTTCTCCAATGGGTTATAATTTCTTCTTGTTGTTCTTATTATTATTTGAGATGGAGTCTCACTCTGTTGCCCAGGCTGGAGTGCAGTGGCATGATTTCCGCTCACTGCAACCTCTGCCAACCAGGGTTCAAGCAATTCTCTTGCCTCAGCTTCTCGAGTAGCTGGAATTACAGGCATGCCCCACCACACCCAGCTAATTTTTGTATTTTTGGTAGAGACAGGATTTCACCATGTTGACCAGGCTGGTCTCAAACTCCTGACCTCAGGTGATCTGCCTGCCTTGGCCTCTCAAAGTGCTGGGATTACAGGTGTGAGCCACCGCGCCCGGCCAATTCTTTATTATTTTAGTGCTCAAATTGCCACTCATGTGGCCAGTGGGAGCTCCTGAAGCAGGCTTCTGTGTCCTTTAACATGCCCCCATCACTTTTTACTTTTTTAAGTTCTTTTTTACTTTATGCATAATAAGCTATTCCAGGCTCATCTTATACCTATCCTGCCACAGCAACCTATTCTGGAATTTCTCTGAGGGATCATGGTTCCTTTTCATTTAGAAACCAAGGTGTGGGTACTGGGTGTGTATATTGCTCTGGAGTATTTTTGCTTTTAGGCCTTTGGGGCAGAAAAACATATCCATGCAAATACAAGTACCTATACATATGTATATTCATGTACATACATATATAAATACACACGTACATAAACATACATATACAAAACATACCATATAGTTTACTTATTTATTTTATTGTGTCCCCTTACACTAAGATGTCAGCTCCACAACGGAGGACATTTTGGTTAGTGTTGTTTGCTGTTGATATTCTAATACATAGAACAGTGTATAGCCAATTCAATAAATAGTTGTTGACTAAAAGACAATAAAGAAACAGCTCTAGTAGGCTGAAAGACTTGTCAAATCCTCATAGCTGACAAATGGAAGAACTCTTTTTTTTATAACCATGCTTCGAAGACTCCAAATAGGAGCTAAATTTGGCTAGGATAGTATTAACAGATAATCTTCATTGTGATTTTCCCACCATTATTGTTTTTCTGTCCTCTTCTATCTCCAGACCTCTGTCATTTGTATCTTCTCTTCCTACCCTCTGGGATTTATAACTTCAGGTGGTCAGTAGGTAGGAGTTGAAGGCAGAGGCTAAGTGGGCAGGCCTGGGGGTAGAAGAAGAGGACCCCAGGCCCACATTACCCAGTAGTAATGGCTAAGCCCCAGCCTGGTATGTGCCCTAATGTGAAGACGGGAGGAGAGGGGGAAATGGTGGTGGTACCTGGAGCCAGCATTGTCACTGCTAGCTGGTCTTCTGCTGTGTTCTCACCTAGCAGCAGCCCTGATGCTACCCAAGGAATGACACTGGAAGCAGTGTAGGAGGTAACTGCAGAGAAGGTGGACCTAGAGGAGGTGGGTGGGGACCCAGCAGAGAGGAAGTCGCCCTCTAGGAGCCCTGGTGTCATGGAAACTGGCGCTGCCATTCTATCTGTCCTCAAATACTATAAATAGTCAGCTTCAGTATCAGCTATGGCCAGACCAGGCCAGCAGCACAGGCAAATCCTGAGAGGAAATGGATTGGTGGGGGAGGATGGAGTTATAGAGACAGAGTGTATGGGTGGAATGAGAGGGGCTGACGGGAAGCCTTTGCCTGTTCCCACCGCATCCACATCAGATCACTGACATTCAGAGCCCTCCCCAGCAAAATTTCCAGCCTGCGTATCATCAATAACGTTATTCCACCAGGCCATCCCACTCCCTTCCCATTACCTTGTTCATTCTGTCCCTGCTGCCCATATGGCCTTTCTGACTCCATAGTTGCTTGTACTTTTAAAGTATGTTTCAAATTCCACTTCTTCCGTGGAGGAAACTGAAAAATCCATCCCTGAAAGGATCTAGTCTAGTTCCTAGATGCTGACACTTGGGCTGTGGGCATCCCTGTTAGCACAGGAGGAAGATTTAGCTCTTTGGAACTCCATGAATTGTGGACCTGAAGGGTCTCCTGGGGTACCAGGAACCTCTGAATAACCTTCTGCCCTGTTAACAAGGCCCTTCACATCCAAAAGCTCTTCGCCTGCCTCTCTAGCCCTTTTCCTGCCTCCTTTGCCCTGTTCCTTGGTTACTGAGTGATTTTAGGGAAGTCTCTTAGTCTCTCTGGATCTGTTGCAGGCTGAATTCCCTGGTCCCAGAGACAGTTTATCAGGCAGGATGTTATTTAAAGAAGGTCATGTGCCACCACACCCAGCTACTTTTGTATTTTTTGTAGAAACAGGGTCTTGCTATGTTGTGCTGGCTGGTCTCGAACTCTAGAGCTCAAGCGATCCTCCTGCCTCGGCTTCCCAACGTGTTGGGATTACAGGTGTAAGCCACCGTGCCTCGTCTAATTCATTAATACTAACATATTACATTGTCTTTTTGTTTTAATTTTTCAATATAAACATTTAATATGAGCCACCGTATTTATGACCCTGTTTTGGAATTTCTTCTTCTCGTTTTGATATTCAAGGATGCTTGAGACATTATCGCCCAAGTTTCTCTCTGCTTTTGAGAACACTAGTGCCACCTGTCCAGGTGGAATGGGAACCACGAGGCAGGTGGGTGACATAGCTGTGGTCCCTGGGCTCGTCCCTCAGTTCTTTGTTTACTAGGCACTCGGCAGGCCTCAGATCTGGCAGTTCATCTGCTCACACCTCACCAGCCCCGAGGGAACGCCAGCCAGGTCTGTGCCCAGGTAGGGGTCTTTATATCCAGAAGCCCACGGAGCATGCTTTGTGCAACTGGAATCCGAGAGGCACCCAATTGCCAGTGGACACTTCAAGATTTCCCGAGCTGGAGCAGAAAGCGGGAGAAAAGGATTGGGAGCTCAATTCCCCGTCCAGTCGCTAGCGCCGCCGGGAGAGCCTCTGCCCGCCGGGTCTCGCACGCAGCCAGCTGCCTGGAGCAGCGCCGCGACGAGTTGCGCGTGGGGCTCCATCAAAGACGCGCAGACCCTGAGTCAGGGGTGACACAGGATAGCTCCGGGCGGGTAAAGATGTCTTTGTTTTGCGAGGCTCTGAGCCTGAGTTTCGGTTCTTTTCACAGCAAAGAGAAGCAAGTTGCTTGTTTGATCAGGGCGCCCGCGGCAGCCAGTTGCACCACTTTGGAGACGTGAGAACCGGTGCGCGATCTGCACTCAGCCGCGGTGAAACCAGAGCTTCCGGCGGTTCTTTGGTTGGCTGCGCAGAGCCTGGCCTCACTTACAGACCAGAGCGGACCTCCCAGTCAGGAGTCACTCGCTTTCGCTTGGTCCCAGCTAGAAGCCTAGCCCCACAGAGGGCTCTTGAGTTAGCTGGGCAAGTCCAGGACTTGTTCTGCAAAGTCAACGAGACTTACTGTAAAGCTGAGCACAATCTTAGACTTACTGCCTTTAAGAAATGGGGCTGTTGTTCCAGGAAGCAGTCTCCACACAGTGGCTCTAAAAGGTCCTGGCAATTGCACCCTGGGTGTGGGGGTTGCCAGCTCTGCAGAGGCCAGGCTGGGGGAGCCAGGTCAGCAACCATTTCCCACCCACGTCACATTGTAAAACTGGACTGACAGCTGGAGAGACCACTGTCCCACCCTTGCATTTTCCACCCGCCTTGCCTCCTCTTCTCATTCTCCCTGCCTGCCCTAGAACACCCAGATGTTGAATGGAGGCTGTTTAGGTCAACAAACTTTCATGGAATGTGTTATAATAATAAAAATAAGGCAAACTGAAGTTCAGAGAGGTTGCTTAAGGCCATTCAACTAGCACTGGGCAGGAGTGGAGGGTCTGAGGGAACTGGAAAGCATGAATAAGTAAGTAATGGTGTTTAAAGTAAGGGAAGATTGTTTACGTTTTGGGGTGAGAGCCGTCAATCTGTTTCTGGGTATTTTCTGAGTTTATATGCTATGTGCCCAGTTCAGAGCTAGCTGGCTGGGGGAGAGAAGAGGAGATAAAAAAGATAAATGGAGGCCGGGCGCGGTAGCTCACGCCTGCAATTCCAGCACTTCCAGAGGCCGAGGTGGGTGGATCACTTGAGGTCAGGAGTTTGAGACCAGCCTAGCCAACATGGTGAAACCCCATCTCTACTAAAAAACCAAAAATTAGCCAGGCGTGGTGGCAGGAGCCTGTAATCCCAGCTACTTGGAAGGCTGAGGCAGGAGAATCGCTTGAACCTGGGTGACAGAGGTTGCAGTGAGCAGAGATGGTGCCACTGCACTGCACTCCAGCCTGGGCAATAGAGTGAGACTCTGTCTAAAAAAAAAAAGTTAAATGATCAGGTCTCTATCCTGAGAAAGACTAGCATTTAGTCTCCATCCAAGGAGCTGGGACCATTTTGATGTTTATTATGAAAATTTTGCATCATTAGAGGCAATTATTAAAAAAATTCTCATTCTGTCTGCCAGTAGTTTTCCTACTTTCTCTTAATTTCAATAGGTATATAAGCTTTTATTTTTTTTAACATGGTATACAAATAATTTTGTTGCACTCTTTTTATATATTTTGAAAACACATTTCCCTGTCTCTTCATAGTTTTCATGGTTATTTTCATGCTGCATACTCTTCCCTCTTACAGCCATACCATATTTAGCCACTTTTCTCTTACTGGTTGATTCCAGTTTTTTGTCATTATAAATAATGCAGCTATAAATATCTGTATACATATAGCATTTTTCTTTTTAAAAATTATGTCCTTGGAATTGTTGCCCAGAAAGTGGATGACTGGGTCAAAGGGTTGACTGTTTTATAGCTCTTGCTATGTAGAGCTAGACTACAACCGAGAACATTTAACAACAAAGCAACTGAGGACTCAAGTCTCACAGACATTTTGCTAACACACTAGTGCACTATGTCTGTATAGACTATTGTATGGAATAAACACTTATCGACACCTACTATGATTGAGGTCCATGCTAGCAGGGCACTTGGAATGAATGAAAGGCAGTCTCTGCCCTCAGAAGCACAGAAACTGTGGCTTTTCAACCCTTTTCTCCTTCTAGGACAGAAAATATTCAAGATGGTTACACATCTAGGGACAGATTCAGAATTTGGTGATTCCTGCAAATTCTGCAGGGACTTGAAACACAGTCATGCTTTCTAATCAACAGAGTCTTGAACAAAGAGAATGTATTTTTGGTGTTCATAAAGCAGGTGGCTGGTTACTGGCTATAACACCTATAACACCATTCCTTTGTCTCAGGTTCAGGAAAGAATATCAGGATGCAAGAGGTTGAGAGGGATGTATAATGATATAGCTCCACTTTGATTTCCTTTTTTTTTTTTTTTTTGAGACCGAGTTTCGCTCTTGTTGCACAGGCTGTAGTGTAATGGCACGATCTAGGCTCACCACAACCTCCACCTCCCTGGTTCAAGTGATTCTTCTGCCTCAGCCTCCCGAGCAGCTGGGATTACAGGCATGTGCCACCACGCCCAACTAATTTTTGGTATTTTCAGTAGAGATGGGGTTTCTCTATGTTGGTTAGGCTGGTCTCAAATTCCAGACCTCAGGTGATCCTCCCGCCTCCACCTCCCAAAGTGTTGGGATTACAGGTGTGAGCCACTGTGCCCGGCCCTCCACTTTGATTTCTAAAAGCAAACAAACTATTCCCAAACATAGGCATTTGTGCTGTCACACAATTGGACGAGCAAGATAATCTTTTTATGTGTAAATCTGTATACAGGGCTCCTCAGTAGGTAGGCCAGGATCACAGGGAGACAGAGCTGTGCACTGAACAAACTCATGGAGCATGAGCTCTATGCCAAGCACTGTGCTGGGGCCTGGGTGCCAGGATGAATGGGTGCCAAGAAAACTGCGAAGAAACTGGGCCCAGAGAGAGTGAGTGCTCCTGAGGATGGCCAATGTGTTACATCCATTAAGTACTACGTGCCAGGCACTATTGTAGGCACTGGGGCACAGCAATGATTTAAACAGATAAAAACCCCTGTCCTCATGGAATTAATGCTTAAGAGTGGGGTGGAACAAATACATATGCAAAATGTAGAGTATGCCAGATGGTGATACATACAAAGGAAAAAAATAAGGCAGGGGAAGGTAATAGAGCATTCTAGAGAGGATATCTTAAATGATGCTTAGAGATGACCTCAGAAAATCACATTTGCATGTTTTTTTATTTTTTATTTTTTTGAAATAGGGTCTCACTCTGTCACCCAGGCTGGAGTACAGTTGCACGACCACAGCTCACTGCAGCCTTGACCTCTCTGGCTCAAGCCATCCTCCCACCTCAGTCTCACGAGTAGCTGGGACAGGTGTGCGCCACCAAACCCGGCTAATTTTAATGTTTTAATTTTCTTGTAGAGACAGGGTCTTGCCATGTTGCTGGGGCTGGTCTAGAATTCCTGGGCTCAACTGATCCTCCTGCCTCAGCCTTCCAAAGTGCTGGGATTCCAGGCTGGAGCCACGTGTCCAGCCCCTAGAAAATGACATGTGAACACAGAGAGTGGTGGGGATGTCTGGTAGAAGAGCATTGCAGACAGGGTCCTGAGGCAAGGCCCTGAGTCAGGAGCAAGGAGCACAGCCTGGCAGAGTGGCGGGCAGGTGAGGAAAGGGCAGGAGGAGTTGGGGTCAGAGAGGGAGTTGGGGCCATTCTAGGTGTGGCCCTGTTGGCATTGTAAGGATCTGGGTTTTTACCCGTGGTGAGGTGGGGACGCCATGGACAGCATAAGACATGATCTGGTCCGGCATGGAGAATGCACTCGACCGGGAGAGCGTCAGGGAGCCTGCCTAGGAGGCTGATGGGAGGCTGGGAATCCAGGTCTCCGCACTCAGCTCTTTTTTTGCACTTAGCCCTTGGCCCGCCCCAAACTTGAGGTTTGAACTGTTGAGGTTAGAACCTACCCACGAACTCCATCCAGCCTGGAGGAAAGATTTCTAGGAAGGTCTTGAAGTTCAGTTATAACCTGTGTGATGGTCTCATTAGCATTATAAAAGTTCCAGGATGGGGTTCTGTAGCACTGGGACCTGGCAGTGGTCCAGATGCTGACGAGTGGTGTAGCCTCGGGCAAGTCTTCCCATCTACTGAGCAGACTCAGTTACTTCATCTGTAAAATGGGACTAAACGCCCGGGTTGCCTCAGCATCAAATGAGATCATTCGAAAGCACCTTTTAAACATCATTACCGATTACAAAAAGCAAATGGGAAGCCGGAGCTGACCTCTGAGGGCTGATTTGGCACAGCACTTCAAAAGTTCTCGTTTTACAAAGCACCAGGCGCGAGTTTGTCTCGCTGTTGGGACCTGCTTCCCTCTCACCTAGCACCCGCCCCGGGCCTGAGAGCCGCGGTGCGGCCGTGCGTACAGGAGGGAGGGAGGCGCTGTGGGGTCCCCGGCAGAGCTGCCGAGAGCCCCGGCCCCGCATCTGACTCGCGTTCTCTTGGCGGGACTCTGGGCCGGGGCCCCTAGGCAGGCGCGCAGGGCGGGGAGCGGCTGCGGGCGGGAGGACGGGCGGGGCGGAGGGCGGCGGGCGGCTACGCGGCCTGGGCGGAGCCCACCCCGCCCTGGCCCTAGCGGTTGCCCTGCCCCCGCCAGCCCCAGGCTACCCGGGCCCGCGCCGCGCTTCTCTTTCTACGACAGCTGCCGGTGGAGCCCTGTAAGCCGTGCCGCGCGTCCTGCCCGTCTGTCCCCGCAGGTAGTCGCCCGCCACAGCCGCGCCATGACCACCCAGCAGATCGTCCTCCAGGGCCCGGGGCCGTGGGGCTTCCGCCTCGTGGGCGGCAAGGACTTCGAGCAGCCTCTCGCCATTTCCCGGGTAAGAGCAGCTGGGACGCGCGTGGAAGCGGGGCGCTCTGGGAGGGGATGTGCGGAGACTGGGGCCCCGCTGGCGCTGTCGGGGACGGAGTCGGGACCGCCGCGGGGCGCGTCCAGGTGCGCTGTTCGTTGAGCGCTCTCCTAGCGCCCGGGCCCCGCCGCTCCCCGCCGCACCTTCGCGGAGGCTGCGCTCCCGGGCTGGCCGACCAGCTGCGGGCGCGCTCCGTGTATGCCAGAAAAAAGAAGGCAGTTTTCGTTCCTTGGCCCCGGAAGCGCGGCGGGGCGGGTGTTAGTTCTTTGTCGACCAGCGAGGGGACCGGGGCGCTGGGAGATGGCACTTCTTCCCAAATCGCAGTGCAGCCGAACGCAACAGGAAAGACCTGGAAAGTGAGGTGGGGTGGGTGGGAAGTTTACTGGGGTGGGGGATAAGTGGGGTTAACCTAAAAAAAAAAACAACCGAAACACGCTCTTTGGACTTGATCCACGGCCGAGGCTCGCCCCTTGAATGCCTTTTGAAGAATGTGCTGGATTTGGGAAATAAACACAACAAACAAACTCAAGTAAACCCTCTTGTTCATTCTTCTCCCCTCTGCGGAACGTGGCCCCGCCGTCATTCTTCCTAGCATTCCCAGATTATCTCCTTCCCCTCCCCACACCAGCCCTTTTTTCTCAGGGCATGAGTAGATACTGGGATGGGGTTTCCACCTGGGGTGGGGTGGTGGTGCTTGAAATCTTAGAGGGGCCTCGGATCTTTAGAGGGACTTACGTTGTATCAGGGGCCACCAGAACCATTGCCCCCCTGATAAAGTGAAACCCCCAGGGAGACCCAGACTCAGTGTTCAGAGGTCTGGGCTTTGGCCATTTAATCTGGCCAAACACAGGTTGATGTCCCACTGAGAAATGTCACATTCAGTGCTTGGGCACCAAGAAGAGACTCAATAAGTTCCTCGAATGAGGAAAGGGAGAAAAAGAAGTCCCCTTTTTCTCCAACCATGGCCACTCCTTGCCTGTAGGCGGCACATTCCATTCTTGGGCCCTTCAGCTTGTCTCCCAGGCCTTCTAAACATCCTTCTTTTTGCTTGGGGTTGGGGGAAGGGTGGAGAAGGAAGGGAATGATCCTTATGGATCCTTTTGACTCAAGCCCCTGCCTCCAGCAGCTGAAGGAGTTTGGTGGGAGTTGCAGGAGAAGAATTGGTGGCCTCCTCTTGACTTGTCTGCCAGCCACAGTCCTACCCATGCTTCTTTCCCGGTTGGCCTGGCCCAGTGAGGAGATCTTCTCTGACTATCTCACCCCCCTAAAAGAGTAGGCAGGTCGGTTTTTGGGCCTTGTCTTCCACCTGTTTGCCTCGTCCCACAGAGATCTCTGATTATTCTCAAAGGTACACACTGACTTTCCAGCCACCAGCCTAATTCCTCAAGCGCAGGAACTGTGCGTTCCCCAAATTGCCCCCAAGCTTGGTGCAGACCTGTGCCTGGCCGGGCTGGGTAAATCCTTGCAGGCTTATTAATAAATGCTTGTCTAGGGAGGACATTGCCTCTGCACATTTCAACTCGCTTACCTCATAGTCCATTTGTCCCTGTTCTTTGTGTCTATAATTAACCTGTCAGCCCTCTCCACTTCTGAGATTTATATATGACATGAAACCCTTTTTTAAGTAGTGGAGGATGTATTGGCAATCTGTTAAAAGGGCAGTTACTGCCTTTCATTTTAGCTGCTTTTAAAAGTCTTAATGCATGAATGAATGATGGAATGGGGTGGAAAACACCACACTGTGAATTCATCAGTTTTTGCCTTCATATATTAATGAATTCATTTATTATTTATATTATTTATTGATGGCGTGTGCACGTGTTTAATGAGCAGGTATCATATTCCAGAAACCACACAAACTCTTCAGAAATGAGAGGGCACAGCTCCATTCTCAAGGTGTTCATGGTCTAGTGAGGGAAGCTAATCTTTATAATGCCCTTGGCAGGTGCTTTAATTGAAAAGTGAAAGTGACTCAGAAGAGGTAACCTTTTCATACTGACAGTAATTTACTTGTTTCTCTTCAGCTTCTTATTAACACATGGAAAAATTGTGAGCCTGTTCACCTCATGGGAATGGGAAAGTCATTGTTATAAAGGGACCCTGGGATGGCCATCTGAGATCTGGTGCTGGTCCAGTGTCTGCTTGCTTGAGCTGTACCTGGGGTGAATCTTCCACTGTCTGAGGCTACTTAAAAAAAAAAAAAAAAAAAAAAATATCTCTGCAGTGTGGATAGCACCAGCCGCTGGCTGTGAGTTAAGGTATGTGACAGTGCTCCATAAATAGTGATAGTGAGGAAATGTGAGCATTGACAAAGAGCTGTACACACTTTCTGATTGGTAGGTATGCTACATTATTTATCATCCTGGGCAGTTTGCTGGTATGATTTTGTATATGATAGACTTTGAGCCTCCACACCAAAGCAAACCATAAAATTAGGCTTGGAGAGGAGTGCCTTTTATTTAAATGACCATGTTTGCTTTCTCTTGCATGAATTATTCTGGTATTGGCTCCAGTCTTTTGCTAAACTGCTAAAGTTTCTTAATATAATGCTAATCTTATGTACTTGAAATTTTTTTATTTTTTAACTTATTTTTTATTGTGGAATAAAAATATCATAAAATACAAATGCATAGCAAATGATTATAAAGCAAGCATCTGTGGGCCGGGCGCGGTGGCTCAAGCCTGTAATCCCAGCACTTTGGGAGGCCGAGACGGGTGGATCACAAGGTCAGGAGATCGAGACCATCCTGGCTAACACGGTGAAACCCCGTCTCTACTAAAAAATACAAAAACCTAGCCGGGCGAGGTGGCGGGCGTCTGTAGTCCCAGCTACTCGGGAGGCTGAGGCAGGAGAATGGTGTGAACCCGGGAGGCGGAGCTTGCAGTGAGCTGAGATCCGGCCACTGCACTCCAGTCTGGGCGACAAAGCGAGACTCTGTCTCAACAACAACAAAAAAAAAAAAAAAAAAAAAAAAAAAAGCAAGCATCTGTATAGTCACTACCCAAGTCAAGAAATAGAGTATTGTAGCACCAAAAGTTCCCTAAATGTAACGCTATCCTGACCTATGGTAATCCT
This sequence comes from Macaca fascicularis, assembly GCF_037993035.2. Taxonomy (NCBI): domain Eukaryota; kingdom Metazoa; phylum Chordata; class Mammalia; order Primates; family Cercopithecidae; genus Macaca; species Macaca fascicularis. The sequence continues at coordinate 104,205,711 of NC_088383.1, read as the reverse complement.
TGCTTTTCTTCTTAGTTTTACCACCTAAATGAGGTATCCCAAATACCATAGCTTAATTTTGCCTGTTTCTGAACAGACTCATACAGAACGTGTGTGTGTGTGTGTGTGTGTGTGTGTGTCTGTGAACAGCTTCTTTAGCTCCTTAATGTTTTCATCTAGTATCGTGATCAACTTAAAATTTCAATCTAGATTTCCAACTTTAAGTGGACATAGGCTAGCTTTCTTCTTTTACCCATACTCTTGTTTAGTGCTCTTGCCTTGTGTTCCCTGATGATCTGGCCACACATTTGCTACTGTTCTCTGATATTTTTTTCTGTCAATTCCTGCTTCAAATCAACACTTGCCCATTTCCTTGAGGTGTTTTTTTTTTTTAATTAAAAAAATTTTCCATGCCTATTTCTTATTCCCTCTAGTTACTTTCAAGGGAATCCTTCAGAGAAATACTCAGGCCAACATTGCAACTCAGTTTATGTTGACTTTTTCTCTCCCAGCAACTGATAAAAGACAGGAAGGGGTGAGGCCAAGATCAAGGGATGCCCTTAGTTGGAGGAGTTGCTCATTTGTCTCTGGAGTCCTGGGGAACCCTTTGCTAAGAACTGAGCGGTTTTGTGGCACATGCAATGCTTATGCCTTTTCTCAAGTATCCCAAGGGGTGCTTAATAATGGATGCTGTGGCCAGAGGGTCATTTCTGATTTTTAAGAGTGGTATTTCCGGATTCAGATAGATTTTACATCATGTCCTAAAGATAGAAGGGTTTGTCTCTCAAATTATGAAAAGCAAGAAATGTCCAAAAAGGCTCATTATGTTTTAATGGCCATTGTGCTGCATGCCCTTAGTCTGTGAAGTTGATACCTGGGAAATATTAGCGACTTCAGCTGCTCACAGTTGACTTAAGGAGAGAGGGGGAAGAGGACAAATCAAAGAGAATGCCTGAGCCCATACTGCGTTATCACCCTCTGACCAGATACTCTCCCCTCCCCAAACTCCTGATGCCAACCTTGCTGGTTTGTTTGAGGAGGTAAGAGGGAAGAACAATGGCTTTAGGGTATTGCAGCCAGGCAGATGACTGAGAGGACAGTGTCGTCTAACCATCTGGGTCATATTCTCCTAGGCTGACCAGGACTGGGAAAAGCACCAAGGAATTGCTGTGTGCTGGGACCAGGATAGGAGTGGCACATTCTTAGGCCATGCCTTACTCTTGCTCCACAGAGGAGAGGAAAGCTAGCATTCTTTGCCTTTTGCAAATAGGAAAGCTCAGGTGCCCACAGGTTAGGTAATTTGTTTGAATTTACATAATTTCTCACTGGCCAACTTACTACTCAACTTCCTTGTAAAGGATAGAGTAGAGACTGGAGCAAAAGTGGTTGTGTTAGAAAACTAACTTTTAAAGGATTATTTTACTTCCAGTAGGTCTCAGAGGAAAGCCTGGGGGAAGCTTCCAGGACTTTAATTGGCGGCCTGGTACAATGTCCAAGGCAGGGACTCAAGCTGAGTTCTAGTCCTGAGCACCTCGGTGAGTGATCGTGGGAAAATCATATGTCTTCTCTTGGGTTCAGTTCCCTATAAAGATAAAATAATATTCCCTGTAAAGATAAAATAATAAACAAGCAAGCAAACCCAGAGGTTTTCATACCCTTTGAATATGACAGTGTACTTTTTTTTTTTTTTTTTTTTGAGACAGGGTCTCACTCTGTCGCCCAGGCTAGAGTGCAGTGGTGTGATCTTGGCTCACTGCAACCTCCACCTCCCGGGTTCAAGCAATTCTTGTGCCTCAGCCTCCTGAGTAGCTGGGATCACAGGCATGGGCCACCACGCGTGGCTAATTTTTGTATTTTTAGTAGAGATGGGGTTTCGCCATGTTGACCAGGCTGGTCTCAAACTCCTGGCCTCAAGTGACCTGCCACCTTGGTCTCCCAAAGTGCTGGGATTACAGGCATGAACCAAGAGCCCACTTTTTTTTTATTGTTAGAGTGTCCTAGTCTCTCATGGCATTAGTTGTACCTTCAGTCATAAGTTGATTTAGAAAACACTATGAATTCAGGAGTGTTTCAGATGAATTTGTGTTCTGTTAATCACAGCAGCATCCATTTACATTTGAAAGATTTGTGTGAGAAATATTTATTTGATCTGCTTGCAATAATAACCATAGTTAAAACATATACAGGACTTTTAATATGCCAGGCACCATTCTAAGACCATAATATATTCAGTGATCTTCACATGTATTTTGTGAGGTAGGATTCAGATCCCCGTTTTACAGATGAGGGAACTGAGGCGTGGAGACATTAAGTACACAGCCTGCATCATATACCAGTGAGTGGTAGAGCTGGAGTTTGGCTGGGGAGTCCGGCTTCCAAGCCTGTAGTCTTAATCTCTATGCCATAGTAATATATTAATAGCAGCTAACATTTTTTGAGTGCCTGCTCTGTGCTAAGCATGCACTTACATTATCTTCTGTATTCCCTACAACCCATCACAGAGGGACACAGAAAACAAAGTTAGACAATTGCAGAGCGGGGAAGTGAAGTCAGGCAGACTCACTTCCAGGCCAGCTTTAACCACTATGTTCTGCCTCCTAATAAGCCATGACTGTCAAGATTTCATTGCTAACGGTGTTAATCCAGCACACGGCTTTGAAAAGTGCTAAGGGTGGTGCAGGCTTCAACATGAGGGATGAGACACTCCTGGGCTCCACACCCTGGAGCCTCTCATGCCCCTGAGGTTGTCTGCGGTAGCTCTCCGGTTGCCTTAGAACCTCAGCTCAGAGCACCTCACAAAGCAGCACCTCCCTTCGCTGCACCCCCTGAAAAGCTGGAAGTCATGGCCCCACCTGGGAGAATTTATAGTCCAGTTATGAGGTTCCATGCCCACTTGGACAGTGAAGAACAGAAGAGCAGAGGAGTGGAAGGATTGGCTAGAGAAAGACCGGTTTTTGGCGGGTAGGAGGGCATTTGGGAACGGTTCTTATGGTAGATGAAGATGACCAGGCAGGGAACAGTTCCACCTGCCGGTAGCCAAGCTAAGTCCAAAACCGAATATACCCATGAAACCTAAGACAAAAAAGGAATATTGTATGGCTGTTAGCACCCTGTGTGATTATGGATACTGTTGTTAGTCTCATCCTGGGTAAATCAGGCTGCTCATCCGTGGCTGAGTTCTGTGGTGTACTTTCCCATATGTAGTACACTGTCTCCTTGGTAGATGCCATAAATACTAAAAATGATTTTCTGAAGAACACAGTGGTCTTGTAGGAGGCCAGATTCCTGACTGAAGACTCAGGGACTACTTTTTACAGACGTGACCATTCATATCAAATAACACAATAAGAACATAGATAGGACCTAGTTTGGATAAAGATATTGAAAGTGCATACGGAGGCCAGGCACGGTGGCTCATGCCTGTAATCCCAACACTTGGGGAGGCCAAGGTGGGCGAATCACCTGAGGTCAGGAGTTTGAGGCCAGCCTGGCCAACATGATGAAACCCCGTCTGTACTAAAAATTCAAAAATTAGCTGGGCGTGGTGGCAGGCACCTGTAGTCCCAGCTGCTCAAGAGGCTGAGGCAGGAGAATCGCTTGAACCCAGGAGGTGGAGGTTCCAGTAAGCTGAAATCATGCCACTGCACTCCAGCCTGGGCAACAAGAGCGAAACTCCATCTTAAAAAAAAAAAAAAATACAGATAGATTAAATGTGGTTGATACAGCAAATAGTTTGCACTCATTTCTTTAAAAAAAAAAATAAAAAATCCTTATGCTTCTGAAGCTGAACATACCCATACCATATAACCCAACAGTTCTCCTAGTTAAATACTCAATAGAAACTGGGTCCACATGAGTGCTAAAGGACAAGTTTGAGAATTTTCCAAGCAACACTTTTCATAATAGCCCCAAATTTGAAACGATTCACATGTCTAACAGCAATAGAATAGATAAGTAGTGGGTGTAATAATATAATATAAAACATCACAGCAACAAGAATGAAGAAATTACAACTATGCACAGTGACACGGAGGAGACACACACACACACACACACACACATACACACACACATTGAGAGAAAAAGGCCATACCTAAGAGTAAAGAGTGAATACTGTGTGATTCCAGTTACATAAAATTAGACAGAATTAATCTACAGTGTTAGCAGTCAGGATCGTGGCAGACCTTTGCTAGGAGGTCAGTGACAGAAAGCGGGCACAGGGAGGTTTAGCAGTTCAGGTAATGTTCTGTTTCTTTATCTCATGCTGTTTCCTTGGGTGTGTTCTGTATGTGAGAATTCAATCAGCTGTATAGTTAGCATTTGTGCTGTATACATGTCATCCTTCAGTAAAGGTTACATAGAAGCCCGTGTAATTGTTTAAAAGATCGGACAATATAAACCTACAGAAAGCATAAGGTAAAAGGCTTTCCCAATCTTACTTTACAGAGGTAAACACAGTGAACAGCTGGCTGCAAACATTTCCAGACTTTTTCCATACACATAGCATTTCTAAAACCAAATTACTATATCGCAGTGAACTATTTGGACTTCATTGCTTTGTGCTTTCTGCCTTATTTTTACTGTAACAAATCAAGAATTAAAGATATCTTAATGTCAAGGGAAAAATACATTTTTGATACCTGCTAGATCTGGCTCAAACCTTATCTTGTCCATTTACTAGCTTGTATGTTCTTGGACAGGTTAACCCCTGAAAATTCAGTGTCCTCATTTGCAATGTAGGAATAATAGCTCTTGTCTTCAAAGGTTGTGGTGAGGATTAATATGATATATAGAGAGAGCCTAGTGGTACTATTAAACAAATATTAATGGTAGCTACTGTATATTGAGTGTTTATTACATGCCAGGCATTGTTCTGAACTCTTTACAAACGCAGTCTCATTTAACCCTTCCAACAACCTGATGAGGTTGATGTATTATGAATTTCATTTGACAAATGAAGATACTGAGTCAGAGAGAGTAATTCCCTCAAGGTTTAGTGAGTGTTTAGGCTTTGGGTTATGGGTGGTAGCTGTTGGAGCTATTTAAAAGCACATAGGGCTCATAGGAGCTTGTTTGGAAACTTTTGAGGAACTTGATGACTTCATGATGGAGTCTCGCTCTGTCGCCTGGGCTGGAGTGCAGTGGCATGATCTCGGCTCATTGCAACCTCCATCTCCTGGGTTCAAGTGATCCTTCCACCTCAGCCTCCCAAGTAGCTGGGATTACAAGCATGCGCCATCATACCTGACTAATTTTTGTGTTTTTAGTAGAGATGGAGTTTCACCATGTTGGTGAACAGGCCTTGAACTCCTGACTTCAAGTGATCCGCCCATCTTAGCCTCCCAAAGTGCTGGGATTACCGGCATGAGCCACCGCGCCTGGCTTCGATGACTTCTTAAGAATTTAGTCAGGGTATTCTATTTGGCTACCTGTTTTATTGTATTCCTATCTGAGAAATGGTTGTTGGTCTTTCAGACTGAGAGAGGAGCACATCTCTTTGAACTGTCACCCCTTAGCACTAATAACTTCTTTTTGCATCATGCACAGTGTGAAGCTGGATTAAGGCACAACTTATCTACAAGCACCTACCCTATTTTATTGCCTCACTTCCCTGAGAAAATGGTCATAGACTAACCAAGAACATTTTGAAACAGTCTTATGTTTTCAGGTCACCCTGTATAAGTGCATACAGCTTCTGCAGCTATAATGTGACTGTGAAGTCTGTGCCACAGCCTCGGCCTACAAACATACTGCGTCAGAAGATTCTGACTAAAGAGAGTTCAAATTCCACATCTAAATGGCATCCTACAGGGCTGGGTCCTGCTTTATCCCCAGTTTAGAAACTGTTAAATTTGTACCCAGATACCTCGACACAACTATTAAATCAGTGGAGATTATGCTTAAAGGCTTGTAGCATTGAGATTGAACTTGAATCTCACATTTCTCTATCCCAGTTGTATATTATTATTATTGATACTATCATTATTTAGGCTGTCTCTTTCACTTACTTGCAGGCTTGTCTTAGGCTTGTCTTTCACTTACTTACATATTTACAATATTTAAAACACAAGAACACACATAAGATTTAACAAAAAATTGGAACATAGAAGAGGAAAGAGAGAGAAGTGCCAGGAACTTTGAATCAGTTGGTTCTGTAATTGCACACTACATTTAGCTGTGAGTTTTCTGGCCAAGGGAAAATAGGACCCACGTCGAGTTATTTAGAATCTTGTTTGGAGTTAATTATACTTCTACTGGATGGACGCAGTGGCTCATGCCTGTGAAACTAACACTTTGGAAGGCCGAGGTGTGAGGATTGCTTGAGGCCAGGAGTTCAAGACCACCCTGGCCAACACAGCGAGACCCCCATCTCTGTTTAATAAAAAAACAAAGCAAAATGACTTATATAATGCTCCATTTGCATAGCACTTTCAGGGGTGTTAACCAACATTACAGGGGCTGTATTTTTTTGTTTGAGACAGCGTCCTGCTCTGTCGCCCAAGCTGGAGTGTAGTGGTGCTCATAGCTAACTGCAGTCTCGACCTCCTCCCAGCTTAAGCGATCCTCCCACCTCAGTCTCCTCGAGTAGCTGTGACTGCATGCCTGGCTAATTTTTAATTTATTTAGAGACAGGGTCCCACTATGTTGCCCAGGCTAGTTTCAAGTTCCTGGGCTTAGGCAATCTTCCTGCTGTGGCCTCCCAAAGTGCTGGGATTACGGGCATGAGCCACCCCTGCCTGGCCTATTTTTTTTTTTTTTAAGTCTGTTTTGGTACGAGATAGATAAATACTGTTCTAATGGATACTCCTTTCAAGGACTTTCTATGTATTTTATAGGAGTATAAGTTCTGCCCTTGAAGGCGTTTCTGGAGGAGCTCAGATTTTAGGGTCTAATTACTTTTTGTCTACCTGTTGACTTTAACATTCACTCAGGGAGAGAGTTTAAGGGGAAAAGATAGTCATCATCTCCCTTGGTGTTTCCAAACCTGATGAGCATTAACATTTTCTGGGAAGCTTTAAAAATATATGGGTTCTTGGATTTCACTGTATAGGCTATCTTTGGTGGATCTGAGATGGGGTGTAGAGCTCTATCTATATTTTTAATCCCTGCCCCCATGGGATCTGAACACCAACCTGTTTGGAAACCATTGCCTCATCCTTGCAAATATCACAGTTGGCTGAGTGTTAGTGAGCGGGGTTGATTTCTGGCATGAGGTTTAGATGCCAACTCCAAGGGGCAAGGTTAACAATGTTCCATGAAGAGTCAGGAAATTGACCTGTAGACCTGTCCACAAATAAACCTTCTGAATAGACACGGCTTTTCCCTCAAGAAAAAGAAAAAAATAAAACAAAAACCTCTGCCTTAGAACCATTTAAACCATTTGACAAGTATTTGGTTAAAACCCCCACCTCTGTCAAAAAGGCAGCAGTACCATTTATCATCCAGGCTGGAGTACTTCTGAGAATGAAATGGGGTGGTCTTGATAGTTAAGCTGGGAAAATAGGTTGCTGTTTTGGGCAAATCAGGGTGTTTGGTAATCCTAGTCATAAAGTATTTCTACATATAATCCTGCTTTCTATAACTTTTAAACTGAGTCAGTGGTCACAAACTCATTTGTATCAAGGGGCTAGGAGGCAATCTAAGAGTTTTTTTTTAAATTTTTTTTTTTTTTTTGGAGATGGAATCTCGCTCTGTTGCCCAGGCTAGAGTGCAGTGGGGTGATTGTGGCTCATTGTAACCTCTGCCTCCCAGGTTCAAGTGATTCTCCTGCCTCAGCCTCATGAGTAGCTGGGATTACAGGCACCTGCCACCACCCGGCTAATTTTTTGTATTTTTAGTAGAGATGGGGTTTTGCCATGTTGGCCAGGCTGGTCTTGAGCTCCTGACCTCTAGTGATCCACCCACCCTGGCCTCCCAAAGAGCTGGGATTACAGGTGTGAGCCACCATGCCTGGCCTAAAATTTGTTTTTTTTAAAAGAAAATTTACTAAAAAGGACTAATATGCTCATACTTACTCATTTTTGTTAAATTCTGTATGTTATATATGTAAAAGAACATTTTAAAAAATGCAACTTTTAAGAAGCTGGGGCCGGGCGCAGTGGCTCACGCCTGTAATCCTAGCACTTTGGGAGGCTGAGGCAGGTGGGTCACAGGTCAGGAGTTCAAGACCAGCCTGGCCAAGATGGTGAAACCCTGTCTCTACTAAAAATACAAAAATTAGCCGGGCATGGTGGCACTTGCCTATAATCCCAGCTACTCGGGAGGCTGAGATAGAGAATTGCTTGAATCTGGAAGGCGGAGGTTGCAGTGAGCCGAGATCACGCCACCGCACTCCAGCCTCGGTGACAGAGCGAGACTTTGTCTCAAAAAAAAAAAAAAAAAAAGCTGGCATTGGGTTTATGTTGCCTAGAATTGAAGCATATGGCCTGTTTGCAGCAGGAAGTTGCCTGGTAAATAATATTTTTCCTCATCTCTGAATCCCAGTGGGCCCCCAATGGGATCTCTGCTGTCTTGTCTTTGCCCACCAACACTGTTTCTTTGCTTATGAGAATTAAATAAGAATGTTGCTTGGCTTGTTTTAGAATCATATTTTCTTGCTGCATTCATTTCTGCTTTAGTAATTTTACAGAAGGCAACTTATAATCCCTAGTCCAAACCGTTTTTAGCACAGGGACAATGTTTTGCTCCCCTGAATAATCACAGTGAACTCTGACTCTGCCCAGTGTGTAGCATACAGAGCTCAGCATGTTGGTTGAATCAACAAATGATGATGGACCAGACCTCCAAAATGGTTTCCCCTAAAAACTAACATCCTTTAAGGCAGTGGAGAGGAAAAGCATTAGAGTTGAGGTTTGAATTGCCTCACCCAGCAAGCTCTACTCAATTATTTTTTCCTCATACTGTATTAGAAGAGTCAAGAAGGTAGTTATATGGTGGTATAAAGTATAATCATATGTATATATTAGAATGGGAAAAAATGTCTAGAAACTTATATACCATAATAAGTGAGTTTTGAGTAGGTGAGGTAGTCAGAAAATTAATAGCTGCAAGAATGATGATAAATGTTAACAGGTACTGGGTTTCTGTGGCTGGGGTAGTAGAGCATAGTAGAGCCTATGGCTAAATGGAGAGCATGTGTCTCATATAGAGGATCAGAGGCTCCTCATTTGGTGCTGATTGTTGCCATATGGGAATCTAGGCCCAGAATTGCCAGATTTTCTGATTTTTCAAAAGAAGCTGAGAATCTAGGGGTTTGAGTGAAATTTGCTGATATATGAATATTGGCATGTAATTTAAATGTAAGAAAAAAACAAGACTGCGGGCTGCGTTCATTTCATGGGCCTCTAGGTTTCAATCTTGAGCCAGTGAGTTAAAGGAACCCCATCTAGCTGTCAGTAGAACATGTGATTTTTAAGTAGGACTGCCTTCTGAAAGACCCACTAGGGAAAGCCAGCCACAGAATGGCTGACCTAGAGGCCGAACGGGTGATCCCTTGAATGGGTTTGCTGCTTTGAGCCGCTGTTAGAGAGCATCTGTCAAATGCAGTCAGCTTAATCTCAGCAGAGCTAAGGCTCAGTGGTTGTTTCTTGGCAGTTAACTGGGCAGTCAATGTCAGATGCTATATTTCAACTTCTTTGTTGGTCTCCTAGTCTGTGTTTACATCTCCAGCCTCATCCCCGTCCTCTCCCTTCACTTGCTACATTTCTTTCTTTTCTTTCTTTCTTTTCTTTCTTTCTTGAGACTTGGCATGCTCTTTCCTTTTGCTTTTTTCCTTTTGTGGCTTTACACAGTTTTAAGCAGCACCTGCTCCAGGGAGTGTTCCGTGATTCCACCTTTAGGCTCCTACTGCCTTGTTGGTTCTAGCACAACACTCATCAGCTGTTGTACATGCTTGTCTCCCCCAGGAGATTGTGAGCTTCTTGATGGCAGGCACCACCCTTTTCACAGCTGCATTCCAGTGCCTTGTGTGGTTCCTGGAATCTACAAACAATAGCTTACATTTCTGGAGCCCTGACAGTGGGGGCTCTGCCTGCATTGCCTCATGTAATCCTTGCAACAGGCTTCTGATGTCAAAGCTATTCTTTTCATCCTTGGTGCATCCTTGTTTATACAGAGATAAAATATCCTGCCCAAGGACACTTAGCTCACAAGCGAGGCAGGACTTGAACCCTGACCGTCTGACTCCAGAAACCACATCTTAATGAACAAGTTACACTGTCTTTCAGAATGTGCATAAGGATGTCTGATAAGTGAATGAACAGAGAGAGAAGGAGGGAACAGGGGATGGATGAAGTGGAAACATGCCATTATCATGGAGGAGGAGAGTTATCTTTTTATTTGTCATGGGTATGCATCCAGTTCTGTATGATAGTAGTGTCATTTAGGTATGCAGTTATTTAAATGTAAGTTGAAGAAAGTGGGAGAGCTACATCGTCATCCTATTTTATTTACACCAGTTAGAAGTGCAATTAAACTTCAAAAGCCTTCTTATGTGCTCAGGACTGGCAGCAGTGGACAGGTCTTAAAGATGCATTATGAACTTGGAGTAGAGAACGTGTTGGCCTCTAAACAAGCAGTATCTACCTGGGGGTGCTGGTGGGGACAAAAAGTGAGGGACACAAGAATGAATTGAGCAGAAAATGGTAGATTGTTCATTAGTGGAAATTGTGCCTAAACCCATTTGCTCTTTTTTTTTTTTAGACAGTCTTACTCTGTCTCCCAGGCTGGAGTGCAGTGGTGCGATCTTGGTTCACGGCAACTTCCGCCTCCCGGGTTCAAGCAATTCTGCTGTCTCAGCTCCCTGCGTAATTGGGATTACAGGTGGTGTGCATCACCACAGCTGGCTAATTTTTGTATTTTTAGTAGAGACGGGGTTTCACCATGTTGGCCAGGCTGGTCTTGAACTCCTGAGCTCATGTGATCTGCCTGCCATCTGGCCATCTGACCTCCCAAAAGTGCTTGGCCTCCCAAAGTGCTAGGATTACAGGCCTGAGCCACCATTCCTGTCCCCATTTATTCTTATGCAGCAAGAGTTGTGTGATCTAGTTGTATGGTCTCTGGCGAAGAAGGCTGGCAATGAATGGCATGTTCATTGAACAAATGGGGGTGAGTATACAATTTTTTTTTTTTTTTTGAGACGGAGTCTCGCTGTGTCTCCCAGGCTGGAGTGCAGTGGCGTGATCTCGGCTCACTGCAAGCTCCGCCTCCTGGGTTCACGCCATTCTCCCGCCTCAGCCTCCCAAGTAGCTGAGACTACAGGCGCCCGCCACGACGCCCGGCTAGTTTTTTGTATTTTTAGTAGAGACGGGGTTTCACCATGTTAGCCAGGATAGTCTCGATCTCCTGACCTCGTGATCCACCCGCCTTGGCCTCCCAAAGTGCTGGGATTACAGGTTTGAGCCACCGCGCCCGGCTTTTTTTCTTTTTCTGAGACAAAGTCTCACTCTATCACCCAGGCTGGAGTTCAGTGACACAGTCTCAGCTCGCTGCAGCCTCTACCTCCTGGGCACAAGCCATCCTCCCACCTCAGCCTCCTGAGTAGCTGGGACTACCGGCATGTGCCACCACTCCCTCAAAATTTTTTTGTATTTTGTAGCGACAGCGTTTTGCCGTGTCGCCCAGGCTGGTCTCGAACTCCTGAGCTCAAGGCGAGCCACTTACCTTGGTCTTCCACAGTGCTGGGATTATAGTCATGAGCCACCATGTCTGGTCCCGAAGTTTTTTTTTTTTTTAAGAAATTGAAGCTGACTCCATTAGGAGCTGGTTCTGATGAACTTGATGGTCAGAAGGAAATTAGAACAGATAATGTGGCCTAGTTGGTTAAGTGGGTGGACTCTGGAGCCTGCTGTGGCCTGCCGCTCACCAGCTGTGCAACCTCAGGCAAACTGCTTAACCCCTGTTCCTCCATTTCCTCTTCTGTAATGATGCAGATAACATTGCCTGTCTGGTAGCATCACGTGAATATTGGTGAGTTAACCCTTGCTAAAGACTTTGTCATGCTTGGTACCTAAACGCTCATTAACTGATGGCTGTTGTTATGATTATGATTGTGATTATAGTGTTTGGCAAGGATTGGAATCCACCATTCAAGACAGGAACTATCCAGTGTTAGAGGCACAGGCCTTCTGTCTCGTAACCTTTGTCACTCTGTGTTAGGATTTGTTAATTTTATAATGGGTGGGGTTACTGGGCCCCAGATCAGTACAGGGTGGGGGAGTGACTGTCCCGTGGTGGGGAGGCACTCAGCCAGCAGCAGGACTTTGTGACACTCCAGGTCCTATGTAGAAGGCCACTGCAGATGAGTCTCCTGGACTTTTTTTTTTTTTTTGGCTTTGACAGTTGAGTTTGGAGCCTCTGCTTGTGGCGGTGTGCTAAAGCAAAAAGGAATGGAATTTGCAATGAGAGAGCCTTTCAAGTTCAGACTTAGCTTTTAGCTGTGTGAACTTGAACCCCTCATAATCTCTCTGAATCTCAATTTTCTCAATGGTAAAGTTTATCTAATATGTTGGTGGTGAGGTAATCATATTATTATCTCAAATAGGAGATTGTATATGAAAGGGCTTTGGAAAGGCAAATCCCATAATTTGTTTAAATCCACTTTTTCCTCCAAAAAAGATATCTCATAAAAGAATGTGAACTTAATCTGTATGTGTAATTTCTTTCAAGTCCTATCTGATGTTGCTTGTGACTTTCTGAGATTTCCTTTGGCATCTTACCAGTTTGGCTTTAAAAAAAAAAGCAACAAAGAAATTAGACTGAAAGATAGGATGACCAGACCTCAATTACTCAGGCTTGGGGCTCCTAAGACTGGTTCTAGCTTGTCCAGGACCTGTTGGGATATACTTAGCAGAAATGTCTCTCCCACAAAACAGTTGGAACCAAATGCTGGACATTCTGGACTTCTCAGCAGTTCAGTGTAAAAAAGTGAAAGGAACCTTTTTTTTCATCTTCTCAACCTCTCCAGTTCCAATCTCATTATTTGAGTTTTGTGAGTGGTCATGCTTCAGGATAGCAATGTAGAGGGAAATGATTATTTGATTTTTGAAATAAAAATATTTTTGATGTTTTTGAAATAACTCGTTTTAAAGATAAAAAGAAGCAGCCTGATTACATATTTAACAACACTAAGTGTTTTAGAGCCAGTTGTTTATTATACAGATATTTATTGAGCACCTACTATGTTCCAGTTATTGGGTGCTGAGGATACTGTAACTGCCCAATGGGTTCTTGCCCATTGCCCAGATAGAGCTGATTTATCAAGACAGAGGATTTGCGATACAGAAAGTTTAATACACATAGAGCTGACTAAATGGAAGACTTGAGTTTTATTATTACTCAAATCAGCCTCCACGAAAGTTGAAGGCTAGGAGTTCGGCAGGCAGGGGGCTAGGGAACGTCAATGCTGATTGGTTGGGCATGCCATCACCGGGGTATGGAAAATGGTGTGTTGAGTTTGCATGTTGGTGGGGGGCATCTGGTAGTCAGAAATGCACAAGCCTGAAAGGACATCGTGAAAGGCCAGTCTTAGGTTCTACAATAGGGGTGTTATTTACAGGAGTAACTGGGGAAGTTGCAAATATTGTGAGCTCTGGAATAATGGCTGGTAATCATTTAACTATACCTACATCTTAGCAGAATTCAGGCCCCTCTCGTCCTCCTAACCTGGTGGCCTTTCATTAGTTTTTCAAAGACAGTTTAGTTTTGGAAAGTGCTACCATCATTTAAACTATACACTAAAATTTCTCCCAAAGTTAGCTTTGCTGATGCCCAGGAATGATCAAGGACAGTTTGGAGATTAAAGGCAAGATGGAGTTGCTTAGGCCAGATCTCTTTCACTGTCATAATTTTCTCACTGTTAAAATTTTTGCAATATCACAGCACAGAAGGCAGACAAAATCCTGTCCTCATGCTCCTTACTGCTGAGTAGGCCTTTCAACATTAAACAAACTAACCCACCAAGGAGGTTTGGAAACATAAAGTGACCAGTGCCATGAGGAAGAACCAAGTATATTAAAAGGATGACTGGGAGTGGTGGCTCATGCCTGTAATATCGGCACTTGGGAGGCCTAGGCAGGTGGATCACCTGAGGTCAGGAGTTTGAGACCAGCCTGGCCAACATGGTGGAAAAACCCCATCTCTTCTAAAAATGTAAAAAATTAGCTGGGCATGGTGGCGTAGCCTGTAATGCCAGCTACTCAGGAGGCTGAGACAGGAGAATCGCTTGAACCCGGGAGGTGGAGGTTGCAGTGAGCTGAGATTGCGCCACTGCACTCCAGCCTGGCAACAAGAATGAAACTCAGTCTCAAAAAAAAAAAAAAAAAAAAAAAAAGACTGTGCGGGTATAGCTTAGATTGGACGTTGAGGGAAGGCCTCTTTGAGAAGAAGGGTTGTTTACACAGACACCTGGAAGATGAGAAGTTAATCAGGCCGAGGTAAAAGCAGGTGTGAAAGTCCTGAGACCCTGTAGCTGGAGCCCAGTGGGGAAGAGGCATGATGCGGCTGGGGAGGGAGGCACTGGCTTTAGCGGCCTTGTTAAAGATTTTGGATTTCGTCCTAAGGGGACTGCTCTTTGAAACTGCTAGATTTAGCCATGATAAGTGAGTTCCATCAGGCATTATTCTCCTTGATTCAGGTTACTCTCCTTGGAGTTAGAGTTTGCCCGTCAAGAACCCTTGCCAATCCCAAATAAAGTGATGCTTAGGGCCATTTAAAAAATAAGCCAACGTTGTCCTTTAGTAACAGTGAAATGTATATGAGGATGCACCAGATCAATCTTCTCAGGACAATAGGTCAGAAAATGGAGGATTTTTTTTTTTTTTTTTTTTTTGCACGCACTGGATGACTCAGAAGCTAACTCTCCATTGTTCACTGAAATGAGAGCGGCCTGTGCTTGCCTGGATAAAAAGTCCTGTCCCGCCGGGCGCGGTGGCTCAAGCCTGTAATCCCAGCACTTTGGGAGGCCGAGACGGGCGGATCACGAAGTCAGGGGATCGAGACCATCCTGGCTAACCCGGTGAAACCCCGTCTCTACTAAAAATACAAAAAACTAGCCGGGCGAGGTGGCGGGCGCCTGTAGTCCCAACTACTCGGGAGGCTGAGGCAGGAGAATGGCGTGAACCCGGGAGGCGGAGCTTGCAGTGAGCTGAGATCCGGCCACTGCACTCCAGCCTGGGCGGCAGAGCGAGACTCCGTCTCAAAAAAAAAAAAAAAAAAAAAAAAAAAAAAAAGTCCTGTCCCAGTGGCTGGATGAGGGGAAGATCTCAACCTTGAATCAAGAGGCTGCTTTCATTTCCTAAAACCCAGATCTCTGGTAAACAAATGATGGGAAAGCCAGAAAGGAAGGTTAGGAGGTCAGGATCTCGGTACTGGTTTCCATATCCTGCCACATTCCAGGAGAGTTTTGCCTGATAAAGTCATAGAATGTGCGGGCCAGAAGGGACCTCAAGGATCAGCTTGTCTTGTCCTCATTTTATGGGGTCAGGGTGCTGATGGGGAATGCACCATAATAGCGGCACCACACTAGCTGCGCTGAGGGCTAATTGGAAACTGTAGCTGCTAAAAACTGCATCAGATACTGAGGTTTAGGGCCTAACTTGTGTGTCCTGGTTTGGTGCCTTGAAGAACCTGTTACCTGTGGTTCAGCCATAAGGAGACACCCAGGTGTTCATAAGATCTTTCTCAACTGGATCCCGAGAGTCAAGGGCCTTCTCCAAAGGGTGGCCAGAGCCCTGTGGGCACTGGGAGCCTGGGGTGTTACTGCCACCCTGCTCCTGCGGGCTTGGAATTCCCATCCAGGAAGGTCTTGTAATGTGGAAAAAAAAAGTTGTGGACTTACCCTGGGATGATGACAGTAATATTTTTAGTATACCTTAGTTTAGAAAATCTAACCAAATACCTTGGTTAGAAATAGTACTCCGAGGTGAGTACTATTTCTTTTTTTTTTTTTTTTTTTTTTTTTGAGACGGAGTCTCGCTCTGCCGCCCAGGCTGGAGTGCAGTGGCCGGATCTCAGCTCACTGCAAGCTCCGCCTCCCGGGTTCACGCCATTCTCCTGCCTCAGCCTCCCGAGTAGCTGGGACTACAGGCGCCCGCCACCTCGCCCGGCTAGTTTTTTGTATTTTTAGTAGAGACGGGGTTTCACCATGTTAGCCAGGATGGTCTCGATCTCCTGACCTTGTGATCCGCCCGTCTCGGCCTCCCAAAGTGCTGGGATTACAGGCTTGAGCCACCGCGCCCGGCTTTTTTTTTTTTTTTTTTTAAATTAATTAATTAATTTTTTTTTTTTTTTTTTTTGAGACAGTCTCGCTGTGTCTCCCAGGCTGGAGTGCAGTGGCGTGATCTCGGCTCACTGCAAGCTCTGCCTCCCGGGTTCACGCCATTCTCCCGCCTCAGCCTCCCAAGTAGCTGAGACTACAGGCGCCCGCCACCACGCCCGGCTAGTTTTTTGTATTTTTAGTAGAGACGGGGTTTCACCATGTTAGCCAGGATAGTCTCGATCTCCTGACCTCGTGATCCACCCGCCTCGGCCTCCCAAAGTGCTGGGATTACAGGCTTGAGCCACCGCGCCCGGCCTAAATTAATTTATTATTATTGTTATACTTTAAGTTCTAGGGTACATGTGCATAACGTGCAGGTTTGTTACATATGTATACTTGTGCGATGTTGCTGTGCTGCACCCATCAACTCGTCAGCACCCATCAACTCGTCATTTACATCAGGTATAACTCCCAATGCAATCCCTCCCCCCTCCCCCCTCCCCATGATAGGCCCTGGTGTGTGATGTCCCCCTTCCCGAGTCCAGGTGATCTCATTGTTCAGTTCCCACCTATGAGTGAGAACATGCGGTGTTTGGTTTTCTGTTCTTGTGATAGTTTGCTAAGAATGATGGTTTCCAGCTGCATCCATGTCCCTACAAAGGACACAAACTCATCCTTTTTTATGGCTGCATAGTATTCCATGGTGTATATGTGCCACATTTTCTTAATCCAGTCTGTCACTGATGGACATTTGGGTTGATTCCAAGTCTTTGCTATTGTGAATAGTGCCGTAATAAACATACGTGTGCATGTGTCTTTATAGCAGCATGATTTATAATCCTTTGGGTATATACCCAGTAATGGGATGGCTGGGTCATATGGTACATCTAGTTCTAGATCCTTGAGGAATCGCCATACGGTTTTCCATAATGGTTGAACTAGTTTACAATCCCACCAACAGTGTAGAAGTGTTCCTATTTCTCCACATCCTCTCCAGCACCTGTTGCTTCCTGACTTTTTAATGATTGCCATTCTAACTGGTGTGAGATGGTATCTCATTGTGGTTTTGATTTGCATTTGTCTGATGGCCAGTGATGATGAGCATTTTTTCATGTATCTGTTGGCTGTATGAATGTCTTCTTATGAGAAATGTCTGTTCATATCCTTTGCCCACTTTTTGATGGGGTTGTTTGTTTTTTTCTTGTAAATTTGATTGAGTTCTTTGTAGGTTCTGGATATTAGCCCTTTGTCAGATGAGTAGATTGCAAAAATTTTCTCCTATTCTGTAGGTTGCCTGTTCACTCTGATGGTAGTTTCTTTTGCTGTGCAGAAGCTCTTTAGTTTAATGAGATCCCATTTGTGAATTTTGGCTTTTGCTGCCGTTGCTTTTGGTGTTTTAGACATGAAGTCTTTGCCCATGCCTATGTCCTGAATGGTACTACCTAGGTTTTCCTCTAGGGTTTTTATGGTATTAGGTCTAACATTTAAGTCTCTAATCCATCTTGAATTAATTTTCGTATAAGGAGTAAGGAAAGGATCCAGTCTCAGCTTTCTACTTATGACTAGCCAATTTTCCCAGCACCATTTATTAAATAGGGAATCCTTTCCCCATTTCTTGTTTCTCTCAGGTTTGTCAAAGATCAGATGGCTGTAGATGTGTGGTATTATTTCTGAGGCCTCTGTTCTGTTCCATTGGTCTGTGAGTACTATTTCAAAATGAGTTTGGATCTTGTTCATTTTAATAGCATCTATATTCACTTGAAAAATAGTTGTCCATCAGTGTAGGAGATGTGATATGTATTGAGTCCACATGTATTGCTCTGTAGGCAGGTGAATTTAAGGACCTATTGCAGTAATTGATTGGCTTCCCCCAAGCATCAGTGATCTGTCAGTTTGGAACCACTGGTTTTAGAAGCATCAGTCTGCAGAAAACCAGCTGCCTATATGGAATGACCCTGGTCATTTTGGGAGATTAAACCAGTATAAACCTATACTACCATACTTTAGGATATCCTTGATTGCTTTTAACAATTTTTTATTTTTTTAATTTTTATTTTATTATTATTTTTTGAGACAAAATCTCACTCTGTTGCCCATGCTGGAGTACAGAGGTGTGATCTTGGCTCACTGCAACTTCCACCTTCCGGGTTCAAGCGATCCTCCTGCCTCAGCCTCCTGAGTAGCTGAGATCACACCTGGCTAATTTTTTTGTATTTTTGGTAGAGACAGGGTTTCACCATGTTGGCCAGGCTGGTCTTGAGCTCCCGACCTCAGGTGATCCGCCTGCCTTGGCCTCCCAAAGTGCTGGGGATTACAGGTGTGAGCCACCATGCCTGGCCAATAATTTTTTAAATTAAAAAGTAATTCAATATTATTGTAAAAAACATTGCAAAACTGTATAACTGTGAACAATTTAGTGTGCAGTGTTTCTACTTTCTTTTGTATATATAACATTAAGATTTTTAAAGAAACGGTGTTATAGTATATAATGTTCTCTAAATTGTGGTTTTTTAAAAATGTAATTGTTAACTAATTTTAAGGAAGCAAACATGGTTCAGTGGGAAGGACATCAGATCTGTTCAGGGTTTGTGTCCTGGCTCAGTAATACACTAATCGGAGGACTAGTAATATAATAATATACTAGTTGGGTGATCCTGGGTAAGCCATAGGTCTTTCTAAGCCTCAGTTCCTTGTCTCGGAAATGGGGACTGCTATTTGTCCTCCTTTCTCACGAGGTTGCTATAAGGATACAATGAGATCACATTAGAAAAGCACTCTTTGTCAATGATAACATAATATAAATGATTGTTATTATTTAAGCTTATGATTTCAGCCCTCTTTTGTTTTTCAGGGCTTTGCTCCATATCAGTGAATAGTTGGTGATAACTTAGTGGTTTGGAGACAAATAGTAACTAGCCTGCTCTCCCCTTTTTTCTAGGTCACTCCTGGAAGCAAGGCGGCTCTAGCTAATTTATGTATCGGAGATGTAATCACAGCCATTGATGGGGAAAGTACTAGCAATATGACGCACTTGGAAGCTCAGAACAGAATCAAAGGCTGCACAGACAACATGACTCTCACTGTCGCCAGGTGAAGCCTATGGAAACGTTTTGTTCATTTCTGATTGAGTAGAAGCTGTTTGTGGGCAGGGACTGTTTTTCCTATCTCAGAATCCCCCAGACCTTCTAGCTCAGTGCTGTGTATATACTATAGGCATGCCAAAAGATCTGTGGAATTTGAACTTCAGATTGTTTATTTCCCCTCTTTTTTTTTTTTTTTTTGAGACGGATTCTTACTCTGTTGCCCAGGCTGGAGTGCAGTGGTGCAATCTCGGCTCACTGCAACCTCTGCCTCCCGGGTTCAAGTGATTCTCCTGCCTTAGCCTCCCGAGTAGCTGGGATTATGGAGTTGCACCACCACAGCCAGCTAATTTTTGTATTTTTTGTAGAGATGGAGTTTCACCATGTTGGCCAGGCTGGCCTCAAACTCCTGACCTCAGGTGATCCACCTGACTTGGCCTCCCAAAGTGCTAGAATTACAGGTGTGAGCCACCATGCCCAGCCCACCTCTAATTTTCACAGTGCTTCTTATGATGTGGGCTTCTTTCAGTAAGATATCTGCATTTTCATTTGATTCAACTTAACTAACCAAAATTTTGAGTAAGTAAAATGTCCTGGCCAGGTGCGGTGGCTCTGCCTGTAATTCCAGCACTTTGGGAGGCCAAGGCAGGCAGATCACTTGAGGTTTGGAGTTTGAGACCAGCCTGGTCAACACGGTGAAACCGTATCTCCACTAAAAATTAGAAAATTAGCAGGGCGTGGTGGCAGGCGCCTGTAGTTCCAGCTACTTGGGTGGCTGAGGCAGGAGAATCACTTGAACCCAGGAGGCGGAGGTTGCAGTGAGCCGAGATGGCACCACTGCACTCCAGCCTGGGCAACAGAGCGAAACTCTGTCTCAAGAAAAAAAAAAATGTCCTTAGGATGCTGCTCCTACTGCACTGTACTGAGCAGTGAGCAGTGGGTACCATGCCAGGAGATTTCTATAACAGAGAAAAGCTTCAACACATTAGCAGCAGAGTGCTGAGTGTAACTTTAAGTACACGACAAGCAGGGAGTGCTGGGGATAAAAGGATGAGTGAGGACAGTACCTCGGGAGCTGTAATTAGGGTAGAATTTCCATTCTTCTTTCATTTAGCCTTGGAACATGCCCTGCAAAGGCAGGATTTCAGAAGTGATTTGGTTCAACCCTCAGTGGCTCCCTATTTTCTACTGCATCAGATTCAGATGTTTCATTCTGATCATCTGTTATTTCACTAACCTTAGCTGCCATAGCTCTTTGTCATGAACCCTTTGCTTACATTCTCATCTGTGAAGTATGTTTTTTGCTTTTTTTTTTTTTTTTTTTTGCCTTGTGGCACAGGACTGGTATCTCAAAATATTTTGTACATTTCAGAGACCTACCCCATGAAAGGTACACCGTGTTATTACTACCCCCTCCAAAGCACATCTGCCCTTCATTCTCATCTCCGTTTCTATCTTAGTCCAAATCTTCTCCTTCAAGCCTGAGTTCAGGATATTCTTTCATTGATTGATTAACTGATTTTTAAATTTATTTGCTGACATGTTAAACAGGGACATCTTGCATATATCTGGCACAGACATTGTGACAAATATAAAGTTAAGTATGGCCAGGTGTGGTGGCTCATGCCTGTAATCCCAGCACTTTGGGAGGCCAAGGCGAGTGGATCACCTGAGGTCAGGAGTTCAAGACCAGCCTGACCAACATGGTGAAACCCTGTTTCTACAAAAATACAAAAAAATTAGCCAGGGATGATGGCAGGTGTCTATAATCCCAGCTACTCGGGAGGCTGAGGTGGGAGAATTGCTTGAGCCTGGGAGGTGCAGTTAGTTGAGATCATGCCATTCATTGCACTCCAGCCTGGGCGACAGAGCGAGACTCTGTCTCAAAAAATAAATAAATAAATAAATAAATTAATTAATAAATAAAATAAAATAAGTAAAGATAAGTATAAATATTTTCTACCTGCAAGAGAGGAAACAACTACACTAATGAAAACTGAGACTAAAGTAAAATCATTGCTCTGTGATTGGTACAAAGAAAATTGTCTATAAGCACAAAAGAGGGGCATTCTTCTCTCTCTCTTTTTTTTTTTTTTTTTTTTTTTTCTTTTTTGAGATGGAGTCGCTCTGTCACTCAGGCTGAAGTGCAGTAGCACTCTCTGGGCTCACTGCAACCTCTGCCTCCTGGGTTTAAGCGATTCTCCTGCTTCAGCCTCCCGAGTAGCTGGGATTACAGGCTAATGCCACCACACCCGGCTAATTTTTGTATTTTTAGTGGAGATGGGGTTTCACCATGTTGGCCGGGCTGATGTCGAACTCCAGACCTCAAGTGATTCACCCACCTTGGCCTCTCAAAGTGTTGGGAGGCATCAGCTATGAATGTTATCAGATGGGGGTGTTTAAAAGATCAACCAGGTGGCAAATGGAAGGTAGGGCTGATGGGAGGGTGCTAGTTCAGAGTCTGGTGCAGGAAAGAGGGGGCATTTTTCCAGTTTGTCTTTGGTATGTATTATTTATTTTGCATGAGTGAAACAGCAGCTTTGTTAATCTGTTGTAGATCTGAACATAAAGTCTGGTCTCCTCTGGTGACGGAGGAAGGGGGGAAGCGTCATCCATACAAGATGAATTTAGCCTCTGAACCCCAGGTAAGTTCTTGCTCACCACTGCCACTACTCTCACCACCCAGCAGTTTGCCATTTCTGACACTGCTCAGCACATTCCTGTTTTTCCTGCCCTGGAGACCTGAGGATGAGACCGCAGGGAGAGCCCTGCACTGTCACTGCTGGTATCTGGCTCTTGTTCAGTTCTTCCCGTAAGGGAACTGCAGGAGGAAACGGCTGGAAAATCCCAGGGCAGTGACGCTGTGTCCTCGGCTGGAAGCAGGGGGTCGGAAGGCGATAAGGGAAGCCGGTGGAAGCCTTCCTGCGTGGGAAGGGTTGGCAGGATCACAGTGAAGTCAAGGAGCTATTCAGCTCGTTATGGATTTTAGCAACAAATGAATCATGACAGAGATGGAAATAAGTTTAGGTCTGGAGGCCTAGAGCCTGGAAGAAATCGGGGGATATGTAATAGGAAGCCCTGCTTCTCCCCACCTTATGCCCCTGTTATGTTTCTGTGAGCCATGGAGTGGAAATCTCTATTTTTGTTACAGTGAAACTTCTAGTGAGACTTTAAAATTACTAAAACAAAGTGGCAATTAATATAAAAAAAGCAGTATGTAGTACACAATTTGTCACCCAGACAGAATTTCTCAGGACAGTAGACTGCCCTAAGATCCCATATTTGTGAATACATCTCTCAGAAGTTAGATTATAGATGATTTTATTTCTTTCTGCCTTATGTGTGTCTTCTACACATCTGCATGCATGGGTATTGTTTTTGAAATAAGAGACAAACTTAGAGATGTTTAGAACATCTTTTGTAAAATTCCTCACACCCAACATGCTACTTGTCATAAAGTATGTGTCTGTTGGATACATTAATGAATTAGTAATGATAAACTAGTATGTTGATAATGCCTTTTGAAAATTTTAGACTGGTTTGTGATGGTTATGCATTTGACCCAAGTTGAAGATTTGAAATTTAATTTATTTTTTGAAATTGGGGATACTATTTAGTGTTTATGGTGAATTAAGATATAATTAAAATACAATATACAGCTAGCTATCTTATATACATAAAACAGAAACTTGTATGACGTTGAACTCACTTGGTATATTAGTGTGCGTTAATTGGGTGGTTCGATATAAGTCATATTTTCTCAAATAGAATCCATTAAAATTTCAAAAATGAAGTCACACAAATTTTTTGCCATTTTAAGATAGTAAAAATAATGATTAAAAATCCCAAGAGTCATTTTAAGGATCATTTTGCATCATTTCAAAACTGACGTGAACATATTCTTCTCTACAACTCCTCTCAGAAAAGTTTGTAAAATGGCACTTGGTCTATACACTGGCCGTTGTGCAAACTAATTTAAAACATGCCACAGTTAGTTTCAGTTTCCTTGGGAGTTTTCAGCTACTTCATTAAATTTACCATAAACGTTAAATTTTAACTGTTAAATTTTAATTTTTACGTATTTTATAACACACAAGGAATGATTTCGTTTTAACTTGGTCTATCTGAAATCCTCATTTTCATGTAAATAAGGTAATTATGTAAATTTCAGTTATAGTTTTCATTTGTAGTATATTTGAATTTTCATTTTAAATCTATAAACTAGTTACCTGTATTAATCATTTGAAGGTAGTTCTCTTCAGAGTACAAGAATTCTCAAATACTTTCAACCCTAGTATTTTTCTTGTGATTCCAGTAATGCTTTATTACTGTAAGAAAAACTTCCCACCCATCATTTTTCCAAAGTCTTTTACTTTCAGCCATTCTAAAGCAGAGGATAAATGAGTAAGAGCAGAGTTCATCTGTAATAAAAAGATCTGTTGGTTCATGTAATGCCAACCAACACCCCAGCTTATCTGAGGTCAGCATAGTTACACACCTAGTTTGTATTTCCTCATTATTGAGTTTCCTTGGAGACTGATAAATACAAAGCCCAAACAATTACGTCATCCCTTCTAAAAGGCAAGCCCTGAATCTGCCTGCTTTCTGGAAAGACCAGTCAGTATTCAGATGAGGGTAGAGATATTCCTTTTATGTACAAACCAGATGCATTCTTGAAAGATTCTTTATAAAGTGAAATCATCCGAATTTTCAACCTGAATTTTCCATTGACTTCCATTCTAATTGGAAATGTGTATCTGGGGAGGGAGAAAGGAATAGACCCTGGATGAATATGTGCCACGAGCCAGGCACTGTACTTGACACTCTGGGAACTCATACAAATCCTTGTGAAGAAGGCTTTTTCTTCTACATTTTAAAGATGAAAAATGGGCTCAGAGGGGTATTCCTTGCTCATGGCCAAACAGGAAATTGCAGGGAAAAATTGAGCCAAGGCAGAAAAATAAAGACCCTTCCCTGGGGCTCTGCATCCTCTGCTGCTCCTAGGAATTGGCGTGGGGATGGAGAGAAGAAGAAAGCATGACCATCCTGGCTGCGACATATGTAGGCAAGGGTCCCCGGCCACCAATCTGTAAATCTCCTGTCTTCATGACCATAGCCTTTAATTACTATATATGATTTCTTTGGGTAGCTGTGCCAAAAAATTTACTTAACTACTCTTTGATAACTGCTGAAATTTTGTGGTGGTGTTTTTTATTTTTTATTATTTATTTTTATTTTTTCTGAGACAGAGTTGCTCTGTCGCCCAGGCTGGAATGCAGTGGCGCAGTCTCGGCTCACTGCAACCTCCGCCTCCTGAGTTCAAGTGATTTTCTTGCCTCAGCCTCCAAGTAGCTGGGATTACAGGCAGGTGCCACCACGCCTAGCTAATTTTTGTATTTTAGTAGAAACGAGGTTTCACCATTTTGCCCAGAGTGGCCTTGAATTCCTGACCTCAGGTGATCCTCTTGCATTGGCTTCCCAAAGTGCTGCAGTTACAGGAATGAGCCACTGTGCCTGGCCTGTTTTGTGTTTTTAGAGATGAGTCTTGCTCTGTCACCCAGGCTGATGTGCAGTGGCACGATATGGCACACTGCAGCCTCCATCTCCTGGGCTTACACTATCCTCCTTCCTCAGCCCTCTCAAGTAGCTGGGTCTGTAGGCATGCACCATCATGCCTGTCTAACTTTTTTTTTTTTAGGACTGGGGTCTTACTATGTTGCCCAGACTGGTTTCGAACTCCTGGGCTCAAGCAATCCTCCTGCTTTGGACTCCCAAAGTGTTGGGATTACAGGCATGAGCCACTGCACCCAGCCAAAAGAGAAATCTTTTTTTTTTTTTTTTGAGACAGAGTTCTACTCTTGTTGCCTAGGCTGGAGTGCAATGGTGCAATCTCGGCTCACCTCAACCTCCGCCTCCCGGGTTCAAGAGATTCTCCTGCCTCAGTAGGAGAGTAGCTGGGATTACAGATATGCGCCATCACGCTTGGCTAAATATTGTATTTTTAGTAGAGATGAGGTTTCTCCATATTGGTCAGGCTGGTCTTGAACTCCCGACCTCAGGTGATCTACCCACCTCGGCCTCCCAAAGTGCTGGGATTACAGGTGTAAGCCACCGCGCTTGGCCAAAAAGAGAAATCTTAAACATAAAAATATTTTCATATAAAATATTTTCATAAAAAAAATTTCATAAAAATATTTTCAATTTGTTTTATTTTATTTTAAATTAGGTACTCAATAAACCTGTTTTCATATTTTTTTTTTTAAGAAAGCATAAAATACTTAAAGATTTAACAAAAAAGGAGAGAAAAAAAGGAAGTGCAACAGACGACAGAAACTCTTTTGGGGGCAGCTGTTCTGGGCCTCCATGTTTTAAGAAAGAGATTAGAGTTCAGGAAGATTTTTCTGGAAAACACAGACAGTAAGACACATTTTGAGTTCAGCAGGCTGCACAGAGCATGCATCACCTAGAAGCCATGGGTTGATCCAGACACCCATATAGAAAAGACCCTGCTAACTGGGCTATCAGAAAAACTGTGATGCTGGCAGGGGGGAAAGAAAAAGTAGAAAAGTTGTAGTTTTGGAAAACAGGAATGTTCATTTCAAAAGTGGTTTTGGGGGTTTGTAAAGGAGCTCTGAGATGTTGTAGCTGTAGTAATTATTCACCTGACTCCTAGCAAGTCTAGGGTGGGGGTGGAGGGAACTTTCTCAAATTACAGAAAGGGGAATGAGAATACAAGGAACTCAAAGTCCTCTTCTGCAGCTCTGCTGGGTACCGCCCCTGTAACAGGTATCCCCTGACCTTCTATCTGATTAGCCTTGTCTTTCTCCCAGAAGAAACAATAGATAGATCCTTAATTCCCTTTACCCTTGTTCTGCAGGAGACTGAGGCCATCTCTGCCTAGTCAGCAGCTGCTTCCCCTGTGACACCACACCCTCTTATCTTGCTTGTCTAACTTGCTCACTTCTGGAGAATTTATCTCCACCTTTTATCATCTCCTGTTTTGCACTGACCAAAGTGGCTGCATGTTTCTCTCCACCTAGTGCTTTAATCCCTTTGGTATGTGCCCTGAAAGCGTGTTTTAGCTCTGACTTCAATCTTACAGCCCAAAGCATCAAGGGCTGTCTGGCCCGAGGGTGCCCAGAGGGCAGGCTTTGCTGGGCTTCAAGGAAGAATCAAAAGGCAGAGATGATTCAGAGGATGTGAACTCCCAAAGGTGCCCATTGTGGGAAACTTCCCCAGTCATTGCCCGTGTGTCTCAGTGGGTGTATCAGTGCCCCTCAGCTAAAGTTTGGGTTGAACTAGGGCCATCTTAGCAGCTGGAACACCTCTCCCTGGCACTCAGCCTGCACTGCCCATCAAGGGGTTTGCATTGGATGCCCCCCTTGATTTGTCCTCTGATCCCTGCCTGCAGGAGGTCCTGCACATAGGAAGTGCCCACAACCGAAGTGCCATGCCCTTTACCGCCTCGCCTGCCTCCAGCACTACCGCCAGGGTCATCACAAACCAGTACAACAACCCAGCTGGCCTCTACTCTTCTGAAAATATCTCCAACTTCAACAATGCCCTGGAGTCAAAGACTGCTGCCAGCGGGGTGGAAGCGAACAGCAGACCGTAAGTAGTCCTCCTCTGAGCCGGTCCTGGTAGGGGCTTTCACATCAGGCCCAGGGCTGCCCAGGCAGGTGCAAGAGCCACTACTCCAGGGAGAAAAATGACTACATTAGCAGAACACTTCTGTGTTCATTTTCTTCATCTACACAAAGAGGGCAATACCTCCTGCTTTATAGGGTGTCTGTAAAAGTAAGAATTAACATGTAAAATGCCCAGCATCGTGTCAAGCACAAACAAATCAGTGAATCCTCCAGAACTGTTTTTATTTGTGTTTTGATTTCTGTGATCATCATCTTCTAATTGAACACAGTCCTTCCTTGACAGGCCTGCTGCTTCCCGAGAAATTCTTCAGTATTATTAGCCGGGGAGTGTTTGAGAGAATCTAGAGTAGCCTGTGCTTGTGTTCACCATCTGAACTAAGGGAGAAATACTTCATGGTGCACAGTTTTGGTGAAGCAGTATTTGCTTTTTCCCCAGAGTGGACCAGAAGTCATAAAAGAAGAGAGGTCCCTGAGGATATAAATGCTTGTCCTTAAGAATAGGTTCTGATCTGGGGACAGAGGCAGGCTTAACTGGGGGAGAGGTAGGGCTGCAGGTGGAAAGGGGAGAAGTATCTGAGGAAGTGCCTTGCTGGGGACTGGGGAGGTATGTCCTCTTCTGTCACAGATCATTTGGCTGCAGCTGCCTTTGAGTCTTTTTTTTTTTTTTTTTTTTTGAGACAAAGTTTTGCCCTGTCACTCAGGCTAGAGTACAGTGGTTTGATCACGGCTCACTGCAGCCTCAACCTCCTGGGTTCAAGTGATCCTCCTGCCTCAGCCTCCTGAGTATCTGGTACTACAGGTGTGTGCCACCACACTTGGCTAAGTTTTAATTTTTGTGTTTTGTAGAGATTGGGGTCTCACTGTGTTGCCCAGGCTGGTCTCGAACTCCTGGGCTCAAGTGATCCTCCCACCTCAGACTCCCAAAGTTCCGGGATTACAGGCATGAGCCACCAAGCCCTTTGAGTCTTTATTGGAGTCTCCTGGATCTTCCCAGCAGAGGGGCCCAGTCTGCTCCATCTCAGACTCTTTGAGGATGAATCCAGAAACACTGGGAATCCCAGCAAAGGGACTGGGTTTGAGGATGGGTTAGAGATGGGGCCAATTCTCCGTAGGTGTAAAGGAGGTGGACTAGGTTAGGAATTTCCCACTCAAATACCCAAAAGTGGCAGGCAGGATGAGGAACTGAGGCAGAGCTCTGAGTAAACAAGGGTGCCGGGTAGGGGTGGGGTTGGGGGTGGCAGCTGGAGCCTGCATTCCTGGTCCAGAGGGGCCGCTGCTCCTTGGCTCCAGCTGCGTGCCACATGCAGGTCTCGTTTCTGCTGATTATTTCCATTAAAACAGAAGTTGGAAAGCCTCTTTTTATCGGAAATCTCCTGATTTTTAAGTATTGGTGACATTTAAATTTTGGTGGAAAACACTGTGTGGTCCAAACTTGCCTGAGCTCTGAGAACCTTTCCCACTTGGAATTCTCAATTTTTGTATTGCCTCTGAAGCCTGCTTTGCCATTCAGTTTCTCCCCAATTCACCTTTAACAAGAACCTGCTCAACTCTTATGGTAATTAAATTGCAAACCAATGGCTTCAAATGCAGGTTGAGAGATGTGAAGATACTAGCGGTTCCAAACTACTTAAATGTTTGGAACACCTCTCAAGGGCTCCTTGGCCATTCCGTGCATATAGTCACCCCTCCCCTCCCCACAGAGACACAGATGTCATTGGAAACCCATGGCATGCGCGTCCCTGTGCCCGACACTGAGAGGACACTAAGATTTCTTTCTTTCTTTTTTTTTTTTTTTGAGACGGAGTTTCACTCTTGTTGCCCAGGCTAGAGTGCAATGGAGCGATTTCGGCTCACCGCAACCTCCACCTCCCCGCAACCTCCACCACCTGGGTTCAAGTGATTCTTCTGTGTTAGCCTCCCAAGTAGCTGGGATTACAGGCATGCGCCACCATGCCCGGATAATTTTGTTTTTTTAGTAGAGATGGGGTTTCTCCATGTCGATCAGGCTGGTCTCAGACTCCCGACCTCAGGTGATCTGCCTGCCTCAGCCTCCCAAAGTGCTGGGCTTACAGGTGTGAGCCACTGTGCCCAGCTGACACTGAGATTTCTTTTAACATTTCTTTGAGTCTAGTAGGGCAGACTTTTTTCTGTGTGACTTTGGCTTTAGAAGATGTTAAAGGTTACTGGCCATTTATCATAGTAACCAAGGCAAAGTCGCCGCCAGTGCTGCTGCTTCCCCAAATTCTGGTTCTTGCAAGGGCTTACTGGCTTGAGATGATGATCCTCTTCCAGGTGACCGTGGGGACATTTGAGACACCTGAGAAAGGTGTCATACTGGGTCCCCAGGCTTTCCACAGACATACCCTGAGGGGAAGCTTCCAAGCAGCTCAGGAGTGGTGGAAACACTAGGGGCTGTGATCCTTGTTTTTAGCTGCTTTGGTGCTGGGGAGGCTGAGAACGTGACCCTCTTTTACTGTCCCAGAGTGGAATGTTCCATGATCCTGGACTTAATAACCCAGGAAATGACACATCCTTAATTGAAAGAGCTGCTATGCATTGGGAGAAATATGTGCCTGGGAAATATTTTTAGTATGGCCTTGGCTATTTTTCCTTCATTAATGTCTTTCTTCTTCTCTTACGTTCCTTGCATGCTCCCTCCCCCGAGTCTGAAACTACCAGGTGGCTGTGTAAGCCTTTCCTTTAGCCCCTGGCCCAGACTCTTCGGCTGCAGTAGTTTCCGAGTATCAAAATTTGTCTCTTTGCAGGTTTTCTCAGCAGAGAGGGTCCCGTTTCTGTTCCATCCCACACTCTTTGAGGATGAACCCAGAAACAGTGGGAAAACCAACAGCCTAAGGCAGAGGAGCTGCCTAACTGGCCATGCTGCTTGTATGGGGGGGCGGGGTGTCAGCTTGCTGGTGTATTTCTAGTGCCTTCCCACAAAGAAAGATTCTCCTGTGAGCTCAGCAGTCACCCGGTAACTTTGCTTGCTCAGTCAGCACAAGTCCCAAGTGCTCGTTCCCTCCCACTGTTTAGTCTGTGAAATTCGCTGAGGTTCCAGAATTGGCTCACTGCATACTTTGCATCTGAGGTCATCATCCATTCTCTGGGGCTTGCCCTGGATTTCTTTGTCCTACACACTTGAAGGTATCATGGTGTGTCTGTGGCTATCTGTCTTGTAGGTCTTTACAGAGCTGTGTCCCAGTCAGATAAGAACAGAGATAGCCTTGCCAACCGGTAAGGCAGGTGCTTCCCTTCCTCTCAGTGCACACAGTGGAGGGGGAGGTCCTCAGTGGCCTTTTTCCTCTAGGTCAGTTCAGCATAATAATCATTTATCGAGTGCCTACTGTGTACCATGTGGGCAAAGAAAATGTCAGTTCAGCAGAAAGCTAGCACCTTTCCGCTGGTCTCTTTTAATTGAGTTGAGGGGACCTGGTCAAAATCAGAAAATTCAGAGCCCAGATTTCATTGTTTATATGACACTGCCTGATACTTCCTAAAGGCTTGGTAGATAGAGGGGCCCGAGCCTTGAATTCCAGCTCTGCCTCTTACTAGCTGTGTGACCTTGGAAAAACCATGTAACATATCTGAAACTCAGTCTCCTGAGATCTAAGGTGGAAATAATACTAACTTCTTCACCACCAGATTGTTGAGACAATGCAACGGGATATGCACAGAACACTCAGCACAGTGCCTGGCCCCTGGTAGGTGCTCAGTAAATGCTAATTATTGCTGACTTTGGTGTCCATGAGTAACTCCATCCCCATCACTTCTGAGAACTGGCGGCTACAGAAGTGTGGAAGCACATAGACAAATGTAATGGAGAAGACTTTGCTGTGGCTTATGGTACACTTCTTTCCTTCCCATTAAATTCAGCCAGCCCACACAGCTCATCAGCTTACTGATGGGGTGATGGTGTTCTCTTCAAGGAATGATTGGAGAGCTCCTATAACCAACATACTAGGCCCTAGATAATAGCTCTTCCAAATTGTGTTGTAAGATGTTGCCCCCAAACACTCATGAGGGAGATTTATAAGCAGCTGCCCTGGAAATAAAGGGATGCATCATTTTCTATTCAAATGATATCACAAGGATGATATTAACCCTGGCTTCTTCAGAGCTGAATCAGAAGTACACCTCTGTGATGAAGGCTGCTTGCCCCTCTAGCTAAACTTGCCTGCCACCCACAGAAAACTGGCTCTGGTGTGTGGACGTTCCTCTCTCTTTTTCTGGTGCCCACAATTACCTCTCTGGTTTCTTATTGCAGGACCAACACGTGTGCCTTTGAAGACCAAAACTTAGGAAGCATACAGGCCAGGCTTCCCTTCTGAAAATGATTACATAGGGTTTCCCAGAATGGTGTTTGTGTGTGAACATTGGGGTAATCAGGCTGGGACATTTCATTTTTTGCGATATGAGATAGGAAAGATTTTTCTGGGTCCTTCTACCTCCTTTACCCCCACCTACATAAAAAAACAAGTATTCCTCTACATTATTTCCAGTTAGCACATAACTTCTACCATTTGGGGAAAATATTTCTTAAAATTAATTAAAATTTTTATTTTGAGATAATTGTAGATTCACTTGCAGTTTTAGGAAATAATACAGAGAGATCCCCTATACCCTTTACCAATTTCCCTCAGTGGTAACATCTTGAAAACACAATAGTAACAAAACCAGGATATTGATATCAATACACTCAAGATACTGAACATTTCCATTTCTGCAAGGGTTTCTCATGATGCTCTTTTATAGCCACACTCACTTCCCTCCTGTCCCCTCACCCTCCTTAACCCCTGGCAACCTACTCATCTACTCTTTATATTTTTATTATTTCAAGAATGTTATATTAATGGAATCATACAGTATGTAACCTGGGATTAGCCTTTTTACTCAGTATGATTGGAGATTTATTTAGGTTTTTGTATCAATAGGTTTATGTATCAATAGTTTGTTCCTTCTGTTCTGTGAGTTTGTCTTTTTTTATTGTGTTAACACATGGAATTTATGATCTTAATCGTTTTTAAATCTATTGTGATGTTTATTGTATGTACATTGTTGTGAAACACATCTCTAGAACTTTTTTATCCTGCAAAACTGAAACTCTATACCCATTAAAAAACAACCTCACTTTTCTCCATCTCTTGAGCCCCTAGCAACCACTGTAATACTTTCTAAGAGTTTGATTACTTTAGATATCTTATATAATTGGAGTCATGCATTTGTCTTTTTTCAATTAGCGTAATATCCTCAAGGTTTTCCCATGTTGTAGTATATGACAGAATTTCCTTTTTTTTTTTAAGGCTGAATAGTATCCCATTTTTTTTTTCGCATTTTCTTTATTCATGTTGATATGGTTTGTCTGTGTCCCCACCCAAATCCCATCTTGAATTCCACGTGTTGTGGGAGGGACGCAGTGTGAGGTAATTGAATCATGGGGTCAAATCTTTCCCATGTTGTTCTCGTGATAGTGAATAAGTCTCACAAGATCTGATGGTTTTAAAAAGAGGAGCTCCCCTGCACAAGCTCTCTCTCTCTCTCTTTGCCTGCTCCATCCATGTAAGATGTGACTTGCTCCTCCTTCCACCATGATTGTGAGGCTGCCCCAGCCATGTGGAACTGTAAGTTCAATTAAACCTCTTTCTTTGTAAATTGCCCAGTCTTGGGTATATCTTTATCTACAGCAAGAAAACTCACTAATACACATGTTTTTATGGATGTTTAGGTTGCGTGCATCTCCTGGCTATTGTGAGTAATGCTGTAATGAATGTGGGTGTGCAAATATCTCTTTGAGATTCTTCTTCATTTCTTTTGTATATAATCAAAAGTGGGATTGCTGAATCATGTGGTAAATTTTTAATTTTTTGAGGAATCTCCATACTGTTTTCATAGTAGCTGTACCATTTTACATTCCCACCATCAATACGCAAGGGCTCCAATTTCTCCACATCCTTACCAACATTTGTTTTATGTCTTTTTGATAGTGGCCATCTTAACAGATGTGAGGTGATATCTCATTTTGGTTTTGATTTGCATTTCTTTAATGATTAGTGATGTTGAATATCTTTTCATATGCTTGTTAATCATTTTTGGCTAAATGTCTATTCAAATCATTTGATCAGTTTTTAATCGAGCTATTTTTTTGTTGTTGTTGAGTTGTAGGATTTTTAAATATATTCTAGATATTAATTCCTTATCATACGTATGTTTTGCAAATATTTTTCCTATTTCGTAAGTTGCCTTTTCACTCTGTTGTTTCCTTTGTGGTGCAGAAGTTTTAAAGTTTTTAGTTCTATTTGTTTATTTTTGCTTTTGTTGCTTGTGTTTTTGTGTCATATTCAAGAAACCATCGCCAAATTCAGTGTTAGGAAGCTTTATTTTTATTTTTTAATAGAGACAGAGTCTCAGGCTGGTCTCGAACTCCTGGGCTCAAGTGATTCTCCTTACCTTGGCGTCCCAAAGTGCTGGGATTACAGGTGTCAGCCACAGCACCTGGCCCCCTATGTTTTCTTTTAGAAGTTTTATATTTATAGTATCTGGTCTTATGTTTAGGTCTTTAATCTATTTTGAATTGTTATTATTATTATTATTGAGACAAAGTCTCATTCTGTTGCCTGGGCTGGAGTACAGTGGCATGATCTTGGCTCACTGCAACCTCTACCTCCTGGGTTCAAGTGTTTCTTCGGTCTCAGCCTCCTGAGTATCTAGAACTATAGGCTTGTGTTGCCACTCTCGGCTAATTTTTTTGTAGTTTTTGGTAGAGATGGAGTTTCACTGTGTTGGCCAGGCTGGTCTCGAATTCCTGACCTCAAGTTATCTCCTGCCTCAGCCTCCCACAGTGCTGGGATTACAGGCATGAGCCACGGTCCCTGGCCAAATTATTTTTTATGTGGTGTTAGGTAAGGGTCCAGCTTTATTCTTTTACATGTGAATATCCAGTTTTCCCAACACCATTGAAGAAATTATTCTTTAACCATTGTATAGCTGTGGCACC
This sequence comes from Macaca fascicularis, assembly GCF_037993035.2. Lineage (NCBI taxonomy): Eukaryota > Metazoa > Chordata > Mammalia > Primates > Cercopithecidae > Macaca > Macaca fascicularis. The sequence goes on along the minus strand of NC_088383.1, from coordinate 104,171,757 downwards.
CTTGTCGAAGATCATTTGACAGTGTGTCCAAAGGTTTATTCATGGGCTCTCTATTCTATTTCATTGGTCTCTATATCTGTCTTATGCTAGTACCATACTGTTTTGATTACTGTAGCTTTGTAAAATGTTTTGAAATAAGGATGTATGAGGCCTCCATTTTTGCTTTTCCTTCTCAAGGTTGTTTTGACTATTTAGGGTCCTTGGAGATGTTATATAATTTTACAATGGTGTTTTTTTATCTGTAAAAAATGCCATTAGGGTTTTCATAGTGATTGCATTGAAGATGTAGATGCTTTGGGTAGTACAGATATTTTAACAATCTTAAGTCTTCCAGTCCATGAACATGAGATGTCTTTGTTTATTTGTGCATTCTTTGGTTTCTTTCAACAATGTTTTATATTTTTAAACATTTAAAAATGTTTCATAATTTTAAAATGTACTCTATTCAGTGTACAAGTCTTTCACCTCCTTGGTTAAGTTTATTAGGTATTTTGTTCTTTTTGATGATTACACATGAGATTGTTTTCTTAGTTTTCTTTTTGGATTATTCATTGGTAGTGTATAGAAACAACTGTTTTTTGTTTGTTGATTTTGTGTTTTGCAACTGTGAATTCATTTATTAGTTCCAATAGTTTGTGTGTGTGTGTGTGTGTGTGTGTGTGTGTGTGTGTATGTGTGTGTGTGTAGTGGGGGGATCTTTAGAGTTTTCTATGTATTTGATCATCACGTCTTTGAACAGATACAATTTTACTTCTTCCTTCCCAATTTGGATGCCTTTTATTTATTTGTATTGCCTAAGGTCTCTGATTAGGACCTCCAATGCTATGTTGAAAAGAGGTGGTAAAAGTTGGCGTTCTTGCCTTGCTGCTGATCTTAAGAGGAAAAGCTTTTGGTTTTTCATTTTGAGTGAGATGTTAGCTGTGGGCTTTTCATACATGGACTTTATTATGTGGAGGTAATTTCCTTCCATTCCTGTTTTGTTGAGTATTTTTATCATGAAACTTTGTTAAATTTTGTCAAATGCTTTTTCTGCATTCAGATGACTGTAGTTTTTGTCCTTCATTCTGTTAATGTGATGTGTTACATTGATTGATTGTTATATGTTAAAACATCCTTGCATTACAGGAATAAATTCCACTTGGTCATGGTGTTTAATCCTTTTAATATGCTGTTGAATTTGGTTTGCTAGTATTTTGTTGAGTATTTTTGCATCAATATTCATTAGTAATATCAGTCTATAGTTTTTTTTTTTTTGTTTGTGGTATCTTTGTCTGGTTTTGGCATCAGAGTAATACTGGCCTCATAGAATGAGTTTGGAAGCATTCTCTCCTCTTCAGCTTTTTGGAAGAGTTTGAGAAGCATTAGTTTTAATTATTTTAAAATTGTTTGATGGAATTCACGAGTGAAGCCATTTGGTTCTGAGCTTTTCTTTGTTGGAATGTTTTTGATTACTGATTCAACCTCCTTACTAGTTATAGGTCTGTTTAGAAATTTTTAATTTTTTTTTTATGACTCAATCTTGGTAGATTGTGTTTTTGGGAATTTATCCATTTCTTCTAGGTTTTCTAATTTGTTAATATATAATTGTTCATAGTAGTCTCTTACTATCCTTCTGTGGTATCAGCTGTAATGTCTCTTTCATTTCTGATTTATTTATTTATTTACTTACTTACTTAGAGACAGTCTGTCTCTCTTGCCCAGGCTGGAGTGCAGTGTCTCACTGCAACCTCTGCCTCCTGGGTTCAAGTGATCTTCTCACTCCAGCTTCTTGAGTAGCTGAGACTACACAAGTATGTGTCACTATATCTGGTTAATTTTTTTTGTAATTTTTGTAGAGACGGGGTTTCACCATGTTGCCCAGGCTGGTCTCCAACTTCTGAGCTCAAGCAATCCTCCTGCATTGACCTCCCAAAGTACTGGGATTATAGTCGTGAGCCACCGTGCCTGGCATGATAGTATTGTTGAATTTTTCTGTATCCTCTCTGATTTTCTGTCTAGTTGATCTATCAGTTGTTAAGAGAGGGGTGTAGAAGTCTTCAGCTAAAATTGTGAATGTGTCTCTTTTCCTTTCAGTTCTGTCAGTTTTTGCTTTACATATTTTGAAGCTCTGTTGTTTGATGCACGCATATTTAGCATTGCTATAGCTGTTGTTAACTCTTTTGTGATTATATACTGTCCCTTTCCATCTCTGGTAAATTTACTTGTTCAGAGGTATACTTATCAGATATTATTAATAATATAACCACTCCTGTTTTCTTCTGATTAATATTGGCATGATATATTATTCTCTACCCTTTTACTTTTAGCCTGCTTATATATTAATATCGGAAATGAGTTTTATGTTGATAGCATATGTTTGGGTCATGTTTTAAAATGTACTGTTTTGTATCTACCCTGTTGGTTTCTGTCTTTCAGTTGGTTTATTTAGATGATGAACATTAATGCAATGATTGATATGTTAGGGCTTAAGTCTGGTATTTTATTTTTTGTTTTCTGTTTTCCATTTCTCTGTTTTCTTTTGCCTGCTTTCCTGTGGGTTATTTGACATCTTTTTTTTTTTTTTTTTTTTTTTAAGAATAACATTTTTATTTGTAGTGTTTTTTATTCTATGTGTTTGTATAACCTTTTCAGTAGTTATCTGGGTATTACATTGTGTATATATATATATAACTTATCACAGTTTACTGGTATCATCATTTCAGGAGTTCAAAGAAGTATTGAAACTTTGCTTCTCTTTGTGAACCTTTGCCCTCCCCTGCTTACAATATAGTTAAAACAGATCCTTTTATACACTTAGAACCACATCAGACAGTGTTACAATTTTTGCTTTACTTGTCAACAAGAATTAGAATACATTAAGAGGGAAAGCAGTTTTTAAACCCATGTTTTTGCTTATGGGTTCTTTTTTCATTCTCGATATTCCAAGGTTCCTTTTTTTTTTTTTTTTAAAGACAGAGTCTCGCTCTTGTCCCCCAGGCTGGAGTACCGTGGTGCGATCTCCGCTTACTGCCACCTCCACCTCCCGGGTTCAAGTGATTCTCGTGCCTCGGCTCCTTGAGTAGCTGGAATTAACAGGCGTCCGCCTCCACGCCCAGCTAATTTTTGTATTTTTAGTAGAGACAGGTTTTTGCCATGTTGTCCAGGCTGGTCTTCAACTCCTCACCTCAGGTGAGCCACCGTGCCTGGCTGGTTCCTTCTTCTCTTTTTTTTTTGTCTATTTAGATAACTTCCTTTAAACATTGTTAGGGTAGCTTTGCTAGAGATAAATGCTCTCAGTTTCCCTGTATCTGAGAATGTCTTGATTTCTTCTTCATTCTTGAAGGATATTTCCACTGTATACAAAATGCTAAGCTGGCAGTTTTTTTTCTTTCAGCAGCTGAAAACATTGTGCTATTTCCTTCTTTTCTTTTTGGATTCTGATAAGAAATCTGCTGTCCTTTGAATTGGTTTTCCCCTCTAGATATGGTGTCATTTTTCTCTTACTGCTTTGAAAATTCTTTCTTTGTTGTAGTTTTCAGAAATTTACTATGCTGTGTTTTGGTGTAGATTTTTTTAGGTTTATCCTGTTTCCTGTTCACTTCACTTATTTATGTCTTTTGCCAAATTTAGGACACCTTCAGACATGATTTCTTCTAATACTTTTCTAGTCCCACCTTTTTTCTCTTCTTCCAAGACTCCATTGACATGAATTTTTGATCTTTTATATATTCCCATAAGTTTGTGAGGCTCTTCATTTCTTTCTTTTCCTCCCCATTCTATTTTTCTATGTTCCTGAAATTGTATAATTTCTAATATTCTACCTTCCAGTTCACTGATTCTTTCCTTCGTCTTCTTCATGCTGCTGCTGAGTGTATCCACTGTGGTTTTATTTCAGTTATTTTGTCAGTTCTAGAATTTCCATTTCATTCTTTATATCTTCTGTTTATTGAGACTTCACTTTTTTTGTTTCAAGTGTGCTCATAATTGTTCATTGAAACATTTTTATGATGACTGTGTTACCATCTTTGTTAGATAATCCCAACATCTCTGTCATCTTGGTGTTGGCATCTCTTTATTGTCTTATTTACAGTTTGATATCTTCCTGATTCTTCTGAGAGATGTGATTTTTCAACTGACTCTTGAACATTCTTGTTATTATGTTATTAGATTCTGGATCTCATTAAAACCTTCTGTTTTCACTGGCTTCCTCTCAGATAGGGGGTTGGGGATGTTGCCTCATTACTGACAGGTGGGGGTAGAAAGTCTCATTTCCCCACTCTGCCTATGTCACACCTGAGGTCATTGGGGCCACTCATTACTCCTGGATGGGGTGGGAGTTCTGGCTCTGCACATGGCCTCCACTGACACCTTATGGGTGAGTGGTAGCCTAGACACTGCTGAGCAGTGGTGAGAGTCCTGATTCCTAGGTTTTCTTCATTACAGCTGGGTAAGGATGAAATATGGACTCCCTATTGGGCTTTCTCTGAGCCTATCCCAGTGAGGTAGTTGGGGAACCACATCATAGCCTGGTGAGACTGGAAGTCTGGACTCCCCACTTGGCCTTTTCTGGCATTTGGCTGGAGAATAGTGGTTGTTGTTTCAACGTGTTGTGTTTTGCTGGGCTGCCCCTCTCTGGCCATTTGGTCAGAGACAGCAGGCTCCTCTTGAGACTTCTGTCTGTGCCCATTGCCCTTTCCAGGTTGCTGCCCTCAGCTCCATGTCTGGGATGTCCAAGGAAACAAAAACACCGTGGGAGCTCACCGTCATGGTCCTCAGGACGCGGGGTCCCTAGCCAGTCTGACTTCTGTTGCCGTGTCAGAGTCTTCTCATGTTGTTTTATACGTAATGCCCAGGGATTTTGGTTGTACTGGGTGAAACAGGGAAAAATATGTCTACCTCATCTTCTCAGACAGGAAAAAGATTTTTATGAGGAGACCATCTTCTCCTGTCTGGATGCTTTCAATAATTAACGTAATACCCCTTTCTATTCCAATCTTTGTCTCACAGGCAGTTTTATTAAAGTATCAAAATGTTCTTACTATGTGAGAAAATGACCCTACTAAGGTTATATCAGCAGTGAGGATTTTTTTCTTATGGCTGTCTTGTTTTAGCAACCTCTGCCTCCTAGGTTCAAGCGATTTTACTGCCTCAGCCTCCCAAGTAGCTGGGATTACAGGCGCACACCACAGCACCTGGCTAGTTTTTTTTTGTATTTTAGTAGAGATGGGGTTTCACCGTGTTGACCAGGCTGATCTCAAACTCCTGAGCTCAGTCTATCCGCTTGCCTCGGCCTCCTAAAGTTCTGGGATTACAGGCGTGAGCCACTGTGCCTGGCCTAGCTGAGATTTATATACAGATAATTAAGTTGCTGCCACAGATGACAGCCCAAGTTAAAAAAAAAAAAAGCCCCTTATATCCTCACTCTGGGCACTTCATGGTTCTGATGGAGTAGACTTTCATCCCAGGGTTGCTGTGCTGACCCATGCTCCACAGCCATGGACATACTGCTTTCCATCCTCCTTGTCCTTCTGACCCTCACCCCAGCTGCCCTTTTGGCTGGAGCAGGTGTGAGAGTCGCATAATGTCTGCAGGCTCAGCAGACATTAAAATCTGGGAGGTGGGCTCAAGGGGAGTTTCTTCTTATGTTCTAAAGACTACTGGGACCCTCCTACACCTGGCTTTGTCAGCCACCTGATTCGGCAGGGATGGGAGTGGCGTGGCTAGAATAACCCTGGGGCCCTCAGGTCAGGTCCTAAAATAGTGGGAGAAAATATTCAACGTTTAGGAAACTGATACACATCAGCTCCCAGGGAGAAACAAGAACTAGGAAACTTTGTGTAATGTATTGTTACTCCAAAGTAGTTGAATTTCCTTAAACTCGTTATTAAAACTGTACAGAGTGGGTTCAGAAGAAAGTGTTTATTTTCACTGTTCCACCCTCAAAACTTGTTCTCCTGGAAACTGAATGGTGTGTGTTATATTTTCTGAAGCCGTATCACTGTAATATTCTTTCTCTCATTGCTGTTATTAATATCAAAATGAGAAATTTTTTGTTCCATTTCTCCTTCATATTTTTGTCATTATTTTTTAAGGTATTGTGGTAACATGTCAATACCTTGTAGTCTAGTGTCTAAGACTTAGACTTTGGATCTTAGGATGTTATTTTTGATTCAGGTGTATCAATACCTTAAGTAAGGTAATAGATATAGAAAGTCTTTTATAAATTATCCAATGGTGTAAAGATACTATCATTATTGGGGAAAAATGGTAAGTTATTTTTTTTAATCATTACTCATTACTGACAGGTGGGAGTAGAAAAATCATGTAAATCCTTCACAAGGTGATTTGCTGGAAGAATATTTGATGGCCTTGTGGTCTGGGTTCTGTCATTTTTTTTGGTGTGTTCTGTTGGTGGCTTCCAGACATAACATACACCAAAGAAGAGGAAAAAATCTTTCCCAAGAACATTCCATAGTCTGATCTCAATTTTAAAATAGTCCTAAGTGTAATAGAAAAAAGATTTATCCAAAAATAATGTAATATGCTTATTATGGGGCAAGTTCCAAACTCAGGACTCCTAAAAGAGTCAGGCATATAACTCAAAGAAAGGGCTGGGAAGTGAGACAAAGAAAGACCCTTGGTTAAAACAACTCCCCCAGGTGGCCCCATTGCCTGCCCTAGGAGGCACCCACAGGTCCCTGCAGGTGGGGGAAGAGGCCAAGCAGAGAGCAGCTGGAGTGGGCAGGACAGGCAGGGATAGCTGCTTTCCCTCCCCCAAATGCTGCCAGCCCGAGTGACCAACCTATGAATCTTGCTACTTAAATTCTGACCACCTTTGGCAGCCGCAAAGCATATGTCACTCTTTGGGTGCCTTTTCCTTTATTGTGAGAACATGGTTGGAGTCGAAGGGAAACACCTGGATCTTGATTGCTGTGATTGACTCTGCCTTTAGCTGCGGACCTGAGTACTGAACATGCCCCAGAGGTTGTCTCAGAAAAGAGAAAGGAAGAAAGGAGAGGGAGAGAGGAAGAGGAAAAGGTAACTTGCAGAGAATTACCCAGGGCAAACATATACCCTGGAAATGAGTAAGCGTAATTGATATAATTCAGTGACTCCAACCCTAAAGAGAGACTGGTTAGAGTTGCTGGATAAAACCACTCCTGGCCACTGCCTGCATCTGTAAAGCTGGGAGACAGCCTGGTGGGCTGGAGACTTTATAGCTTTATTACTCAGGAAGCATCACTTGTTTATATACAAATCTATCCATCTGCATCAATAAATTGCCCCACCATCTGATATTTGCTCTTTGGTTCCACTGGGCACGCTAGCCTTCCTCCCTAGCAGCTCAGGCTGTGCGGAAGGAGGTGATTTGGGGCCAGGAGGTGTGGCTGCCCATGTCCCTGGCAGAGCCCTCAGAGGCCGGCTGCCCTGGAGGACTTTGTGAGCCTACAGGAACAGGGGGAGCACAGCAAGGAGGAAGGAGGCCCTGGACCCACTCTGCAGTGTACATTCACTTGCTTGATGCCTGCTGAACTGTGACCTGTGCCTGGCATTGAGCCAGGCCTGGGAGTGTGATGGGGAGCAAGACAGGCCATGTCCCTGCCCCCCTGGGGCTTACTTTCCAGGGGGAGACAGACAACAAAGAAATAAGGGAATGCAAGTGGAATCCATGGGGAGAGAGCAGGTAGGGAGTTAAGAGTGATGGTGGGGATGTGGCGGACTGTTTGGAGTCGGGGTCAGGAAGGCCTCTCTGAGGAGTGCACTTGAGCAAAGACCTGGATGAAGCATGGGAGCCATGACAACACCTGGGAAGGGCATTGCAAGCTGAGGGCACAGTAGGTGCATAGGCTGTGAAGCTAGTGTTTCCCAGGCACAGCAGGAAGCCTGGTCTCAGTAAAGTGAGCCAGGGCTCGCAGGGTATGTGTATGGAAGGAGAAGCGTGGGACACATATATGAGGGACTTTTTCCTCTGTGATAACATTTACTCCCAAAAAGTTTATTTTGATTAAACATATTTTAGTATTAAAACTAAATATTTTGTGCTAAGTCAAATGAGAATACATTGAGCCACAGCATGACATAGTCTGATTCATGTTTAAAATATCACTCTGGGCCAGACACTCTGGCCCATGCCTCTAATCCCAGCGCTTTGGGAGTCTGAGGCTGGAGGATCACTTGAGGCCAGGACTTTGAGACCAGCCTGGGCAACACAGCAAGACCCTGTCTCTACAAAAAGAATGACAAAATTAGCGGTGGATGGTGGCACACCTGTAATCCTAGCCACTCAGGAGGCTGAGGCAGGAGGATTTATCTATTGAGGCCAGTAGTTCGAGGTTACAGTTATCTCTCATTGCACCACTGTACTCCAGCCTGGGTGATAGAGTGAGTCCCTGTCTCTAAAAAGCATGAAAAACATCGCTCTGATATTTTGAATACAGGCCATCACTCTGGCCTCTAGTCAAAAATAAGACTGTCCTTGGGCCATCAGTGATAGCGGAGACAAGTCACGCATCTTGTCAGCTGTGCTGGTAAGGCACGGCATGGCTTGGACCTGGGGGAGTGGGGGAGGTGAGAAGGGCTCAGATGCAGGATAGATTTACAGGTATAGCTGATGAGAGACTACCGTCCTGTCACCGTCCACCACTTAGAAAGTGGAGCCCCGGGGGAAAGAGGCAGGCTCTGCCTGTCTTGTCCTGTTCTGGGTCACCCAGAATGACAGGAGGAAGGTGAGGAAGACAAGGCCTGGCTTGCCCAGTCCCTGGGCCTGAACATGAACACTTCACAAAGCACTTACATGTCCCATCCTTACTACCAACCTGTGAACCAGGCAAGGAAAGTACTGTTACCTCTGTGTTATAGGTGAGGAGACCCAAGCTCCTGGCCTTGAGAATTAGGAAGAATTTATAGACAGGGAAAGCACGGTGAGACCGTCGGGAATGGAGAACACTGTGATTCCTGCTCGTGAAAGCAATGTTTGTGGCCCATACAAGGGGGACCCGGCTGAGTTCTTCATGGTCGGGCTGTGGTTGACTTTTTTTTTTTTTTCTTCTTCTAAATTTTCTCTGGACATAATGCTGTTGATGGAATTTATAAAGAGATAGAGCATTCTCATTCCATGGGATTAGGCCCAAAAGTAATTGAGCTACTGAAGCTATTTAGAAGAAGAGCCTCTGATTGCATTGAAGCAGCAGCCAGCTCTGACGACAAAGACTTCTCAGTTTCACTGCGCTGGCAGCAGGTCTGTGGCTGATTTAGGAGAGGGCTTTGAGATCATTTCTATCCATCCTTCAAATCAGCAGTGTCTTTGCCTGGAAGAGGTTCCTGGTGAAGTTATTTTTAACTTCTGTCATGTCCTAATCAATTTTTCAAACATTCTTCACAGCTTAGACCATGCTCAGCCTCCAAGCAGCCTTGTCATCGACAAAGAATCTGAAGTTTACAAGATGCTTCAGGAGAAACAGGAGTTGAATGAGCCCCCGAAACAGTCCACGTCTTTCTTGGTTTTGCAGGAGATCCTGGAGTCTGAAGAAAAAGGTAATCAGCTCCATCTGCAGTCAGAGGCTCTTGTTGAAGGTCAGATGTGAGAGTCGGTCATTGCGGAAGCACAGGTGAACACACTCTGGAGTCGGCTTTGGAGGGCATGGGCTTTTAAAATGCTGAAATTCTTGCCGGGCGCGGTGGCTCAAGCCTGTAATCCCAGCACTTTGGGAGGCCGAGATGGGCGGATCACGAGGTCAGGAGATTGAGACCATCCTGGCTAACACAGTGAAACCCCGTCTCTACTAAAAAAATACAAAAAACTAGCCGGGCGAGGTGGCAGGCGCCTATAGTCCCAGCTACTCGGGAGGCTGAGGCAGGAGAATGGCGTGAACCCGGGAGGCGGAGGTTGCAGTGAGCTGAGATCCGGCCACAGCACTCCAGCCTGGGCGACAGGGCAAGACTCCGTCTCAAAAAAAAAAAAAAAAGCTGAAATTCTTTAAAAGAGATAGAGAGAGGAAGAGAGGGTGCTGACCACATTTTCTCATCTGGGTCTGTATTTAAGCAACTCCAGGCCTGGCCAACTGTGTCCTGTCATATGTACAAGAGGATGCTGAGGTTGGGGAGAGCCTGACTGCTGTGGGAGACTGTTGGTCTGTCCCTTGGCCATTCGTTTGCTTTGAGCCCAGAAGCAATACCTTGGTGGTGGCTGAGGAAGGCGAGTGATGAAGGCCATGGGCAATGAGCAGCAGAATGAGAATGCATTAGCGCTCAGTGAAGCCAGGGGCTGGCTTTGCTTGGGGGCTTGTGTTTGCATTTGCTCTAGGGAGGGTGGCCTCTTGAGGGCCTGAGAGCACCCCCTTGTGGCCATGTTCTTACTTTGTGACCTGTGGCAAATCTCTGAACCTTCCCAGGCCTGTTTTCTCATCTGTCCATCAGGGATAAAAATCCTTTCCTCTAAGATTATCATAGTCATGAAATGGCATAAGTTGTGTAAAACATCCATCATTGTAACTGAGTGCTCGCTTCATAGTTATTGTGATGTTTGAAATGTCATGAAGACGCTTTCTTGTCCTTGGGGTGAGCTTTGATGTTGAGGCACCCAGGGTCACCCCGTAGGGTTCTGCAGGTCTCAGGAGACACGCTTCTCACTGAAGACATTATGTAACGTATACTTATTATGATCATGTTTAAGTGGATAGCTGTAAAATTATCTTCACTTAATAACAATGCTATACGTTGAAAAATTGTGACAGGTGCATGTATTGAAGAAGGGTTTATTCCCTTCACAAAGGTGACTGTGGATCAGCAGCCCTCACACCTGCTTCTTCCCGGGTGGTTCCTCATCAGCACCTCCTGTGATGCTCATGGGCTGCCTTTTCCAGAGAGCTGGGTTTTGTACCCTTCCTAGTCCCTGTGATGCCCAGTCCTCCACACTTTCTTCCTTTCTTGAGGCTTGGGCACTTCAGTGGGGTCTTGCTTTCTATGCCCTCTTTCTCTCTCTCATGGACCCATCTGCAAAGAGACAGTGGATGCCCCAGTGAGGGGACACCTTGTGATTGTGAGTGTGGGACCTGCCTCAGCCAGGCTGCAAAGGGATTGGCATGTTGGCTGAGAGGCTAGTGTCCTCTGGAAGATGAACCTCCCCCTCAAAGTCCGCAGCTGAAGATTCAGCTTCCTGGGGAGCCCTTTCTGATAAGAAAGTTCCCTTCTGAACACACCCGACACCTGGGCTTCCTCCCCATTTGTGTGATTTCTTTAGAGACGGTGGCAATTTACAACCATAGGAAATCAGGAAACCATGGGCCATGTGTTTGCATGTGCTTCTTTTATGCTAAAATGATACTGTTCTACCACTGCTTTCCTCTTTTGCTTGGAGTAGCTGAGCAGCTGGGAAGTAGTGAACCATGCTTTGTATCAAGTTCCAGTATTAGCTTCACCTGACAAACAACTTGGGGGCCAACCCTTGAGGATGACAGCTTTGTTAAAACGTGGGAAACCACAGCTTATTTCACTCTTATGTGGATGTGAAACCCTTTAATGAGAGGCAAGGTCAAGTTCATCCATGCCCAAATAAAGAAATGCTGCAGGGCTCATCTGGACTCACAGAGAAGGACCTGAGCATGGATTTGGAAGCTCCATGCTTTTCAAGATCTGGACTTCTATCCTGCATGCCAGCAACCAAATTTGTGGCTTCCATTCCCAAGTTTACTTCGTGGTCCTGGTTGGCAGCTGGTGTTCCAACCATCATGCTTACCTCCAGGTGACAGGGAGGAAGAAGGGAGATAAGGCTAACCGGGAGTCCCTATTTCAGATGAGCCAGCTTTCTCCTTCCTAGAAGTTCGACACTACTCTTCCATTTAAATTTTATTGACCGTGATTTAGTCACCTGGCTACACCTAGTTAAATGAGAGTCTGGGAATTAGGATTCTTTTTAAGAAAATTTTATCCCTTAGTCTGGATGGTTCTTGTCCCAAAGAGAATCAAGATTCCGCTGGAAGGGAAGAGGGAGATAGCAAATCTTGTAGTTTCTCCTATATCTCTTAATGTGTACCTGCATTAAATCTTTACTGACTGTAACAGGATAAATTCCATTCTAAACATTCTTTACATACAGAAGTCTCTTGGGGGAAGGAACCCAAATGCCTGTTTTTTTTTGTTGTTGTTGTTATTTGTTTGTTTGAGACAGAGTCTTGCTCTGTTGCCCAGGCTGGAGTGCAGTGGCACGATCTCGGCTCACTACAACCTCTGCTTCCCAGGTTGCAGCGATTCTCCTGCCTCAGCTTCCCAAGTATCTGAGATTACAGGTGTACACCACCATGCCCAGATAATTTTTGTATTTTTAGTAGAGATGGGATTTCTTCATATTGGCCAGGCTGGTCTTGAACTTGTGACCTCAGGTGATCCACTCGCCTGGACCTCCCAAAATGCTGGGATTACAGATGTGAGCCACTGCACCTGGCCCCAAATGTCTGTTTTTATTTGAGATAAAATGATGAAAGGTTAAGGCAGTAAAAGCAGTTGATGAGGGGTCCTGTTATTCAGAAAGGCCTCTGGTTTAGAAAGCAGTGCTGCAGGGCAGAAAGAGGACTGGCATCTAGGATCTGCCTCTGACCTGCTGTGATTTCTGCACAGCTACAATGAAGCTAATAGCCAGGACCTGACGGGATTGTTTACAGGGTTAAGTGAAGCCGCGTCTGTAAACTGCCAGGTGCACAGTGAGTGAGGCCCCTGAAGGAAGCTTGGCTACAACAGTATTTGGTCATAAACCTTGAAGACCCAACACAGCTGTCTCATTTTGGGTAAAATTCAGCCTCTAGGATAAAGGGCTCTTGGTTCCTCAAACTTCATCTTGTTCTGGATCAAATTCCAAAACTTGCAGGCAGAAGAAGCCGTTATATTAAAAAAAAAATGGTGAAATATACTTAACATAAAATTTACCATCTTAACAAATTTTAAGCGTACAATTTAGTGGTATTAAGTACATTTATGTGATTGTGCTATTATCACCACCATCCATCCATAGAACTCTTTTATTTTGCAACACTGAAACTGTTCTCATTAAAGAGTATCTCCCCACTCCTCCCTCTTCCCAACTCCTGGTAACCACCCTCCTGCTTGTCTCTATGAATTTGACTACTCTAAATCTCTTATATAAGTGGCGTCATGCAGTAGTTGTCCTTTTGGGCCTGGCTTAGTTCACTTAGCATAATATCCTCAAGGTTCATCCATGTAGCATGTATCAGAAATTCTTTCCATTTTAAGGCAGAATATTATTCCATTGTTTGTGTATACTACATTTTATTTATCCATTCCTGTGTCCATAGAAGGAGACTTTTAATGATTGGAGGTTTAGAAGGAGCAGTCATAGGCTGAGAAAACAGTGGTGGCCAGAGGCTCTGAGATGAGAAAGCTGGAGACTTGTTCAGCAAGTACCAAAGCTCGTTTTGGCTGGTGCCCAGGGTTCCAGGTGAATCCTTGGGTGATCTCGAGTTAGATACGGGGGACCACCAGGTGCAAGGTTAAGAATCATGAACTTGATTCTAAAGGCAGTGTGGAGCCACGCAAGGGTGTGGAGCCATGCAAGGGTGTGGAGCCATGCAAGGGTGTGGAGCCATGCAAGGTTGTTGAGCAGTGAAGTGGACAGAAAAACAGCTGTGATTTAGCTAATTTTCACTTTTTTTCCAGAAATATTTGGGATACAGCGTTCACTGGAAGAAGAGAAATTTGGAAATTTTTGTAGTTGCCTGGAGTTCAAAGGAAGCTAGTATTTTCACTGTAAGCTAGTTGAGAAGAAAGGAAGAGAGATTTCTTTGGATTAGCAGTGCTGGCTGGATATGTGAGAGAAAAAAACCTTGAAGCCAGCAGGTGGCGCTGTAGGGCTGAACAGGCCATAGTGAATCTTGTGTTGGGCAGGCAGCCTTCTCCGCCCCAGCTGTGCTCAGTTTTATCCAGGTCAAGTCTCTTCATTCTAGAAACAGATGTGGATTCTCCCACCAAGTGGAGATTTCATGTCCCTCCTGGCTTTTTCTCATTCTACCCTTTTGCAGCCTCTCTTCTTTCCTGGTGATTTTTCTGTGGATTGAGTGGATTCCAGGTCTTTAAGTGTGAAATGTGAAAAAACCCATTGGATAAGAGAGCCCCACATCACTGAGCTGGTTCTCAGCCCAATCAGTGCCTTTGCAAACTGCCCAGGTATGTAGAGATGCTGCCATTTTCTTCTTGTCGTGGGCAGGCAGCCAGATGTCTTCATCAGCCAGAAAATGAGGGAATCCGTTTGGGATGCTGGAGGCATGATTCTTAGACAAGATGCTCCCCAGGCCCTTCTGAGATCCCTTTAGGCAGGGCCAGGATCAGCGTGAGGTGAGGGAGGCACTGCTTTGAGTGCATAAATTTTTGTTTTTTTAGGCCGCTCTGTCGCCCATGTTGGAGTTCAGTGGCGTGATCTCAGCTCACCGCAACCTCCGCCTCCTGGGTTCAAGCCATTCTCCTGCCTCAGCCTCCCAAGTAGCTGGGACTACAGGCATGTGCCACAATGCCTGGCTAGTTTTTGTATTTTTAGTAGAGATAGGGTTTCACCATGTTGACCAGGCTGGTCTCGAACTCCTGACCTCAAGTGATCTGCCCGCCTTGGCCTTCCAAAGTGCTGGGATTACAGGCATGAGCCAGCATGCCCGGCCTTGAGTGCAGAATTTAAGGGGGCACTGGAAAACTCAATAATCAAGACAAAAACGACATTTAAATGCAGTATTAAAAAAAATACAGGTAAAATATGTGATGAATAAAATTGGAGCTTTGGCCTCCTCCCAAAGGAAGGGAGGAAGGCTTGGGAAGGGCAAGAAGGTGCCTTAGGCTCAGGGAGAACAGAAGTACCAAGGTGGTTTCTCCTTATGCACCTGCTGGTGGGGCAGAACTGAGTCTTCCCCAAGCCCATCCGTAGAGCTCACCACTTAAAACTACGGAGCCTCCTAATGTCTGCCCCATCTCATGTGCTGCCAGGTGGACATCTGTGTGTATCGGTTCCCAGTGATGAACAGTCCCAGCTCTGAGGGGGGAAGCCTAAGTCTGAGCCATGGCACCATGATAGGGCTGTTGAGAGTTCAGGCTGCATTCACATATACCCTCTTGTTGTTCCCCATAAGCCAGCCAAGTACCCCAAACCATCTCTCATATTGTATTAGTCAGCAGTGGGTAACCTGTATTTCTGAGGGCTACCGGACAACTGTGGCTCTGCTGGGCTTGGCAGGGCTGGACCAGGCCCCCTGAGGCCTCTCATTCAAGCCCCGGGAAGGGAGAGGCACTCTGGTGCTTGCTGTTTTCATGGCAGAGGCAATAGCTCTATGGGGACAGGGCCAAACCACACTAGAGCCCTTAGTGCTTTTGCCGGTACAGAGCTCACATGTGCTCACGCTGGCCAAAGGCTGGGGATGGGGAAGTCTACTCCATTGACAGCAGGGTTTCTCAGCCTTGGTGCTATTGACATTTTGGGCCATATGAGTCCTTGTTGTGGGGCTGCCCTGTGTATTTTGGGATGTTCAGCAGCATCCCTGACCTCTGCCCACTGGACGCCAGTGGCACCCCCTTTCAGTGTGACAATCGAAACTGCTCTCTAGGAGACACAATTGCCCCCAATAGGGAACCACTGACAGGAGGTAAGCATGGCAAGAGACGGGCGGGGTAATTGTGGTCAAAATACAGTCAACCATGTATTCTAAACACCCCTTGTTGCCAGGTGCAGCAGCTACTGGAGAAGCTGTGGTGGGAGGATCGCTGGAGGGCAGGACTTTGAGACACAACATAGCGAGACGCTATCTCTAATCAGTAAAAATAAAAAAATTAATAAATGTCCATTGTGTGAACATGTGTCTCAATTTTTGGTTTGGAAGTATTGGTCAGCATACAGGGACTCTTTCTGAAAGGACAAGAGAGCTAAGGCCCTTGTCTGTCAGCCCCACGATTGCCCAGCGTGACTGCAGTCACAGGGTGACCCTCTCCTCATCCCCTCGCCTGGCACAGGAAGCTGTTTCTTTGCTCTTGTTCAGTGGTTCTTGGATCAACAGCAACTGGGAACTTGTTGGAAATGCAAAGTCTTAGGCCCCATCCTGGGCCTTCTGGATCGGAAACTCTAGGGGTGGGGCCCAGCAATCTGTGTGTTAACCAGGCCTCCAGGTGATTTTTACCATTATTAATAGCTACCATGATACAGGGCTTTGTTACCTAAGATGTGATGAGCTGGGCCTTAGGCAGCTCAGCATCTAGCTACTAGGGGCTTATTTTACATGCACCAGGCTGTCTACAGAAAGGTTCCTTCCTCTGATCTGTAGGAGATGATTGTCATCTGGCTGCTGTAGCATGCTGTACTCTGATGGTTTTGTTCTTTCTGTGATGTGGATTTCTTTTCTTTTTTAAAAACTTTATTTATTTTTAAATTTCCAACATTTAAGTTCAGGGGTACACGTGCAGGATGTGCAGGTTTGTTACATAGGTAACGATGTGCCATGATGGTTTGCTGCACAGATCATCCCATCACCTAGATATTAAGCCCAGCATCCATCAGCCATTCTTCCAGATGCTCTCCCTCCCCTATTCCCCACCATCTGACAGGCCCCAGTGTGTCTTGTCCCCCGACCATGTGTCCATGTGTTCTCATCATTCAGCCCCCACTTGCAAGTGAGAACATGTGGTATATAGTTTTGTGTTCCAGCGTTAGTTTGCTGAGGGTAATGGCGTCCAGTTCCATCCTTGTCCCTGCAAAGGACAAGATCTCGTTCCTTTTTATGGCTGCATAGTATTCCCTGGTGTATATGTGTCACATTTTCTTTATCCAATCTATCATTGATGGGAATTTAGGTTGATTCTATGTCTTTGCTATGGTGAATGGTGCTGTGATGAACATAAGAGGGCATATATCTTTATGATAGAATGATTTACATTCCTTTAGGTATACACCCATTAATGGGATTGCTGGGTTGAATGGTATTTGTGCTTCTAGGTCGTGGAGGAATCACCACACTGTCTTCCACAGTGTTTGAACTAATTTACACCCCACCAACAGTGTAAAAGCGTTCTTTTTTTCTCCACAACCTTGCCAGCATCTGTTGTTTTTTGACTTTTTAATAATAGCCATTTGGACTGGCATGAGTTGGTATCTCATTGTGGTTTTGATTTGTATTTCTCTAATGATCAGTGATGTCGAACTTTTTTTCATGTTTGTTGGCCGCATGTATGTCTTCTTTTGAAAAGTTCTGTTCTTTGCCCATTTTTTAATGGGGTTCTGTTCATGTTCTTTGCCCTTTTTTTTTTTTTTTTTTGAGACAGAGTCTTGCCCTGTCACCCAGGCTGGAGTGCAGTGGCACAATCTTGGCCCACTGCAACTTCCGCCTCCTGGGTGATTCTCTTGCCTCAGCCTCCTGAGTAGCTGGAACTATAGGTGCATGCCACCACACCTGGCTAATTTTTGTAATTTTAGTAGAGGCGGGGGTTTGACTATGTTGGCCAGGCTATTCTCAAACTCCTGACCTCAGGTGACCCACCCACCTTGGCCTCCCAAAGTGTTGGGATTACAGAAGTGAGCCACTGTGCCCGGCTTATTTTTTTCTTGTAAATTTGTTTAAGTTCCTTGTAGATGCTGGATAATAGATCTTTGTCAGATGGATAGATTGCAAAAATTTTCTCCCATTCTGTAGGTTGTCTCTTCATTCTGATGATAGTTTCTTTTGCTGTGCAGAAGCTCTTTAGTTTAATTAGATCGCATTTGTCAATTTTTGCTTTTGTTACAATTGCTTTTGGAGTCTTCATCATGAAATCTTTGCTCATGCCCATGTCCTGAATGGTATTGCCTAGATTTTCTTCTAGTGTTTTTATAGTTTTGGGCTTTACATTTAAGTCTTTAATCCATCTTGAGCTGATTTTTGTATATGGTGTAAAGAAGGGATCCAGTTTCAATTTTCTGCATATGGTTAGCCAGGTCTCCCAGCACCATTTATTAAATAGGGAATCCTTTCCTCATTGCTTGTTTTTTGTCAGGTTTGTCAAAGATCAGATGGTTGTAGGTGTGTGGTCTCATTTCTGGGTTCTCTATTCTGTTCCATTGGTGTACGTGTCTATTCTTCTATCAGTACCATGTTGTTTTGGTTACTGTAGCCTTGTAATATAGTTTGAAGTTGGGTGGCATGATGCTTCCAGCTTTGTTGTTTTTGCTTAGGATTGTCTTGGCTTATTGGGCTTTTTTTTTTTGGCCAGGTGTCAATCTCCTGTTTTATAGAAAAACAAACTGGGGACCAGAGAGGTTAAGTAACTTGCCCAGAATCACACAGCAGAGTCACTCCAGTTCCCATGGCCTTGCTTGAACATATATTTATAACTGCTTCTGAAGAGCTGAGTGATACTTAAGCAATTCTGCCCTTCCTGGCCAATGAGTGTGTTTTCCTCATTTCAGGGGATCCCAACAAGCCCTCAGGATTCAGAAGTGTTAAAGCTCCTGTCACTAAAGTGGCTGCATCGATTGGAAATGCTCAGAAGTTGCCTATGTGTGACAAATGTGGCACTGGGATTGTGTGAGTATCTGCTTCCCACAGCCTTTGTAGACCCTGCAGGTTGGGTAAACCATGAAAATGTGGAAAGTGCTGGATGTTGCACATTTTGCTTGTGAAGGAGACAAATCCGTCCCAGAAAAATGCAGCAGAGAGACCAGGAAAGTCCCGTGTCCCAGAGCCAGGTTGTGAAGGTTTTCCTTCACTGTGGAGCCCTTAGGTTATGAACATGTAAAATGAGAAAAATCAGGGCTGCCCTGTTGAAGTAGGAGGGGTTTTTGGAAAAATGTCTCTGGACCCTGGGAAGGAGAAGCAAGTCCCTTATGATTGGAGGCCAGTTGGAAGGCCCTGGTTTCTGGGTGAAGCCCCAGGCCCCTGCTCAGGAAGGATGGTGCCACCTGCTCGGGTGCACCTGCAGGTGCTTGTCACTGATGGAGTCCCTTCCCTGCCTTGCTTCTGTAGCGGTGTGTTCGTGAAGCTGCGGGACCATCACCGCCACCCAGAGTGTTACGTGTGCACTGACTGTGGCACCAACCTGAAACAGAAGGGCCATTTCTTTGTGGAGGATCAAATCTACTGTGAGAAGCATGCCCGGGAGCGAGTCACACCACCTGAGGGCTATGAAGTGGTCACCGTGTTCCCCAAGTGACCCAGCAGATCTGGCCACTGTTCTCCAGCCGGCCTCTGCTGCAGCTTTTTCTCTCAGTGTTCTGGCCCTCTCCTCTCTTGAAAGTCTCTGCTTACTTTGGGTTTCCCTCTGCTTCTAAAACATTGAGTTCCCTCCCCGCCTTGGTTAATTGACTCACACCAGCTGTGCGATGCCTGCTTTTACAATGAAAGGAAAACTGTTTTGTTCAGTGTCCCCTTGTCAGCAACACCATATCCCTTCCTCCCCTCTGTTCTTCTCTGCTGCATTTGGACATCAGCCAAATTTGAACCCAATCAAATATAATGTGTCTGACGTTGATTTTGTTTTTACTCAATAAATTTATAGACTCCAAAGCAGTGTGGTGTCTGTTATCTGATCATGTGTGGCGTTTCCTACTCAAGCCTGATGAGAGTTCTGAAGCCTGTCTTCTTGTTTTGGGTTTCTTGCTTCTCAAATAATAGGTGGGAGCGTTAGCAGTTGGCTTGGAAACATTCCCTAGTAAGTCCCTCTTCAGTCTGGTTGCTGACATCACAGCTGCTCCCCTTTGTGAGGGGCAGCAACCTCAGGAAAGTGTCCCGCAGCAGCAGAGAGGCCAGGACATGGCCACTGTGTCCTCCTCACAGAGGAGACTGGGGACCCTGGCTGCTAAGAAAGAGTCCTGAGTCAAGATCTGAGGTCACCACGGTTCATCTCCTGGTGACTAATCCCTCATAGGGTCAGTTGAGCAAACAGTGGTGCCCCCATCCCTCCAGACACTGAGACTAAGTTATATGAGAGGCAGACAGGGTACTCCAGGCAACGCTCCTTCCTCCAAAGGAGCAACCGTCTATTCTTGAGCATGCCCACCACCCTCACTAATCGTTCATGACCTTTAATTATGAATGCACTAACGTGGTACATACTCTAAGCATAAGAATTTTAATCAGTACCAGGATTTCATACCACAGACTCTGAAGCCAGAATGTACGATGGACAGTTTATGCACATGAGCCATTTTAGTGCCACAACAAGCAGAACTAAACTGTTCAGGCAGAAAATCATGTCATGTTAAAGCTCTCGATTTTTTTTTTTTTTTTTGGCAGTTAATGAGTTCTTTCTTTAAACCCCATCTGTTTCTACGCTTGTAAAAGTCAAGGAGGCTTAAACTTTGCAATTCTTAGAAATCAACATAAAATGAAAAGTCTCTGAACCACAGCAGGTCTGACTCATTTACAAAGACATTAACAGTTATGATTTGGATTTTGATTGTATGGAATAGATGAGTCATAGATTCTTAGAACTTTCTCTAATCCCTCTCCTCAGATACTGTGCCAATCAAATGTCTGACATTTGTCAGTATTACTTCTTAGGTGTGGGTCTTTCATACAGATATCTTGGCTTCCAGGGGAGGCCAAATACTAACAATTTCAGGTGACCATTATTACTATTCAATATAGCCTGTATGAGGAGTTCATTTCCTGATTGAATAAATGAAACAGAATTGTCAGCATTACCACCCCTAAGTGCAAGCTGTGTGATGTGGCAAAGAAGCCCTTCCCTTTGGCCCCCAGTATTTGGCACATACAAATATTTACTGCTCTGCCAGGTGTGGTGGCCCACGCCTGTAATCCCAGCACTTTGGGAGGCTGAAGCGGGTGGATCACTTGAGGTCAGGAGTTTCAGACCAGCTTGGCCAACATGGTGAAACCCTGTCTCTACTAAAAATACAAAAGTTTGCTGGGCGTAGTGGTGCATGCCTGCAGTTCCAGCTACTCCGGAGGCTGAGGCAGGAGAATCACTTGAACCTGGGAGGTAGAGGTTGCAGTGAGGCGAGATCGCGTCACTGCACTCCAGCCTGGGCAACAGAGTGAGACTCTGTCTCAAAAAAAAAAAAAAAAAAAAAAATATATATATATATATATATGTGTGTGTGTGTGTATATGTGTGTGTGTATATGTATGTGTGTGTATATATATATATACACAAAAAACTGTTGAGAGCAATTTGTGATTTGGCCTATTTTTTTGTGCTTCATGCCTACCATATTTATCTGATTGTTTCCCTTTCATGCTTCCTCTAAAAGGAAAGAAGATTGGAAGGAACAGTCTAACTCTATAGCCATCTTTAATTACTAAGCTTTCAGAAAATTTCCTGAAAAGGAAAAAGTCAGCCAGAGTCATGCAGACTTTGGTCAAGCTGTTTTCTCTGACTTGGTATGCTCTTCCTGCACCTCTGGATTACTTAACGTTTAATAAAGTTCTGTTGTCTTTTGAGATTGAGCCACCCCCTCCTCCAGACAGGCTTCCTGACTGCCCAGCATGACTTGGATGCGACTCTCCTATGTTCCCATACCCAGGGGCACCTCCTTCTTGGCATGCATCACACAAGACACTAATCACTCATCTCCTGAAAGGAAAGAAGCTTCCATGAGAGCTGATCCTTTGTCTTTTTCAGCTTTTTCTCCTTGGCACTCAGCTCAGTACCTCACAAGTGGCAGATAGTCCACAAGCTAGGTAAATCTGTAAATGGGTGATTGCTGCTTCATTGCTGTCAAATAGAAGTATGATGCAAGGCATAAATGTAATTTAAAATTCTCTAGTAGCATTGTGAAAAGAAAAAAGCAGGTAAAATTAATTGTAATAATACTTTCTTTTTCTGAGATGGAATCTAGCTCTGTTGCCCAGGCTGGAGTACAGTGGCACAATCTTGGCTCACTGCAACCTCCACCTCCCAGGTTCAAGCCATTCTCCTGCCTTAGTCTCCCAAGTAGCTGGGATTACAGGCACGCACCACTATGCCCAGCTAATTTTTGTATTTTTAGTAGGGAAGGGGTTTCACTGTGTTGGCCAGGTTGGTCTCGAACTCCTGACCTTGTAATCCACCCACCTTGGCCTCCCAAAGTGCTGGGATTACAAGTATGAGCCACCACGCCTGGCCAATAATACTTTCTTTGTTATTTTTTTGAGACAAGGTCTTGCTCTGTCATCCAGGCTGGAGTGCAGTGGCACAATCATGGCTTCCTTGACCTCCTGGTCTCAAGTGATCCTCCCACCTCAGTCTCCTGAGTAGTTGGGACTACAGGCACAAGCCACCATGCCTGTAGTTATACACATGCACAAAAAAAATAGGCCACCATGCCTGTAGTTATACACATGCACAAAAAATAGGCCAAATCACAAATGGCTCTCAACAGTTACATATATATATTTTTTAATATATATAATTTTTATTTATTTTGGATCCCTTCCATTTTGGAAATTATATAAAAAATATAATTTTTATATTTTTAAATAGAGGTGGGGTTTCGCTATGTTGCCCAGGGTGATCTTGAGCTCCTGGGCTCAAGCGATTAGCCCACCTCAGCCTCTCAGAGTGCTGACATTACAAGTGTGAGCCACCATGCCCAGCCAATAATACATTTTATATAATGCTATATATGCAAAGTATTATCTTTTTTTTTTTTATAGTTTAAAGTATTTTAATAGCAAACTTACAGGAACAGCACAGAAGACAGACAACATTAAAAACATGTACTTGCATGTGGGACAACTCAGAAAAGGATAGTGAATGGATGGAATCTACTGTATGATAAAAATGCTACAAACACCATTTAGTTGCCGTCAATAAGAAATGTACTTGTTTTAAAAAAATCTAAATGCTGGCATTGTCCAGAAAAATTTAACAGGTTTATTTATAATTATAAAGTTGAACCGCTGAAACTTGTTCACTGAAACATTTTAACTTGCATTAATGCTTTACGCCTCTGCATTTATATTAAAAATTCACACACAAATGAAAATGGAAAAACTGCCAATACCTGATTTCTGTCCCCTATTTTTCCACTCGCAATCATATACTTAGGTACCTTTTGACCCCATGGAAAAAAAAAATCTAACGTTCAGAACTACCAGTAACAGGAAGAAATCTTTTTTTTTTTTTTAAGAATGAAATGTTTCCTATCATAGTGGATTTTTAAGCACGTTCTCCACGTATGCGGCGTGCTAGCTGGACGTCTTTTGGCATAATTGTTACACGTTTGGCATGGATAGCACACAGGTTGGTGTCTTCAAAAAGGCCAACCAGATAGGCCTCACTTGCCTCCTGCAAAGTGCCCATAGCTGCGCTCTGGAAGCGCAGATCTGTTTTAAAGTCCTGAGCAATTTCTCGCACCAGACGCTGGAAGGGAAGTTTGGGAATCAGAAGTTCAGTGGACTTCTGATAACGTCTAATTTCACAGAGCGCCACAGTAGCAGGGCTGTAACGATGAGGTTTCTTCACCCCTCCGGTAGAGGGCGCACAGTAGCGATCGGCTTTTGTAGCCAGTTGCTTCCTGGGTGCTTTACCACCGGTCAATTTGCGGGCAGTCTGCTTTGTACGAGCCATGGTACAGAGCCCTCCTTACTTACCCCCCTACTCCTTCGGCTGGAGCTCGGGGAGCGAGAGGCAGCGCGGCGGCGGCTGCGAACACAATTGTATTACCATTTCAACATTTGTCATAAGCCACATTTCAAGTGCTCAGTAGACACATGGGGGTAGTGGCTACTGTATTGAACAACACAACTTTAAACTCATCTTAAAGACATTTTGGATTTCTGCTTCCCTTCAAGGCTGCCAGTTTTGATCTGGCCCACAGCAGAAGAGTGATCTGCAGCAGGTGCAGGCTGTGTGGTAGAAGTGGCTCTGTGCTTGGTTCATATGATCTAGGAGATCCTATGATGTCAGAGTTTTCAAGATGGTGAACCAGTGGGAGAATAAAAACCCAAGCCCCTTGGGTTCTAGAACAAGACTGCCATCTGCAGTACAGAACTTTATGCTTTTCATAAAATAACTCCTGGCATTCTTCCATAGCTTGGATAGAGACAAAACCCTGATCGTGGGACATCAGGTGGCAGAACTGCTCATCATGATTTGGGTTCTCTCATTCTCATTAGGTCAGAAGGTCAGGCATCTCCAAGAGCAATCCCTCATGAGATGGAAGGACGACTTGAGCAGGGCTGAAGGAAATACGTGAACTGTAGGAGCACAGAAGCCTGGATCCTCATGCTGTCTACTGCTGTGCCCCTCCCTCAGCTCTTCCCCATGGCTGATAGGGGATCCCATATGAGCAGCAGATGGTGGAAGAGGAAGCCCACACTTGATTCATGGATGAGTTGGCTAGGCATGTGGGGGCATGCTGAAATGGTGGCTGCACTGCTGTACTCTTTGAGCTGGCCTTGTAAGAAGAAAAGAAGTCCTCCCACTGGGCAGAGCTTCCGGTAGTGTTCCTAATGATCTACTTTCTGTGGCAAGAGGAGTGGCTTCAGTATAAATGTGTCTGGACTTATGGACAGTGGTGAATGACGTGGTTGGCTGATCAGAGGGGAAAGATGAGAAGATCAGGACGAGGAGGTCTGGCGTAGAGGAATGTGGATGGACCTCTGTTAACCCTCATTAGAATAAACCATGGAAGAGACAGTAAGGGATCAGGTTGACGAAATGAATTAGCCAATGGACATGAGCCAGCCTGTTGTTGGCCACCCCTATGTTGGCATAATGGGTGCGTGGGTGGAGTAGCCATGATTGTCGGCGATAGAGGCTCTACGTGGTTGCAGTAAAGATGGGCTTCTATTTCAAGGCCAATCTAGCTATTGCTGCTGCCAAATGTTTAACCTTCCAGCAAGAATGACCAACTGAACAGTGCTATCTTTGAAGACACCAGCGAAGCCGCTTGGTGGCAAGCTGACTAGCTTGGATCCCTTCCATTTTGGAAAGTGCAATGATTTATGTATTTAGTCAGAAATAGACCCATATAGTATGTTGGGTTTGCCTTTGCTGTCCACAGGGCCTCAAACACAACACTTTCTGAGGACATAAAGACCTTTAGATCCACCAGCGCAGGACCCCACATGGCCTTGTGGGACCAAGGACCCATTTTACTGCAAAGGAGGCACAGCAGTGGGCACATGACCACGGAGTCCACTGGATCTATCACATTCTGCACCACCCAGAAATGGCCAACATAAAAGAGCGATGGTATGGCCTGTTGAAGACATAGTTGAAATGCCAATTTATATACGTGCCCTTGTGAGTGTAGAGCGCCATTTTCTAGAACGTAGGAGCACTCAATCGGTGAAATTTACTTGGTCCTGTGTCCTCAAGAGATAGACTGAGTACAGGAGCAAGGGGGACAGCAAGAGCATTCCTGCTGAGGATAACTCCTTGTGACCCACTTGGGGAATCAGTACTCCCCACACGATTATCAATTATGAAAACAAAAACAATTAAAAAATTCTTTCAGCTTTTTTTTTTTTTTTTTTAAGCAGGCAGGAAAGAGGGCACCTGAACATCTTATCTAAATTTTTTTCAGTGTAAACTTATATGAAAGAATTGGGAGTGGGACTTCATGGGTTCAAATCCTGGCTCCACTTCTTGATCACTGTATAACATGGATAAGTCATGTAATCTCTCTGAACCTTAGTTTTCTCATCTGTAGACAGATTAGTAATAACAGGAGATTGACAGCTCAGGGAGAACTCAAAGCACAGGGTTGTCCCTGGTAAACACACAACTTTTGGCCAGGTATGGTGGCTCACGCCTGTAATCCCAGCACTTTAGGAGGCTGAGGCAGGCGGATCACCTGAGGTCTGGAGTTAGACACCAGCCTGGCCAACATGGTGAAACCCTATCTCTACTTAAAAAAAACAAAAAAACAAACAAAAAAAAGCCGGGCGTGGTGGCGGGCGCCTGTAATCAATCGTAGCTGAGGCAGGGGACTCGCTTGAACCCAGGAGGCAGAGGTTGCAGTGAGCCGATATTGCGCCATTACACTCCAGCCTGGGCGACAATAGCGAGACTCAGTCTCAAAAAAACAAAAAAAAAAGCACGCAACTTTTATATTTAGCCTTGATGAGTCCCGGAGGTACAATTTCTACCTGGTTAACTGGATACATCTCACCTCTTCCCCTGGTTTTGCCCCTTCCTCAGGCTCGCAGAAAGACGTCGTCCTCGCAGATGTTTAAAAAATACTATGCACCAGTCTGTAGGAGAGGGCGCAGGGGGTTGGCGAGGCAATCTCGGCCTGAGCGCCTCTGGCTTTCCTTTTGGAGGAAGCGCCCCCTCCACGATCACACGCGCGCCTCTGAAGGGGACGGAGCTGCGCATGCGCGGCAGAGTCGCACTGCGTAGCCAGATTCAGGCGCGGCCACGCGTGGGTCCTCGAGGCTCCTTGCGGGCCGGCGTCCCAAGCCGAGGGTAGTGGCGACCTGCTTTCCAGAAAGGCCGCACAACAGGCTCAGCTCTGCTCGCGAGTAGGAGGCGACGGCAGAGGAAACTTCAACTCGATAAAGTTCCCGGTCGCGGGAACATTTGCCTCCTCTTGCCACTCACCGCCTCTGCTCTGGTCCCTCCCTCCAGGAATCTTCATAGCGTCCTTTTGCCCCACCCTCTCTCATCCCGCGTCTTCCATATTTGCCCCAGCTTGGCTCAGGGCCACAGTTCTGCACTCTTCAGCGGGCGGCGCCACCTGCAGTTGTTTCTACGCGGGAAATAGGGCAGCCGCACCCCCGCTCTGCCGAGTGCCCAAGGATGGTAAGCCGGGGAGGGCAAGCAGCTTCTTTTCAGGGATTCTGATCTCACTGTACGAAGCGGAAAGAACTTTGAGGGTCAAAAGCCTCAACTGAGGGCCTAGTTTGGTTACGGGAACTTAAGATAAATGAATTAACCAGGGGAGCTCCGTCCCCATTTTCTCCTCCTACTCAGTCTTTAAAATCCAGAGAAGGCGGGGGTGGGGTGGGGGGGATGACCCGTTTTGACTGTTTGGAGTGGTGCAAACTCTTTTGTGACGCCTGCTGTGAGAGCTGTGAGAGGGTCTTGGGAATCGACGCCTCTCAACCACCCATACACTCAATCCCAAGGGTGAGAGAAAATGCCTAACTTCCCACGTGCAGCGGTGTTGGGCAAAGGAGGCATTCTTAAATTGGAAACAACCTCAGTCACCATTAACGTAAGAATGGATAAATTCTGCGTGTATTCATATAATGGAATTCTGTATAGCAGTGAAAAAGAATGGACTGTTGATCCATACAACAACATAAAAGAATTGTCCAGGCATTATTTTGTGAGAAGACGGACACAAAAGAGTGCAAACTGTATGATTCCATTATATGAAGTTCGGGAACAGGCAAATTTGACCTGCACTTTAGAAGTCAGAGTAATGGCTACTTATGGGGGAGGGGCTCAAAGTAAAAATTGATAGCAGTTAGAGGCAGAGGCAAGCACTTCGTTCACTGCTGCTGCAACAAGGAGTGGTCAAGGGAGAGAGACTTCATGAGCAAAATTTAGTTGGGATTGTTTAATTGGGTCAAGGATCAGAATGGAATAGTGGTGAGAAAGCACCTTTTTTGACTCACGTCCCAGGAGCAGTGGCATGTAATAGCAATGAGCCCATAAAGCCTAGATCTTGATTTCTATTTCTCAATATTCCTGTGATTTTTGTGGTCAGCAAGCTCTGAATCAGGATGACCCATGGTATCTACTTGCCACCATCTGCCCTTGGAATTTATTGCTCCTTAGAATTTAGTCTTCTTTTCTCAATCTCTGAAACTGTCTTTAGGCATAGAAATTCAGTCCAAAGTTCATGAAAGAAGTATAGCTTGCACAGAGGTATGAGGACATGAATGAGAGCCCAGGAGGCAAAAAGTATCCTATATCTTGATCTAGATGGTTACAGGGGTGTGTATGTGTGTAGGCATCCATTGAGCTATTCATGTAAGATCTGTGTACTTATTGGTCATGATAAACTAATTTAAAAAGTGAATTTTTATATTTAATTGCCCAGAAAAATGTTTCTATTACATCGTTGAGTGAAAAAGGCAAGTTATGCTAGAGCATTTCTCCCTGAACTCACTTCTACCAAGAAAAAAAAAAAAAAAGTTACATATAAGAAGAAAGAAGATTAGAAGAATATACTCCAAAATATGAGATTGTGGATGAGGTTTTTTTTTTTTTTTTTTTTTTGGTTGTTTGCATTTTCTACACTTTAGAGATATTCCTATGTATTGGAAGCAGTCCAGAGTCTTATCCAGACTCCCACAGCCCCAGGCTCAATAGCAATAACCACAGCATTCACAATCTCTGACCCAATGCATTGGCAACATCATCAGCTCTACCAGACAACCAGAAGTAGCCGTCTTCATGCATGATCCCTCTGTCACCTGTGAGGTAAAAGCATGTGGCCTCTTGCTGAAGCATATTCCTCCAAGCTCACCTGATAGAATGAAAAATCCAGAAATCTACATTTACTTCCCTTTCACAATCATTTAGTGATATGAATTGAGCACTCTGGCTAGCGCCAGGGGAGACTGAGAAAAATAAGTCAGGATCCCCACTCTCCAGGGGATCCCACATAGAAAACTTAACGCACACGGAGAACTTTCCTTGGTCATTTCTTTTAACTTCTACTTTTTTTTTTTTTTTTTTTGTCTCAGCTAGAAACAGGTGTAATGATGGCACTTCACTCAGAAGTTTGTCCTGAGGCTTAAATGAGGCAACATGGACACAGCATTTAGCACAGGGCCAGGTACACTATGTGTAAGGGTTGTTGGCTGCTATTTTCTCTGGCTTATCATCCATCACATGCAGTCACCGCTCCCTGTCTTTGAATTGTGCCTTTAATTTTCGTACTGCCCATGACCAAAATTCCATCAGAAAAAGGTGATTTTAGCTTAAGGTTCTTACACCAGAAACACAATGAGAGTGATTGTGAAAATGTCCCTTTGCATGAGACTGGCCCATTTTGCAGGATCGTTCTGTGGAGTGTTCACAGATAATTTTTTTTTCTTTTTATTGAGACAGAGTCTGACTCTGTCATGCAAGTTGGAGTGCAGTGGCATGATCTCGGCTCACTGCCAACATCTGCCGCCCAGGTTCAAGCGATTCTTGTGTCTCAGCCTCCCAAGTAGCTGGGATAACAGGTGCCGACCACCACGCCTGGCTAATTTTTTTTTGTATTTTTAGTAGAGATGGGATTTCGCCATGTTGGCCAGGCTGCTCTCAAACTCCTGACCCCAGGTGATCCGCCTGCCTTGGCCTCCCAAAGTGCTGGGATTACAGGCATGAGCCACTGCGCCTGACCAGATTCTAACAGCATCTGACTCATTGCTGTAGAGACCATGTCACCAATTTGTTCAGATTCTTAGATCTAATGGACAACCTGCTTATTAGAGTTATAATAAACTTTAGTGAAATGCTGTGTAAGCAGCTCATTCTCAAACAGCACAATAAT
This sequence comes from Macaca fascicularis, assembly GCF_037993035.2. Lineage (NCBI taxonomy): Eukaryota > Metazoa > Chordata > Mammalia > Primates > Cercopithecidae > Macaca > Macaca fascicularis. The sequence continues at coordinate 104,142,380 of NC_088383.1, read as the reverse complement.
CCCAGTAGGTACATGAGATATCTGGGTCTCTTCTTTGGAATCTGTCTTATGGGTGAGAATATGATTTTAAAGTCTCACTGTATTGAAGTTGTCTTATCAAAGTTTGAACATACTAAACTTTCTCACAGAAATTCACAATATTAAAATATTTAAACTGTTTTACCTAGGCTTTAACTCAAAAACCCCACAAGAAATACTCAAAAAGGGTTTAAAGAGTTAACAAGAATACTCATTGAAGAAGTATTTACAATATAAAACATTGGAAGTAACCAAAATTTGTAACAATAGTAGATATGTTAAATAGGTCATGATCATTCTCCTTGATATAGGATTCTATAAAATTATTAACAGTGTTTTCATATAAGGGGTGGGTGCATTGGCTGTCAGCACTTTGGGAGGCCGAGGCAGGTAGATCACTTGAAGTCAGGAGTTCCAGACCAGCCTGGCCAACATGGTAAAACCCGGTCTTTACTTAAAATACAAAAACTAGCTGGGCATGGTGGTGACAGCTGGTAATCCTAGCTACTCATGAGGCTGAGGCAGTAGAATTGCTTGAACCCCAGAGGTGGAAGTTGCAGTGAGCCAAGATTGTGTCACTGCACTCCAGACTGGGTGACTGAGTGAGGCCCTGTCTCAAAAAAAAAAAAAAACAGTTGTCATATAAGATTTCAGTGATATCTGAAAATCATAAGTAAAAAAACAGGCTTCACAAAAGCTGATAGAGTACAATCCCACTTTTATACAACAATACACATCCATTCTGGCTAACACAGTGAAACCACGTTTCTACTAAAAATACAAAAGAATTAGCCGGGCGTGGTGGCGGGCGCCTATAGTCCCAGCTATTGGGGAGGCTGAGGTGGGAGAATGGCGTGAACCCGGGAGGCGGAGCTTGCAGTGAGCCGAGATCGTGCCACTGCCCTCCAGCCTGGGCGACAGAGCAAGACTCCTTCTCAAAACAAACAAAAACAAATAAACAAAAACATATAAATAGAAAAGGAATGAAGGATATATACACATCACATGTTAATAGTGGCTAAGAATGGTGGCATTATGAGTTAATACGCTTTTCTTTGGTCTTTTCTATATTTTTGAAAGTTGTCTATATTGAACACGAGTTTTATTATCAGGAAAGGCTAAATAAATATTTTAAAATTAATTAAAGCCCCCCTTTATAGATAAAATGGACTGCTCATCTTTATGAATAATGCCACCTAATTAATGTATAAGAAATAGCTGTTTGAAAATCACCATTCTGCACCCCCCATTTTATTTATTTGTTTTTGAGACAGGGTATTGCTCTGTTGCCCAGGCTGTAGCACAGTTGTGCCATCACACCCAGCTCATTACACCCTTGACGTCCTTTGCTCAGTTTATCCTCCCACCTCACCTCCTGAGTAGCTGGGACTATAGGTGCACACCACCATGCCTGGATAATTTTTGTATATTTTTTTGTAGAGATGGCGTTTTGCCATGTTGCCCAGGCTAGTCTTGAACCCCTGGGCTCAAGTGATTGGTCCATCTTGGCTTCCCAAAGTGCTGAGATTACAGGCATGAGCCACTGTGCCCAGCCACTCTCTATTTTAATAATTGTTTCCGAAAAGAAAAGAATCATCTATGGATGCTAAAATGATTGGGTGAAAGTTAATTGGAGAATAGGATAATTACAGAGTCTCAAATTGTTACACAACAGATTATTACTAATTACAAAGAGGAAAATGTACCTTTATAATGGAGAGAAATGGCACTCACCTCCTTAATCAAAAGATCAAAATTATCAGCACCCAAAATGAGACAACCTAATGTTTCTCCTCTATAAGCAAATAAAAAATATACATAATCTGCATAATATTCTTGAGAAAGATGTTTATCCTGGATCTCGTTATAAGGAAACAAAATAGGTAAGCCTAGAAAGTGGGGCATTTTTTAACACAACAGTCCTCTGCTCTTCAAAATGTCCACGTCATGAAAAACGTGGTGGTGGGACAGTTACAGATAAAAACAACTAAAGAGATATGCGAACCAAATAAATGCATGAACCTTGATTGAATTCTGGATTTACAAAAGCTGTAGAACACATTTGAGTACAATTGAGAAAGACTAAGTATTGGCTAGATATTAAATAGTATTAAATAATTATTTTTAATTTTCATAGATTTGATGGTGGTGGTGTTTAAGAAGAAAGTCCTTATTCTTAGGAGAATGCTGCTGAAATATTTAAGGACAAAGTGTCATAATGTCTGCACTTACTCCCAAATGCCTCATCAAAAATGTACAAATATAAAGTAAATGAGGCAAAATCTTAATAAGAAGTGAATATAGGTGAGAGAGGTACAGGTAGGTGTTCATTGTGCTACTATTTAACATTTTTGGAGACTCAAAAATTTGCAAAATTAAAGGTTGGGACAAAAGTATTTGGCAAATCATAAAGTACTCAACAGTAATGGCACTATGATTAGTAGCAACAATGAAAGTATTTGGGAAAAAAGAAAATTTTCTTTTTTTTTTTTTTTTTTTTTTTTTGAGACGGAGTCTCGCTCTGTCACCCAGGCTGGAGTGCGGTGGCCGGATCTCTGCTCACTGCAAGCTCCGCCTCCCGGGTTTATGCCATTCTCCTGGCTCAGCCTCCCGAGTAGCTGGGACTACAGGCGCTCGCCACCTCGCCTGGCTAGTTTTTTGTACTTTTTAGTAGAGACGGGGTTTCACCGTGTTAGCCAGGATGGTCTCGATCTCCTGACCTCGTGATCCGCCCGTCTCGGCCTCCCAAAGTGCTGGGATTACAGGCTTGAGCCACCGCGCCCGGCCGAAAAAAGAAAATTTTCTTACCGTGCGTGGACAGTACAGAGAAGCAGATTGGTTTAGTTTTATGCGGATTGCAATATTTCCTTCTTCCCCCGGAGGCAGGATATTTGAGTTTTCATCCACAATTTGAAATTAGATAATCACTAAAGGAATTTTCCTTACAAACCATTTGTGCTCTTCCTAAAACACCACAAGATCTAAACTTAAGCTTTTCTACCCCCATTTAAGATGCCAGGAAAGTGCTTGGTTGGCATACCTAGATACTGGGCAACCTAAGAGGCAGTGTGGTTCAGTCATCAGTGTGAGGGTGCCAGAGCTGGAAATATTTGGGTTTGCGTGTCCACTCTTTGACACCTTCTGACTCTGAGAACCTTGAATACTTCTCTGAACCTCAGTTTCCTTATCTAGAAAATCAGAGATTTAAAAATGCACCTATTACACAGCTTTATTATAAGGATGAAATAAGATGATACAGGTAAGGGCTCCATTGCCTGGTTAGTACAAAGTTTTAAGAAAGCCAGCATCTCAGAAAGGCCTTTCAAACAAGGAACTTAATTAGCTATCTTATGTATAAGAAAAGAAATAGAAAGAACATGAAAATTTAAAAACAGATTTTGTAACAGTCTAGGAGGTGGTGTTATTTTTTCCTATTAAGAATTAGAGGGCAGGTTAGGAATAAATAAAATACAGTTTGAAAATAATGAGTTATTGGCCGGGTGCAGTGGCTCACGCCTCTAATCCCAGCACTTTGGCAGGTCGAGGTGGGCAGATCACCTGAGGTCAGAAGTTCGAGACCAGCCTGACCAACATGGAGAAACCCCATCTCTACTAAAAATACAAAATTAGCTGGGCATGGTCACGCATACCTATAATCCCAGCTACTCGGGAGGCTGAGGCAGGAGAATTGCTTGAACCCGGGAGGCCGAGATTGTGCCATTGCACTCCAGCCTGGGCAACAAGAGCAAAACTCTGTTTCAAAAAAAAAAGAAAGATAATAATGAATTATTTCAGCCGAGTAGCTTCTTTATTGACCTGAAATGGAAGGCATGACCATGAAATAATGTGACAGGAGTTAAAAAGTACACTGAGATGCTAGCTCAATTTTGAGGGCTACAACCTTCTAAGTTTTCACCTTGAAAAGCAATATTCATACTCATTTTGAATTTATTATCCTTGCTGAATACTTTGAAACTTTTCTGTAGAAACTACCAGCCCTGAGGGTCAGAGGGTTTTCAGGGATAGTACATCTTTATACTTTGATGATGAACTTTAGACTTTAGGGGAAAAAAGTGGCATTTAGTACTAAGTCTAGTAAATTAGATGAATTATCTAGAGAATACATTTTTAAATGAGATTTAAAAAATTTTATTTTCAATGAAATTGTTCTATTTTAGCTTTTGATTGTTTATTGATACTATATAGAAATACTATTAAAATAATTTTTTGTATATTGAACTTATTTCCTGTAACTTTAATGACCTCAATTATTAGCTCTAATAGTGTGTGTGTATTCCTTAGGATTTTCTGTATACACGGTCATGTCATGTTGAATAGAGATAGTTTTACTTCTTCCTTTCCAATTGGGATGCTATTTCTTTTTCTTGCCTAATTGCTTTGGATAGAACCTCTATGTTGAATAGAAGTGGGAAGAGTGAATATTCTTGTAAGTCTTGATCTTAGTGGGAGCACTTTCAGTTTTTTACTGTTGAGTCTGATGTGAGCTGTGGGGTTTCTGTATGCCCTTTGTCAGGTTGAGAAAGTTCCCTTTCGTTGCTAGTTTGTTGAGGGTTGTTACCATAAATAGATGTTGGTGTTAGATTTTGTCAGTGATTTTTCTGTGTCTGTTGAGATGATCATGTGATTTGTGTACTTTGTTTTACAGTATATTAATTGATTTTTATAGTTTGAACCAACTTTGTATTTCTGGAATAGTCCCATTTGGTTATGGTATATAATCCATTTATATGTTCCTTGTTAGGTTGGCTGGTATTTTGTTGAGTTTTTTGGCACCTATAGTCATAAGAAATATTAATTTATGGTTTTCTTTTCTTGTGATGTCTTTGGTTTTGGTATCAGGATGATCCTGGCTCATACTATGACCCCATTTTGAGTCACAGCCTCCAAAATCCTGGTGTTACATGTTTTTGGGGAGTTTGTGAAAGATTAATGTTAATGCTTCCTTAAACGTTGGATAGAATTCACCACAAAGCCATTTGGGCCTGGCTTTTTCTTTGTGGGAAGTGTATGTGTGTGTGTGTGTGTGTGTGTGTGTGTGTGTATGTGTGTGTATGTGTGTTTTGGATGGGGAGTGTAAGGAATGAAGTTATGATACTTCATTTTGACAAATTAAAAAATATCTCTTTCATCTTCCCCCTTCCCCCTTTCTCACCTGAATTTAAGAAAAAAACCTCTAATGAGGTACAGTTGACATGCAGAAAGCTATACATATTTAATGTGTACAACTTGATGAGTTTGAAGATAAGTAAACAACCATGGAACTGTCACCACAATCTGTGCCATAAATCTATTCATCATCTTCAAAAGTTTCCTCCCACCCTCTGACTTATTATTATTATTATTTTGGAAATAAGAACACTTAACATAAGATATCTCCTTAGCAAGATTTTAAGTATGTAATACAGTGTTGTTAACTGTTGGCATTATGCTATACAGTAGATCTCTAGCAGTTACTGTCTGTGTAGCTGAAATTTTGTACCCCTTGGTGAATACCTTCCTGTTTTCTCCTCTCCACCAGGTCCTGGCAACCACCAATTCACTTTCCAGATCTATAAGTTAGACTTTTTTTTTTTTTTTTTGAGACAGATCTTGCTCTGTCGCCCAGGATGGAGTGCAGTGGTGCGATCTCTGCTCGCTACAACCTGCGCCTCCCGCGTTCAAGCGATTCTCCTGCCTGAGCCTCCTGAGTAGCTTGGATTACAGTTGTGTGCCACCATGCCTGGCTAATTTTTGTATTTTTAGTAGAGATGGGGTTTTGCCATGTTGGCCAGGCTGGTCTCGAACTCCTGGCCTCAAGTGATCTACCTGCCTTGGCCTCCCAAAGTGCTGGGATTACAGGCATGGGCCACCTTGCCCAGCCAAGATTTTTTCTTAATTTCCTTTTTGATAATTTATTGTAGTGTATAGAACCACAACTGATTTTTGTGTATTGATCTTGTATCCTGAAACTTTGTTAAATTTGTTTATCTTAATTTTTTTGGTTAATCTTTAGAATTTTCTACGTATCATGTGAAGAAATAAAATTTTCTGCACATCTATGAGATCATGTAATGTGCAAACAGAGATAATCTTCTTCCTTTCTGATTTGAATACTTTTTTTTCCTTTTCTTTTCTACTTACTGTGGCTAGGAATTATAATACTATGCCGGATAGAAGTGGTGAGAATGTGCATCATTTCCTTGTTCCAGATATGAGAGAAAAAGCTTTCAGTTTTTGACCATTGAGTATGATGTTAACTGTGTGTTTTTTATATACGGCCTTTATTGTGTCGAGGTAAATTCCTTCTCTACCCAATTTTTTGAGAATTTTTATCATCAAAGGGTGTTGAATCTTGTGGAATGCTTTTGCTGTGTCTTTTGTGATTATCATGTCATCTCTGTCCCTCATTCTAGTAGAATGCATCTGTGAAGGCATTTGGTGCTGGACTTTTCTTTGTTGGAAGGCTTTTGATTACTAAATTAATCTCCTTATTAGTTATTGGAGTGTTGAGACTTTTTAATTTTTTATGATTCAATCCTGGTAGGTTGTATGTTTTTAGGACTTTATCCTTTTTTTCTAAGTTGTCCATTTTGTTGATACATATATATTTTTTCCTTTCTTTTTTTTGAGACGGTGTTTTGCTCGTCACCCAGGCTGGAGTGCAGTGGCATGATCTTGGCTCTCTGCAACCCCCGCCTGCCGAGTTCAAGCGATGCTTCTGCCTCAGCCTCCTGAATAGCCGAGATCAAAGGCACTTGCCATCATGCCTGGCTAATTTTTGTATTTTTGTAGAGACAGGGTTTCACCATGTTGGCCAGGATGGTCTTGAACTCTTGACCTCAAGTGATCCACCGGCCTTGGCCTCCGAAAGTGCTGGGATTACAGGCATACGCCACCACACCTGGCTTTGTTGACATGCAATTATTCGTAGGGATTCTATAGGGATTCTTCACATTTCTGTGGCATGAGTTGGAGTGTCTCCTCTTTCACTTCTGATTTTCTTTCTTTTTTTTTTTTTTTTGAGACTGAGTGTCACTCTGTTGCCCAGGCTAGAGTGCAGTGGCGAGATCTTGGCTCACTTGCAAGCTCTGCCTCCCAGGTTCAGGCCATTCTCCTGCCTCAGCCTCCCGAGTACAGGCGCCCGCCACGACGCCCGGCTAATTTTTTTTGTATTTTTAGTAGAGTCGGGGTTTCACCGTGTTAGCCAGGAAGGTCTCGATCTCCTGACCTTGTGATCCGCCCACCTCGGCCTCCCAAAGTGTTGGGATTTCAGGCATGAGCCACCAGATTTTATTTCTTTGTGTATTTTTCTTATTTGTTTTTCTTAGTTATAAGGTTTGTTGATTTTGTGGGAAGATTTTTTTTCTAAGAAAATCCTAAGAAACATTTTATTTTTTTATTTCATTTTTGTTTAGTAAGCAAGGAACATTTTAATTTTTTCTTATTTTTTGAGAGGAAAATTACATGCTCATTTTATTCTTGTCTCTAAATGCAAAGGCCCAAACAAATAAAAATTACGAAATTCAATCCAAGAAAATAAAAAGAAGAAAGAAATGCAACGAAAATTTAACATTTGAAAATATCTTTAATTAACTCTAACATATTAATAGAGAAAAACTGTTTTACCTTTTTAACAGGATCAGAAAACACACAATATAATGTAGTACCTATTCATGATTATTGGAAAAAACAAACATGTAGACCTCAATGTATTAGGTTAACTTCCACACCCTGTTAAATAATATGTAGTAAAACTGGATAGGCAAGCAAAGAACAAAAAATAGAACTCTACAGTAAACATTATCTTTAACAAAATTGGGTCGGTTTCAGAATGATACAATAGTTAAAGTAAGTACTAATATTTGTTTCATTCAGGTGGATAACTTACTATTTTCTCTTGACCAATGTTAAAAAAAGGCAAGACAGGTGTGAAAGCAAAGCACTATCTTAAAATGAATAATGGTAGTTTTATAACAGCTGCTAATTTGAGCCTGCTTTTATGTAATAAAATCCTAGACACAGCATTTGCCCTATCATCTTAATATTGCTACCTATGCCCATACTGTGGACTCACCTACATCATTTGGGAATCACACTACAGTGTTTATAATAATCAACACCTGAGCAGCTGACTCGTGGCTTAGACTTCCCACTTTAGTGTATTTTTAGTTCAAGTACAGAACGCTTATTATGGTGCATTCAAAATACTTGCCTTTATTTTGCACGTATCTTTCTAATAGCAAATATTTTTTTTCTTTGCTTTCTCCATGTTTGAAACTTGCACTACATTAAAGGGATATTCTGCAAAATTGTCACCATCTCTTTCCCTCATTCTTGTGTCTGGGCTCTGTATTCCAAAAGGATATTGAGGGGGAAATAAAAGCAGTAATGTGAGATTATCCTTGGGGTGCATTTAGAGAATGCTCTACTTTCCTTGTTGCCTACCTTTATGTTAGAAATTTAGATAAACCACTCCAAGAGCTCACTTGATAATAGCTGTCATAATCATTACTATGATCTCCTACCTGGACAATATAAGGTGGCAGTGGCTTCCCCAGAGAGCCTGGCTTCAATTTTATTGCTTTGGAAGTGGCACAGAGTAGACCCTGTTTAAAGAAATGAAGACAAGTTTTTCTTTAAAAAAGCAATAAATTAATGGATCTAGTCATTGATCATAACCAGACATTATGTGCCTCCTAACAGAACAACATTACACAGCCTAACAAAATCTTGATTAAAAAAAAAAAAAAAAGATCAAGCAAGAGTGTGACTAAATTAACCTCTAGATCAATTTACAGGAAATTCAGGGGAACAGAAGAACATGTAAACCATACTACAATTAGCAAAATCCAGGCTGTGAAATATTCAAAAGAACCAACAACTCAGTTTTTTAAAATAAGAAATTGCAAGGGAAAAAGAAGGTAATGAGGGAATTCATAGATTAAAAGGTATACAAAAAACTTATCAACTAGTCACAATGTGTGAGCTTTATTGGAACAAACGGTAGCAAGAAAACATGTATGACTTAGATGATGGATGAAAATGTCAATGGTAGATAATTTGTTGATAAAAGGCAATTATTGTTAACTTTTAAGTGTAATTGGAGAATATGTTTGTTTTTGGAGTCCTTGTTTTTTTAAGATATATATGCTAAAGCTATTTATGAAAAAAATGTAGCTTTTGAGATTGAAGAGGAATAATGATAAAACAGGATTAGGTAATAATTGTTGAAATGGGCAGTGGATACATGGGAATTCAATATACAATTTTGTCTATTTTTGTATGTCTTTTGAGATTTTCAATGACAAATGTCTCAAAAATAAGTAATTGTTGGATGCTGAGAAATACTTCAGCATACATGTAGGGCACCCCGAAGAGGGCACAGAGGTCTACCTTGGAGGACATGAGAACTGGATCTTGAATGAGTCAACCATGGGTGTAATGGGATGGAGAAAATTTTTTTTATTAAATTTTACCCCTAAAATGCTGGGACTATAGGCATGAGCCACTGTTCCCAGTCTAGAACAGGAATTATTTCTGTCTTCTACATGGTTATTTCTCCAGTACTTATTGCTAAGTCTTAACACGGAAAAGAGACTTAATATTTTCTTGTGTTTACATGCTAACAAATTGGAGCCCCCAGATTCTGAATGTTTTTGAGGATGGCCATAGTGATCTCTCTCTAGTGTACTATGATAACTAGTTTTATGGTTCCTTTAAGAACTCCTCCTTCCTTCCATGTAATCTGGTGGGACTATTAACCATGGTCCCGTAGATCCACTTTTTGGGATGAACAAATATCTCAGGTTAGGCCTCTTAAGTTACAGTTCAAGGGAAAAGCATATGACAGAAGCATGGTCAATCAGAGTCTGTTCCAAGAATTTTCCAAAGTAGAAGTAGAAGTAGGGCTATTTTGACCTTGTCTGAAGAAGAGATGACTCCAGAGTTACTGGTGTTATTCTTGTCTGCTTTGTGTAAGAAACTCATCAGAGAACAACTCAGAGAAAAAAGCAGATGGAGCAATTGAGAGGGAGAGAGAGAGCGCGAGCTGATGTTTTAGGAGTTAATATTTTTTAGTCCTGGCGTTTTCACCCCTCCAGTCTTGATTCCATAAGCCTTGAAGCTGTTCCCAGCAAAATGGACTTATAATTTCTACTTTCACTCAGGCTTGTTTGAAATACGTTTCTGTCACTTGCATCCTAAATAATGCTCACAAAACACAAGGCTGCTTAGCTATTGCCAGTACATTACAATTAAATGGAAGATGTACATTTTCTCCTATGCAGGCTGTATAACTGACTAAAAATGCCAAGTTTATTAAGTGTTGCTGGAATCAGATCAACTTGGTGTATCAACCTTGCTTATTTCAGATGTTCTGAGTGTCATATTTGTATTTCATAAAAAGAAGGATAAAGCCAAAATCATTGTTGCCTAAGATGTGCTGTTTTCTTGCTAGACAGAATCATTCACAACCTGAGATCAGTGGGGAAACATAATGCAATGAATGAGTCCTGGGTGCTGAAAGTGTCAACTCTTTGGATGAAATTAAATGGATCTGTGAGTGTGGTATAGACAGATTCTGAGACAGAATTTGATCATTTCTCAAGTTCCCTCTTTTACAGTTTTTAATTGTAACCTGCCTGCCAAGTGTGAGCTTGACTGTGAGGTCTCAAACATTTGAACCTTGTTATGAATTTTCTTTAACTTTCTAAGTGAGGGTGTTTCCTGAACCGTATGGAACTACATAGCTCCACCAGGGTCCTCAAACTATAGACCTCTCCCCAGAGCCTGGGCTATCAATTTGACTGTTTCATCTTCTCCCACACAGGTTGAGGTTTTCCTAGTCACCAAAGAATGCTTTTGAAAGTATAAGGACTAAGTCCTATAAAAAGGCTTTGGTGTTACCAAGATGATGGAATTCCCTTCTTAGTATAATTCAAAAAAACAGTAGTAATATATAAAACAAATATAAGAAATCCCTACACGCCAGCCCCCCCACCCCCAAATTCTTATTTTTCCCATGCTGACTATTTGAATGTTTTAAAAATATTGGATATTCAATTCTTTAAAAAATATTTTGTGTTTCTGCTTCTCAGAGAGCCTATTTTATGGACCATCTAGCATGAATGCAGTTAATCCAGGCAGCACTTGCCTATTTTCTTTTCTTTCTTTTCTTTTTTTTTTTTTTTTTATTTGAGATGGAGTCTCCCTCTGTCGCCAGGCTGGAGTGCATTGGTGCGATCTCGGCTCACTGCAACCTCTGCCTCCTGGGTTCAAGTGATTCTCCTGCCTCAGCCTCCTGAATAGCTGGGACTACAGGTGCGTGCCACCACGCCTGGCTAATTTTTTGTATTTTTAGTAAATACAGGGTTTCACATGTTGGCCAGGATGGTCTTGATCTCTTGACCTTGTGATTTGCCCACCTTGGCCTCCCAAAGTGCTGGGATTACAGGCGTGAGCCACTGCTCCTGGCCCACTTCCCTATTTTCTATTGTTCCTATCTACTTGGAAAACACTGAAACCAATTCATGTCAAAATTTGGCCACCAGCCTAAGGTACCAGCTCTCCATTCCTATCTGTGGTGTTTCCATCATGTAAACTTTTCTGCTTATTTCTCTTTTCCTGCATTCTCATCCTCATGTTGCAGGAACAGCACTGTTTGTTTCCTGACTCTTTCTCTCCCTCCAGAAACTTTTCACAGTGCCCTCTAGATAGAACATCAATTGAGTGGTTAAGGAACTATTCTACATCCACATCTATATCCTCTTTACTGGATGTTGTCTTCATCAGTTGCCTTTCCAGAGACCTGGCTCTTCCGTGGGAAGAGGTTTCTACTTATTTTTTTCAAGTGGGGGATGTTGATCCTTTTATATTCCTTGGATTTGGCATCATCTTCTGAGCTCCCAATACCACCTTCTAACTATTACTTCTCTGACGCTATGTGCAACCCCCTTGTCTTTTTGACATTCATGCCACTTACTTTTACCACCCTATACCACTCTTGGTTGTTATAATTTACCAACCTCTCTGTCATTCCTTATCCATTAAAGCTTTCAGCATAATGTTCATGATCTTTCCTTTGACTCCAGGTCCCACTGTCATCCCTAGTGCCTCCTACATCCTACCCCCAGTCTCTTCCTTCCTTGATCCTGATCTCCAGGAAGTATCATGTGTCTCCTTAAAATGTATGTACTAAAGCCCTAATACTCACTGTGATGGTATTTGGATGATGGTTTCCAGCTTCATCCATGTCCCTGCAAAGGACATGAACTCATCCTTTTTAATGGCTGTATAGTACTCCATGCTGTATATGTGCCACATTTTCTTAATCCAATCTATCATTGATTGACATTTGGGTTGGTTCCAAGTCTTTGCTATTGTGAATAGTGCTGCATGTGTCTTTCTAGTAGCATGATTTATAATCCTTTGGTTATATACCCAGTAATGGAATCACTGGGTCAAATGGTATTTCTAGCTCTAGATCCTTTAGGAATTGCCACACTGTCTTCCACAATGGTTGAACTAATTTACACTTTCACCAACAGTGTAAAAGCATTCTTATTAAATAAGGAATCTTTTCCCCATTGCTTTTGTGTGTCAGGTTTGTCAAAGATCAGATGGTTGTAGCTGTGTGGTGGTATTTCTCCGTTCTGTTCCATTGCTCTATGTATCTGTTTTGGTACCAGTACCATGCTGTTTTGGTTACTGTAGCCTTGTAGTATAGTTTGAAGTTAGGTAGCATGATGCCTCCAGCTTTGTTTCTTTTGCTTAGGATTGACTTGGCAAAGCCAGCTCTTTGTTGGTTCCATATGAACTTTAAAGTAGTTTTTCCCAATCCTGTGAAGAAAGGCAGTGGTAGCTTGATGGGGATGGCGTTGAATCTATAAACTACCTTGGGCAGTATGGCCATTTTCACAATATTGATTCTTCCTATCCATGAGCATGGAATGTTCTTCCATTTGTTTGTGTCCTCTTTTATTTCCTTGAGCAGTGGTTTGTAGTTCTCCTTGAAGAGGTCCTTCACATCCCTTGTAAGTTGAATTCCTAGTTATTTCATTCTCTTTGTAGCAATTGTGAATGGAAGTTCACTCATGATTTGGTTCTCTGTCTGTTATTGGTATATAGGAATGCTTGTGATTTTTGCCCATTGGTTTTTATCCTGAGACTTTGCTGAAGCTGCTTATCAGCTTAAGGAGATTTTGGGCTGAAACGATAGGGTTTTCTAAATATACAATCATGTCATCTGCAAACAGGGACAATTTGACTTCCTCTTTTCCTAATTGAATACCCTTTATTTCTCTTGCCTGATTGCTCTGGCCAGAACTTCTAACACTATGTTGAATAGGAGTGTTGAGAGAGGGCATCCCCATCTTGTGCCAGTTTTCAAAGGAATGCTTCCAGTTTTTGCCCATTCAGTATGATATTGGCTGTGGGTTTGTCATAAATAGCTTGTATTATTTTGAGATACATTCCATCAGTACCTAGTTTATTGAGAGTTTTTAACATGAAGGGGCGTTGAATTTTGTCAAAGGCCTTTTCTACATCTATTGAGATAATCATGTGGTTTTTGTTGATGGTTCTGTTTATGTGGTGGATTATGTTTATTGATTTGTGTATGTTGAACCAGCCTTGCATCCCAGGGATGAAGCTGAGTTGATCGTGGTGAATAAGCTTGTTGGTGTGCTGCTGGATTCTATTTGCCAGTATTGTATTGAGGATTTTTGCATCCATGTTCATCAGGGCATCAGGGATATTGGTCTAAAATTCTCTTTTTTTATTGTGTCTCTGCCAGGCTTTGATATCAGGATGATGCTGGCCTCATAAAATGAGTTAGAGAGAATTCCCTCTTTTTCTATTGATTTGAATAGTTTCATAAGGAATGGTACCAGTTCCTCTTTGTACCTCTGGTAGAATTTGGCTGTTACTCCTTCTCGTCCTGGACTCTTTTTGGTTGGTAGGCTATTAATTATTGCCTTAATTCCAGAGCCTGTTATTGGTCTATTCAGAAATTCAGCTTCTTCCTGGTTTAGTCTTGGCAGGGTGTTTGTGTCCAGAAATTTATCCATTTCTTCCAGATTTTCTAGTTTATTTGCGTAGAGGTATTTATAGTTCTCTGATGGTAATGTGTATTTCTGTGGGATCAGTGGTGATATCCCCGATATCATTTTTTATTGTGTCTGTTTGATTCTTCTCTCTTTTCTTCTTACTAGTCTTGCTAGCGGTCTATCAATTCTGTTGATCTTTTCAAAAAACCAGCTCCTGGATTCATTGATTTTTTGAAGGGTTTTTTTTTTTGTGTCTCTATCTCCTTCAGTTCTTCTCTGATCTTAGTTATTTCTTGCCTTCTGTTAGCTTTTGAATGTGTTTGCTCTTGCTTCTCTAGTTCTTCTAATTGTGATGTTAGGTTGTCGATTTTAGATATTTCCTTCTTTCTCTTGTGGGCATTCAGTGCTATAAATTTCCCTCTTCACACTGCTTTAAATGTGTCCCAGAGATTCTGGTACATTGTGTCTTTGTTCTCACTGGTTTCAAAGAACATGTTTATTTCTGCCTTCATTTCTTTATTTACCCAGTAGTCATTCAGGAACATGTTGTTCAGTTTCCCTGTAGTTGTGTGGTTTTAAGTGAGTTTTAAAATCCTGAGTTCTAATTTAATTGCACTGTCTAATTGCACTGAGAGACAGTTTGTTGTGATTTCTGTTCTTTTACATTTGCTGAGGAGTGTTTTATTTCCAACTATGTGGTCAATTTTAGAATAAGTGCGATGTGGTGCTGAGAAGAATGTATATCCTGTTGATCTGGGGTGGAGAGTTCTATAGATGTCTATTAGGTCTGCTTGGTTCAGAACTGAGTTCAATTCCTGGATATCCTTGTTAAACTTCTGTTTCGTTGATCTAATATTGACAGTGGGGTGTTAAAGTCTCCCATTGTTATTGTGTGGGAGTCTAAGTTTCTTTTGGGTCTCTAAGGACTTGCTTTAAGAATCTGGGTGCTCCTGTGTTGGGTGCATTTATATTTAGAATAGTTACCTCTTGTTGTTGCATTGATCCCTTTACCATTATGTAATGGCCTTCTTTGTCTCTTTTGATCTTTGATGGTTTAAAGTCTGTTTTATCAGAGACTAGGATTGCAACCCCTGCTTTTTTTGCTTTCCATTTGCTTGGTAGATCTTCCTTCATCCGTTTATTTTTGAGCCTATGTGTGTGTCTGCACATGAGATGGGTCTCCTGAATACAGCACACTGATGGGTCTTGACTCTTTATCCTATTTGCCAGTCTGTCTTTTAATTGGGGCATTTAGCCCGTTTACATTTAAGGTTATTATTGCTATGTGTATATATTTGATTCTGTCATTATGATGCTAGCTGGTTGTTTTGCCCATTAGCTAATGCAATTTCTTTCTTGCATTGATGTTCTTTACAGTTTTGCATGTTTTTGCAGTGACTGGTACCGGTTGTTCCTTTCCATATTTAGTGCTTCCTTCAGGAGCTCTTGAAAGGTTGGCCTGGTGGTGACAAAATCTCTCAGCATTTGCTTGTCTGTAAATGATTTTCTCCTTCATTTATGAAACTTAATTTGGCTGGATGTGAAATTCTGGGCTGAAAATTATTTTCTTTAATAATGTTGAATATTGGCCCCCCTCTTCTGGCTTGTAGAGTTTCTGCCGAGAGATCTGCTGTTAGTCTGATGGGCTTCTCTTTGTGGGTAATCTAACCTTTCTCTCTGGCTGCTCTTAACATTTATTCCTTCATTTCAACCTTGGTGAATCTGACAGTTATGTGTCTTGGGGTTGCTCTTCTCAAGGAGTATCTTTTTGGTGTCCTCTGTATTTCCTGAATTTGAATGTTGGCCTGGCAACATTCAAGGTTGGGAGGCCTTGGGAAAGTTCTCCTGGGTAATATCCTGAAGAGTGTTTTCCAACTTGGTTCCATTCTCCCTGTCCCTTTCAGGTACAGCAATCAAATGTAGATTTGGTCTTTTCACATAGTCCCGTATTTCTTGGAGGCTTTGTTCGTTTCTTTTTACTTTTTTTCCCCCTAAAGTTCTCATCTTGCTTTATTTCATTCATTTGATTTTCAATCACTGATACCCTTTCTTCCAGTTGATCGAATTGGCTACTGAAGCTTGTGCATGTGTCATGTAGTTCTTGTGCCATGGTTTTCAGCTTCAACTGGTTATTTAAGGTCTTCTCTATACTGTTTATTCTAGTTAGCAATTCATCTAATCTGTTTTCAAGGTTTTTAGCTTCCTTGTGATGGGTTCGAACAACCTCCTTTACTTCGGAGAAGTTTGTTATTACTGACCTTCTGAAGCCTACTTCTGTCAGCTTGTCAGTCATTCATTGTCCAGCTTTGTTCCTTTGCTCGTGAGGAGCTGCGATTCTTTGGAGGAGAAGAGGAGCTGTGGTTTTTAGAATTTTAGGCTTTTCTGCTCTGGTTTCTCCTTATCTTTGTGGTTTTATTTACCTTTGGTCTTTGATGATGGTGACCTACAGATGGCGTTTTGTTGTGGATGTCCTTTTTGTTGATGTAGATGCTATTCTACATTTCTGTTCGTTAGTTTTCTGCTATTTCTGTTTGTTAGTTTTCCTTCTAATAGTTCCTCAGTTCAAGGTCTGTTGAAGTGGGGGTCTTCTTGTTGCTTGAGAGGCAGGCATTGGCATAACTCAGGCATGACTAGACTTCAGACAGCCTGCCTGGCTGTCTCAGCTTCCACTTTAACTTCCTGGAGTGAAGGCTCAGATTTCTCCTTCTGGGTTATAGCCTGGGGTATATATCCATCTGAGCCTGGCTGCTCAGGGGCAGTTAGCCTTGGTAAAAGGGGCTAGATTGGAAAGTATGGAGGAGGAGTCTTCATTCCTTCTGGTGGTTCTTGCAAAACGGTTTTTCCTGTAGCTTTTCTTTTTCTCCATAGCTGACAGCACAGTCAGCTGACTTATCTAGGACTTCTTTTTTAACTTTGTGGTTTCCCGCAAAGCTGCTTTCTTTTGGCTCAAGCTGTGAGCATTTTTGCCACAAGCTGCTAGTCAAGACTGCATCCAGCCATGAGTCAATATAAGAAAATTTGGTCTGAATGCCTTGACTGTCCTCTGACTCCAGTCACTACCTTAAATACACCCCCAATTGTTTCCTTATCTATAGTATCTCTGGCAGGCCAGCCAATACTAAAAGAGGGCTATTCTAATTCACAGAGAGTTCTTAGCATCTGAGGGTTTAACTCCTTAATCTCCTGCAAAGCCTTTCTTAAAGTTCGTTAACATACATTCTAATTCTAATGTGGTGGGTTTTGATGCTCTTTCTCCTATCACGGTGCAGCACATTCACCTTTCCTTTCACTCTGGACCCACTGGATAATTGGACCTGGTTGGTCCTACACTGCTGGGAGCTTACAGCCTCTACTAAGAAACCTGCAGCCTCCTACACGTGACTCCTCGCAGTGGTTCTTCCCAGAACTGTCTCTCTCACACTCACACATGTCCTCACTCCTAGTTCCCTTTCCTGGTTGGGGCAGTGAGCCACTTTCACCGCCTCCAGTTTCTTATCCTAACCAACTTAGCGAGCCACTCCTGTCCTGTGTCGGTTACTTTTAGTCAAAGGGGCGAACCACTCTCACTACTTACAGTTTCCTTTCCTGACCGACCCACAAGCCTCTCTTGCGCCCTGTCAGTTAGGGTGAAAGTTTCATCCAAATCAATGAGCAACTCCCGTTTTTCCTAGTCCTTCTGGGTCGGATTAGTCCTCACACCCTGGGAGGTGATTAGGCTCCCCTTCCATCCTTAAGGACCGGTTGTGCCTCAGGGCCCAAACCTTACCGTGGTTCAGATATCTGCTCTCGTTTCCGGATACTATCCAGCAATCCCCTTTACTGGTTCCATTTGCGCTGTCAGAAAGGGCATCTGGACACGGAGGGCCGATCCCCTTTTGGGTTGAAGCTCTCCCATTGGTGTCAAGCGTCCCAGTTCTTCCCTGTCCAGGAGCCTCAGTCCCACAGGCAGAGATAGAAACCTGCCATCCCCAGTCCCAGGTTTGGGCACCAAAATGTTGCAGAAAATTAAGAAACTGTAGAGACCAATCCGGAGGCAGGAGAGCTTTTATTTTAGGTATACTCTTGCTCAGCAGACATGCGTCCTGAAAGTCTGAGCCTTGAACAAAGAAAACCAGTGCGTTTTAAGCATCTTGAGGCAGGAGCTATGTGAAGCAATAAGCAGGCTTGCAGAAGTGAGAACAAAGACCTTTGTGTCTCTTTTGCAACATATTTTACATCTTTGGGAAACTTGGTTTGCAACTTATGCTTATCTGTTTTGTGACCTTGCAGCTGTGTAGGGAAGAAAGAAACTGGAATTTATGGAGCTTGCAAAATATGTGGAGGGTAGATATGGTCAATCTGTCTTGAAACAGACAGTATTCTCTTTAACTTTAACTTTAGAGGGGCTACTTAAATTCTTTTTAGCCTTTGTTAATACAGCAATTCATTGTATGAGCTATTGTTATTTTTTTTTTACTATTACTATAATGTTTACTATTATTATGCTATTATGTTATTTTCTTAATTTCTTACTTCAAAGCGATTGCTCCAAACATGAGACAGGGAGCAAGTATATTATATATTTTTATAGATATATATATATACACACACACACACACACATATATGTTTTTTCATTTACTTTTAAATCTGCCCTTCTTTCAACAACATAAATGTACTGAGGCAGTTGTATGGAATTGGATAACTAATCACTGCATTTCTTTGTAATAAACCAATTCCTTGAATCTTGGTTTTCCTAAATTCTAAAGATTATAAAGGGACAAACATTTCTGAACTCTCATTTGTATTTATGTAGAAAAAGTTATAGACTTAGTGATTGTTCAATTTTAAATAAATTGTTTAAGTCCAAAGTGAGTCTATGTGTTACATAATAGGTATTCAAAAAATATTTATGGAGGGTAATTGAATTGAGATTCTTCCCAATGCAGAGTTCACAAGTTGTTAAACCAGAGTTGGTATCTTTTCCTGCCTTAGCAGTAGAAATTTGGGTGAATCTCATCAGCTCATTTTCCTCCTTTGTAAAATGGATAAAAATTACCTGCCTGTGTCATAGGCTGATTATGAGAGTCAAATAATAACGTATTCACAAAGGTACATCATAAGCTTCACAGAACTCTACAAATAAAAATAAATATTGTTTTTGAACTAAGAAAAACATTTTCTTTTTAAAAAGAACTTTAAAATTCTAGGCACTTATTTAAAAACCTAATATTACTTTTAAAGAAGATAATGATAAAATTAAGTTCTCTTACAGAAGTGATATCAAGAGTGGCATTTTGATTTTCTTTATATCCTTTGCCCACTTTTTGATGAGGTTGTTTGATTTTTTTCTTGTAAATATATTTATGTTTCTTGTAAATTCTGGGTATTAGACCTTTTCAGATTGGTAGTGTCAAGCCTCTCAGCCCAAGCCAAGCCATCGAATCCTCTGTGACTTGAGGTATATGCCCAGATGGCCTGAAGTAACTGATGAATCACAAAAGAATTGCTAATGCCCTGCCCCGCCTTAACTGATGACATTCCACCACAAAAGAAGCGAAAATGGCCAGTCCTTGCCATGATATTATCTTGTGAAATTCCTTTTCCTGGCTCATCCTGGCTCAAAAAGCTCCGCCACTGAGCACCTTGTGACCCCCACTCCTGCCCGCCAGAGAACAACCCCCCTTTGACTGTAATTTTCCTTTACCTACCCAAATCCTATAAAATGGCCCCACCCTTATCTCCCTTCGCTGACTCTCTTTTCAGACTCAGCCCACCTGCACCAAGGTGAAATAAACAGCCATGTTGCTCACACAAAGCCTGTTTGGTGGTCTCTTCACATGGATGTGCATGGCAGGTAGATTGCAAAAATTTTCTCTCATTATGTAAGTTGCCCGTTTACTCTGATGATAGTTTCTTTTACTGTGCAGAAGCTCTTTAGTTTAGTTGGATCCCATTTGTCATTTTTGGATTTTGTTGCAATTGCTTTTGACATTTTAGTCATGAATTCTTTGCCCATGCCTATTTCCTGAGTGGTATTGCCTAGGTTTTCTTCTAGGATTTTTATGGTTTTGGGTTTTCCATTTAAGTTTTTAATCCATCTTGAGTTAATTTTTTAAAGGTGTAAGGAAGGGGTCCACTTTCAATTTTCTGTATATGGTTAGTTTGTTTCCCCAGCACCAGCTACTGAATAGGAGGTCCTTTCCCCATTGCTTGTTTTTGTCAAGCTTGTCAAAGATCAGATAGTTGTAAAAGTGTGGTGTTATTTCTGAGGTCTCTGTTCTGCTCCATTGGTCTATATTGTCTGCTTTGGTACCAGTACCATGCTGTTTTGGTTACTGTAGCCTTGTAGTATAGTTTGAAGTCAGGTAACGTGATGCCTCCAGCTTTGTTCTTTTTACTTAGGATTGTCTTGGCTATACAAGGTCTTCTTTGATTCCAGATGAAATTTAAAATACTTTTTTCTAATTCTGTAAAGAATGTCAATGGTAGTTTCATGGGAATAGCATCGAATCTATAAATTACTTTGAACAGTATGCCCATTTTCACAATATTGATTCTTCCTATCTATGAGGATGGAATGTTTTTCTATTTGTTTGTGTCCTCTCTATGAACAGACACTTGTTAAAAGAAGACATTTACACAGCCAATGCACATATGAAAAAAATCCCAACATCACTGATCATCAGAGAAATGCAAATGAAAACCACAGTGAGATACTATCTCACACTAGTCAGAATGGTGATTATTAAAAAGTCAGGACATAATAGATGCTGGCAAGGCTGTGGAGCAATAGGAATGCTTTCACATTGTTGGTGGGAATGTAAATTAATTCAACCATTGTGGAAGACAATGTGGTTATTACTCAAGAATCTAGAAGCAGAAATACCATTTGACCAAGCAATCCCATTACTGGGTATATACCCAAAGGAATATAAATCATTCTACTATAAAGACACATGCACACATATGTTACTGCAGCACTATTTACAATAGTGAAGACATGGAACCAACCCAAACACCCATCAATGATAGACTGGATAAAGAAAATGTGGTACATATACACCATGGAATACCATGCAGCCAGAAAAAGGAATGAGATTATGTTATTTGCAGTGACATGGATGGAATTTGAGGCCCTCATTCTCAGCAAACTAACACAGGAACAGAAAACCAAACACCATATGTTCTCACTCATAAGTGGGAGCTGAACATTGAGAACCCACGGACACAGAGAGGCAAACAGCACACTCCAGGGTGTGTTGGGGGTTTGGGGGCAAGGGGACAGAACTTAGAGTATAGTTCAATAGGTGCAGAAAACCACCATGGCACACATATACCTATGTAACAAACCTGCATGTTCTGCACATGTATCCCTCCCCTTTTTTGAAGAAATAAAAGTAAAAAAAACAAAAATAAAAACAAAAACCAAAAACATTTATCTTATTACATTTAGATCCTGATCTAAATATATCATGTACTTTTCTGTGGAATCTGGACATGGTATTATTTCTGGACTGAGGTATTTTTGATCTAGTCATTTCCCCACCCTCCTCTCTTAACTTATAAACTTGACGACTCCTTATTAGCCTTGTTTCCCTGCAGCGACAGAAGATGTGAAGGAAATTCTCTCCAAACTTTTCTGCTGACTTCCTCTAGATTGCCCCTGCCTGCTGCAACACCGAGCACAGCTCTTCAAAAACAGGGTAGGAGACTAAGGAACATTGAGAGTCCTGTGTTGGACTCTGCATATACATGGCTGCTAGTCTGGGGACTCCTTTTCCTTTCTGCTGCTGTTGTGTTGGTGCCTATTGCTTCTTTAAGTATAATCGGCAGATGTGCTGTGTCAGCTGTGTCTTCCTGGGTTCAAATTCCAGCTTTATTCCTTATTTGGTTAGGGAAATATCTGAATTTTCTCAGGTTAATTCAGCTGTAAACATTGCTATCAGATACAGTTTTTTAAAGATTCAGTGATTTAACAGGGTCTATCTAATAGGATTATATAACCTAACTGGTGCAAAAGAGCCACTAAAATATTTCTTCATTTACTATTGTGATGCTGGTTATGTGCTATTTCTTCATGTAGCTGTATTATGAAATAAAGCTACTTAAATCTTCTGAAGGATTTATTTTGTATTTATACATGATTGATATACTCGCTAGCAATGAAGAAATTTCTAGAACTATTGTCAATTCTACCAAACTTTGTAGTTTTTGTCATTGTTATTTTGCACTTAATTTTTGATACATAGAATTTACTTTTAGTCTTTCCTTTTATTTGGTCCATAGTGGTCACTGAGCAGTATATTCAGGAGGTGCTGCCTGTAAATGCTTATCTCATCTTAGCAGAAAATGAGACATCTTAGTTTCTCATCTGATGAATTTTATCTAATGCTTATTAGAGCTCATGTTCTTATATTGTCCTCAGGATTAACTTTCCTTTATATAATTTTGCATTTTCTCTACTGTGAAAAAGGTATTAAGGTTTTGGTGGTATATATAAAACTTTTAGTTAACAAATTGCCTATTGTAGTTGTTTGTATCTATCTATGTAATCAAAGATGAGAATTAATATCAATAATCTTTGTTTGGCAGTAAGATACCCCGTTCGCAGAAATTTGACAATTCTTGTTTTTTGTTAGCTTATTTCAAAGGCATATTTTTCTTATGGCTTTGTTCTTTTTTCTTATTAGTTGCCTCTTTATGTATTTATTTATTTTTATAACCACATTCTGAAAACAACATTATTGGTTTGTTCAGGTTTTGTATTTCCTCATGGTTTAATCTTGTTTCGTTGTATGAGTCTAGGAATCTGTCCATTTCTTCTATATTTTCAAATTTATTGGCATATAGTTGCTCATAATAACCACTAATAATCCTTTGAAATTTCTACAATATCAGTTGGAATGTCTTTTTTTTTTTTTAATCTCTGCTTTTATTTATTTGAATAGTCTCTCTCTCTCTCTCTCTGTCTCTCTGTCTCTCCTTTTTAGTTACTCTGGCTAAAGGTTTGTCAATTTTGTTTAACTTTTCAGGAAAAAACCTCTGCTTTATTGATCTTTCTTTTTTAAATTTAAATTTCATTTATTTTTCTCTGATCTTTATTATTTGTTTTCTGCACTAATATTGGATTTGATTTGCTCTTGCTTTTTAGTTCTTTAAGATTCATCATTAGGTTGTTTATTTGAAGTTTTTTTGTAATCATTTATAGCTGTAAACTTCACTCTTAACACTGCTTTTGCTGTATCCCATAGGTTTTGGTTTGTTTTGTTTCATTATCATTTGTTTCAAGACATTTTCCAATTTCCTTATTAATTTCTTCATTGACCCACTTGTCATTTAGGAGCATATTTTTAAGGTTCCATGTATTTGTATAGTTTCCCAAATTCCTCTTGTTGTCAATTTCTAATTTTATTCCATTGTGATCAGAGAGGATACTTGATATTATTTCAATTAAAAAAATGTTTTAAGACTTGTTTTGTGACCTGGCATATGGTGTGTCATTGAGAATGATTATGTGCTGAGGAAAAGAATGTATATTCTGCAGCCCTTGGATGAAATATTCTGTAAATATCTCGTAGGTCCATTTGGTTTACGGTGCAGATTGAGTTGGATGTTTTTTTGTAGATTTTCTGTCTGGAAGATCTGTCCAGTGTTTAGAGTGTGGAGTGTTAAGAGACTCCAGCAATTATTGGATTGGGGCCTGTATTTTACTTTAGCTCGAGTAATATACTTTATATATCTTGGTGCTTTAGTGTTGGGTGCATACATATTTACAATTGTTATATTCTCTTACTGAATTGACCTCTTTATCATTATATAGTGACCCTTTTTGTCTCTTCATTTAGTTTTTGTCTTCAAATGTATTTTGTTTGATGTTATCATGGCTACTTCTGCTCTTTTTTGGTTTTTAATGGCATGGGCTTTTTTTTATCATTTAATTTGTAGTCTGTGTGTGTCTTTAGCTGTGAAGTGTGTTTCTTATAGGGAACAGAACATTGGGTCTTGTTTTTTTATCCATTCAGCTGCTCCATGTCTTTTCAATGGAGAGTTTAAGTCATTTACATTCAATGTTATTACTGCTAAGTATGGACTAATTCCTACCATTTTGTTATTTTTCTTTGTGGTTGTGTTGTGGTCTTATCTTCCTTCTGTTTTTTTTTCTTCCTGTCTTCATTTCAGTGATGGTAATTTTCTCTGATGCTATAATTTTATTTATTATATTTTATTTTTCCTTGTATGTTATTTGGTTCAAGGTTACCATGATGGTTGGAAATACTATCTTATAACTAATTTTCTAATTGATAACACTTAATGCTGTTTTTATAAACAAAGAAAACCTAATAATCTATGACTTTTTATCTCTCCACATTATAACTTTTTGTTGCTACTATTTATATATTATTGTATTATTACTTGAAAAGTTACTGTAGTTACTATTTTTGATAGGTTTATCATTTAATCTTTCTAATCAGGATAAGAGTAGTTCACATACCACACTCACACTATTATAATAGTCTCTGTTTCACTCTGTACCTACTATTACCAGTAAGTTTTCTATCTTCAGATGATTTCTTATTGCTCATCATTGTACTTTTCTTTCTGATTGAAGTACTCTCTTTAGCATTTCTTATAGGGTAGGTCTAGTGTTGATGACATTCCTCCATTTTTGTTTGCCTGAGAAAGTCTTTATTTCTTCTTCAGGTTTGAAGGGTATTTTTGCTGGATATACTATTTTAGGGTAAAAGTTTTTTCCTCCAGAACTTTATCTATGTCATGCCACTCATTCTGGCCTGGAAGGTTTCCTATGAAAAGTCTGCTGTGAAATGTATTAGAGCTCCATTATATGCAATGTGTTTCTTTTATCTTGCTGCTTTTAGAATCCTTTCTTTATCCTTAAGTTTGGGGAGTTTGATTATGAAATTCCTTGAGGTAGACTTCTTTGGTTAAATTAGCTTAGTGTTCTATAACATTATTATATTTGGATATTTATATCTTTCTCTAGGTTTGGAAAGTTCCCTGTTAATATCCTTTTGAGTAAATTTTCTACCCCTGTCTCTTCCTCTCCCTTTTCTTTAAGGTCAATAACTCTTAGATTTGCCCTTTGGAAGGTATTTTTTACATCCTGTGTATGTGCTTCCCCCCCCCCCCTTTTGTCTGCTCTTTTGAGTATTTTCAGGTAGTCTGTCTTTAAGTTGACTTTTTTTTCTTCTGCTTGATCGGATGTTGAATAAGAGTGTGAGAAAAGGCATTCTTTTCTTGTGCTGGTTTTCAAGGACTATGCTTCCAGTTTTTGCCCATTCAGTGCAATGTTGGCTGTGGGTTTGCTATAGTTGGCTCTTATCATTTTGAAATATAATCCTTCAATACCTGCTTTATTGAGAATTTTTAAAATGAAGGGGTGTTGAATTTTATCAAAGGTCTTTTTTTGTATCTGTTGAGATAATCATATTTTTTGTCTTTAGTTAAGTTTATGTGATAAATCACATTTATAGATTTGTGTATGTTGAACTAACCTTGCGTCCCAGGAACAAAGCCTACTTGATTGTGGTGGAAAAGCTATTTCACATGCTGCTGGATTCAGTTTGCCAGTATTTTGTTGAGAATTTTAGCATCAATTGTTCATCAAAGATATTAGCCTGAAGTTTTCTTTGTTTTATTTATTTATTTATTTATTTATTATTATACTTTAAGTTCTAGCATACATGTGCTTAATTTTAGATTCAGGGAGTACATGTGCATGTTTGTTTCTTGGGTATATTGTATAATAATGGGAATTGGGCTTCTATTGTACCTGTCATCCAAATAATGACCACTGTATCAATTTTTAATCATTTCACTGTGTCCACTTTTCTTCCTTTCCCTTTCTGGAGTCCTCAGTGTCTGCTTTTCATTTTTATTTTTATGGATGCTCATTGTTTAGCTTCTACTTAAAAATAATATGCAACACTTTATTTTTTGCTCCTGAATGAGTTTTCCTAGGATAATGGCCTCCAGCTTCTTCTATGTTGCTACAGAGTATATGATTTCATTGGTTTGTATGGCTGTATAGTATTCCATGATGTATATATACCCCCATTTTCTTTATCTGATCAACTGTTGATGGACCCTGGTTGGTTCCATGACTTTGCTATTGTGAATAGTGCTGCAGCAAATATACAAGTGCAGCTGTCTTTTTTATTTAATAATTTCTTTTCCTTTTGATACATACCCAGTAGTGGGATTACTGGATTGAATGGTAGCTCTATTTTAATTGTTTTTGAAATATATTCATACTGTTTTCCATAGAGGTTGAACCAATTTACATTCTCACCATAGTGTACAAGTGTTTTCATTTCTCTACATCCCCATCACATCTGTATTAAAAATTTTTTTAATAGTTGCCATTTCAGGCTGGGTGTAGTGGCTCATGTCTGTAATCCCAGCACTTTGGGAGGCTGAGGTGGGCAGATCACAAGGTCAGGAGATGGAGACCATCTTTGCTAACACAGTTAAACCCCATCTCTACTAAAAATACAAAAGAAAATTAGCCTGGGGTGTCAGGCGCTGGTAGTCCTAGCTAATGGGGAGGCTGAGGCAGGAGAATGGCATGGACCCAGAAGGTGGAGCTTGCAGTGAGCGGAGATGGCGCCACTGCACTCCAGCCTGGGTGACAGATCGAGACTCCATCTCAAAAAAAAAAAAAAAAGAGGGTAGCCATTCTGACGGGTGTACAATGTTGTCATTGTGAGTTTAATTTGCATCTATCTGCAATTAGCAATGTTTAGCACTTTTTCATGTGTTTCTTGTCTACTTGTATTATTTCTTTGGAGAAATATCTGTTAATGTGTTTTGTGCAATCTGTAATGGGGTTTTGTCTTTCTTTTCTTGTTTAGTTTGTGTTCCTTGTAGATTCTAGATGTTATTACTTTGTCAGCTGAATAATTTACAATTAGTTTCTTCCATGCTTTAGGTTGTCCATTTAGTCTTTTTTTTTTTTTTTTTTTTAAATATACTTTAAGTTCTAGGGTACATGTGCACAACGTGCAGGTTTGTTACATATGTATGCATGTGCCATGTTGGTGTGCTACACCCATTAACTCGTCATTTACATTAGGTATATCTCCTAATGATATCCCTCTCCCCTACCCCCTCCCCACAATAGGACCTGGTGTGTGATGTTCCCCTTCCTGTGTCCAAGTGATCTCATTGTTCAATTCCCACCTCTGAGTGAGAACATGCGGTGTTTGGTTTTCTGTTCTTGTGATAGTTTGCTAAGAATGATGGTTTCCAGCTGCATCCATATCCCTACAAAGGACACAAACTCATCCCTTTTTATGGTTGCATAGTATTCCATGGTGTATATGTACCACATTTTCTTCATCCAGTCGGTCACTGATGGACATTTGGGTTGATTCCAAGTCTTTGCTATTGTGAATAGTGCCGCAATAAACATACATGTGAATGTGTCTTTATAGCAGCATGATTTATAATCCTTTGGGTATATACCCAGTAATGGGATGGCTGGGTCAAATGATAGTTCCAGTTCTAGGTCCTTGAGGAATAGCCACACTGTTTTCCACAATGGTTGAACTAGTTTACAATCCCACCAACAGTGTAAAAGTGTTCCTATTTCTCCACATCCTCTCCAGCACCTGTTGTTTCCTGATTTTTTAATGATGGCCATTCTAACTGGTGTGAGATGGTATCTCATTGTGGTTTTGATTTGCATTTGTCTGAGCATTTTTTCATGTGTCTGTTGGCTGTATGAATGTCTTCTTTTGAGAAGTGTCTGTTATCCTTTGCCCACTTTTTGATGGGGTTGTTTGTTGTTTTCTGGTAAATTTGATTGAGTTCTTTGTAGGTTCTGGATATTAGCCCATTGTCAGATGAGTAGATTGCAAAAATTTTCTCCCATTCTGTAGGTTGCCTGTTCACTCTGATGGTAGTTTATTTTGCTGTGCAGAAGCTCTTTAGTTTAATTAGACTCCATTTGGCAATTTTGGCTTTTGTTGCCGTTGCTTTTGGTGTTTTAGACATGAAGTCCTTGCCCATGCCTATGTCCTGAACGTTGTTGCCTACGTTTTCTTCGAGGGTTTTTATGGTTTTAGGTCTAACATTTAAGTCTGTAATCCATCTTGAATTAATTTTTGTATAAGGAGTAAGGAAAGGATCCAGTTTCAGCTTTCTACTTATGACTAGCCACTTTTCCCAGCACCATTTATTAAATAGGGAATCCTTTCCCCTTTTCTTGTTTTTGTCAGATTTGTCAAAGATCAGATGGCTGTAGATGTGTGGTATTATTTCTGAGGGCTCTGTTCTGTTGCATTGGTCTATATCTCTGTTTTGGTACCAGTACCATGCTGTTTTGGTTACTGTAGCCTTGTAGTATAGTTTAAAGTCAGGTAGCATGATGCCTCCAACTTTGTTCTTTTGGCTTAGGATTGTCTTAGCAATGCAGGGTCTTTTTTGGTTCCATATGAACTTTAAAGCAGTTTTTTCCAATTCTGTGAAGAAAGTCATTGGTAGCTTAATAGGGATGGCATTGACTCTATAGATTACCTTGGGCAGTATGGCCATTTTCACAATATTGATTCTTCCTATCCATGGGCATGGAATGTTCTTCCATTTGTTTGTGTCCTCTTTTATTTCACTGAGCAGTGGTTTGTAGTTCTCCTTGAAGAGGTCTTTTATATCCCTTGTAAGTTGGATTCCTAGGTGTTTTATTCTCTTTGAAGCTATTGTGAATGGGAGTTCATTCGTGATTTGGCTCTCTGTTTGTGTGTTATTGGAGTATAAGAATGCTTGTGATTTTTGCACATTGATTTTGTATCCTTAGACTTTGCTGGAGTTGTTTATCAGCTTAAGGAGGTTTTGGGCTGAGACGATGGGGTTTCTAAATATACCATCATGTCATCTGCAAGCAGGGACAATTTGACTTCTTTCCCTAACTGAATACCCTTGATTTCTTTCTCTTGCCTGATTGCCCTAGCCAGAACTTCCACCACTATGTTGAATAGGTGAGAGAGGGCATCCCTGTCTTGTACCAGTTTTCAAAGATAATGCTTCCAGTTTTTGCCCATTCAGTATGCTATTGGCTGTGGGTTTGTCATAAATAGCTCTTATTATTTTGAAATATGTCCCATCAACACCTAGTTTGTTGAGAGTTTTCAGCATGAAGGGCTGTTGATTTTGTCAAAGGCCTTTTCTGCATCTGTTGAGATAATCATGTGGTTTTTGTCTTTGGTTCTGTTTATATGCTGGATTATGTTTATTAATTTGCATATGTTGAATCAGCCTTGCATCCCAGGGATGAAGCCCACTTGATCATGGTGGATAAGCTTTTTGATGTGCTGCTGAATTCAGTTTGCCAGTGTTTTATTGAGGATGTTTGCATTTATGTTCATCAGGGATATTGGTCTAAAATTCTCTTTTTTTGCTATATCTCTGCCAGGATTTAGTATCCGAATGATGTTGGCCTCGTAAAATGAGTTAGGGAGGATTCCCTCTTTTTCTATTGATTGAAATAGTTTCAGAAGGAATGGTACCAGCTCCTCCTTGTACCTCTGGTAGAATTCGGCTGTGAATCCGTCTGGTCCTGGACTTTTTTTGGTTGGTAGGCTATTCATTATTGCCTCAATTTCAGAGCCTGCTGTTGGTCTATTCAGGGATTCAACTTCTTCCTTGTTTAGTCTTGGGAGAGTGTAAGTGTCCAGGAAATTATCCATTTCTTCTAGGTTTTCTAGTTTATTTGCGTAGAGGTGTTTATAGTATTCTCTGATGGTAGTTTGTATTTCTGTGGGGTCAGTGGTGATATACCTTTTATCATTTTTTATTGCATCTATTTGATTCTTTTCTCTTTTCATCTCTATTAGCCTTGCTAGGGATCTATCAATTTTGTTGATCTTTTCAAAAAACCACCTCCTGGATTCATTGATTTTTTTGGAGGGTTTTTGTATCTCTATCTCCTTCGGTTCTGCTCTGATCTTAGTTATTTCTTGCCTTCTGCTAGCTTTTGAATGTGTTTGCTCTTGCTTTTCTAGTTCTTTTAATTGTGATGTTAGGGTGTCAATTTTAGATCTTCACTGGTTTCTCTTGTGGACATTTAGTCTATAAATTTCCCTCTACACACTGCTTTAAATGTGTCCCAGAAATTCTGGTATGTTGTATCTTTGTTCTCATTGGTTTCAAAGAACATCTTTATTTCTGCCTTCATTTCGTTATGTACCCAGTAGTCACTCAGGAGCAGGTTGTTCAGTTTCTATGTAGTTGAGCGGTTTTGATTGAGTTTCTTAGTCCTGAGTTCTAGTTTGATTGCATTGTGGTCTGAGAGACAGTCTGTTATAATTTCTGTTCTTTGACATTTGCTGAGGAGTGCTTTACTTCCAACTATGTGGTCAATTTTGGAATAAGTGCAATGTGGTGCTCAGAAGAATGTATATTCTGTTGATTTGGGGTGGAGAGTTCTGTAGATGTCTATTAGGTCCACTTGGTACAGAGTTGAGTTCAATTCCTGGATATCCTTGTTATCTTTCTGTCTGGTTGATCTGTCTAATGTTGACAGTGGGGTGTTAAAATTTCCCATTATTATTGCATGGGGGTCTAAGTCTCTTTGTAAGTCTCTAAGGACATGCTTTATGAACCTGGGTGCTCCTGTATTGGGTGCATACATATTTAGGATAGTTAGCTCTTCCTGATGATTGATCCCTTTACCATTATGTAATGGCCTTCTTTGTCTCTTTTGATCTTTGATGGTTTAAAGTCTGTTTTATCAGAGACTAGGATTGCAACCCCTGCTTTTTTTTTGTTTTCCATTTGCTTGGTAGATCTTCCTCCATCCCTTTATTTTGAGCCTATGTGTGTCTCTGCATGTGAGATGGGTCTCCTGAATACAGTAAACTGATGGGTCTTGACTCTTTATCCAATTTGCCAGTCTGTGTCTTTTAATTGGACCATTTATTCCATTTGCATTTAAGGTTAATATTGTTAAGTGTGAACTTGATCCTGTCTTTATGATATTAGCTGCTTATTTTGCTCGTTAATTGATGCAGTTTTTTTCCTAGCATCAACGGACTTTACATTTTGAAATGTTTTTGCAATGGCTGGTACCTATTTTTCCTTTCCATGTTTAGTGTTTCCTTCAGGATCTCTTGTAGGGCAGGCTTGGTGCTGACAAAATCGCTAAGCATTTGCTTGTCTCTAAAGGATTTTATTTCTCCTTCACTTATGCAACTTTGTTTGGCTGGATATGAAATTCTGGGTTGAAAATTCTTTTCTTTAAGAATTTTGAATATTGGCCACTACTCTCTTCTGGCTTGGAGAGTTTTTGCCGAGAGATCTGCTGTTAGTCTGATGGGCTTCCCTTTGTGGGTAACCTGACCTTTCTCTCTGGCTGCCCTTAACATTTTTTCCTTCATTTCAACTTTCGTGAATCTGACAATTATGTGTCTTGGAATTGCTCTTCTCGAGGAATATCTTTGTGGTGTTCTCTGTATTTCCTCAATTTGAATGTTGGCCTGCCTTACTTGGTTGGGGAAGTTCTCCCGGATGATATCCTGAAGAGTGTTTTCCACCTTGGTTCCATTTTCTCTGTCACTTTCAGGCACACCAATGAGATGTAGGTTTGGTCTTTTCATATAATCCCATATTTCTTAGAGACTTTGTTCATTTCTTTTTACTGTTTTCTCTACACTTCTCACTTCATTTCATTCATTTGATCTGGTATCGCTGACACTCTTTCTTCCAGTTGATCGAGTTGGTTACTGAAGCTTGTGCATTCGTCACATAGTTCTCGTGTTATGATTTTCATCTCTATCAGTTCTTTTAAGTACTTCTCTACATTGGCTATTCTAGTTAGCCATTTGTCAAATCTTTAAGGTTTTTAGTTTCATTGCGCTGGTTACGTAGTTCCTCCTTTAGGTCTGAGAAGTTTAATTGACTGAAGCCTTCTTCTGTCAACTCATCAAAGTCATTCTCCATCCAGCTTTGTTCTGTTGCTAGTGATGAGCTGTATTCCTTTGGAGGAGGAGATGTGTTCTGATTGTTTGAATTTCCAGCTTTTCTGCACTGCTTCTTCCCCATCTTTGTGGTTTTATCTGCCTTTGGTCTTTGATGATGGTGACATATGATGGGGTTTTGGTGTGGGTGTCCTTTCTGTTTGTTAGTTTTCCTTCTAACAGTCAGGACCCTCAGCTTCAGGTCTGTTGGAGTTTGCTTGAGGTCCACTCCAGACACTGTTTGCCTGGGTATCAGCAGCAGAGGCTGCAGAAGATAGAATATTGCTGAACAGCAGGTGTTGCTGTCTGATTCTTGCTCTGGAAGCTTCGTTTCAAGGGTGTACCCAGCCGTGTGAGGTGTGAGGTTCAGTCTGCACCTAGTGGTGGATGTCTCCCAGCTAGGCTACTCAGGAGTCAGGGACCCACCTTAGCAGGCAGTGTGTCCGTTCTCAGGTCTCAACCTCCATGCTGGGAGATCCACTGCTCTCTTCAAAGCTGTCAGACAGGGACATTTACCTCTGCTGAGGTTTCTCCTGCTTTTTATTTAGCTATGCCCTGTCCCCAGAGGTGGAGTCTACAGAGGCAGGCAGGCCTCCTTGAGCTGTGGTGGGCTCCACCCAATTCGAGCTTCCAGGCTGCTTTGTTTACCTACTTAAGCCTCAGCAATGGCAGGCGCCCATCACCCAGCCTCGCGGGCTCCTTGCAGTTAGATCACAGACTGCTGTGCTAGTAATGAGGGAGGCTCCGTGGGTGTGGGACTCTCTGCACCAGGTGTGGGATATAATCTCCTGGTGTGCCATTTGCTAAGAGCCTTGCTTATGTGCAATATTAGCGTGGGAGTTACCCGATTTTCCAGGTGTTGTGTGTCTCAATTTCCTTTGGCTAGGAAAAGGAATTCCCCTCCCCCTTGTGCTTCTCAGGTGAGGTGATGCCTCACCCTGCTTCAGCTCTCACTGGTTGGGCTGCACCTGCGGACCAGCACCAACTGTCCGACATGCCCCAGTGAGATGAACCCGGTACTTCAGTTGAAAATGCAGAAATCTCCCGTCTTCTGTGTCGCTCACACTGGGAGCTTGAGGCTGGGGCTGTTCCTATTCGGCCATCTTGGGCACACTCCCGGAGTTGAACCTTTGAATAGACCAATAGCAGGGTCCAAAATTGAGACAATAATTAGTAGCCTACCAACCAGAAAAAGTCCAGGATCAGATGAATTCACAGCCGAATTCTACCAGAGGTACAAGGAGGAGCTGGCACCATTCCTTCTGAAACTATTCCAATCAATAGAAAAAGAGGGAATCTTCCCTAACTCATTTTATGAGGCTAGTGTCATCCTGATACCTAAGCCTGGCAGAGACACAACAAAAAAATAGGAATTATAGGCCAATATCCCTGATAAACATTGAAGTAAAAATCCTCAATAAAATACTGGCAAACTGAATCCAGCAGCACGTCAAAAACTTATCCACTACGATCAAGTTGGCTTCATCCCAGGGATGCAAGGCTGGTTCAACATATGCAAATCAATAAACGTAATCCATCACATAAACAGAACAAATGACAAAAACCACAAGGTTATCTCAATAGATGCAGAAAAGGCCTTTGACAAAATCAACAGCCCTTCATGCTAAAAATACTCAGTAAACTAGGTATTGATGGAGCATATCTCAAAATAATAAGAGCTGATTATTACAAACACACAGCCAATAGCATACTGAATGGGCAATAACTTGTAGCATTCTGTTTGAAAACTGAGACAAGAAAAGGATGCCCTCTCTCACCACTCCTATTCATCATAGTATTGGAAGTTCTGGCTAGGGCAATCTTTCTTTCTTTCTTTTAATATGTCTTTTTCTAATTTTAATTTTAATATGTGTTTCTTTCTTTCAGTATGATGTATCATATTTTTTTTCCCTATGATAAGCCATTGTGGCATATCTGGCATGAATCCACCTTGATCATAGTGAATATTCTTTTCAGTGTGTTGTTGAATTTGCTTTGCTAGTGTCTTTTAAGGATTTTTATATCGATATTTATTAGATATATTGGTCTGTAGTTTGTGTGTATGTGTGTGTTCTTGTTTGGTTTTGGAATCAGGTTATGCTAACCTTGCAAAATTAGTTTGGAAATATTTTTTCTTTTAATTCTGGAATAGTTTGAGTAGAGTTAATATTAATTCTTCTTTAAATGTTTGACAGAATTCTGTAGTTAAGCTATCATATTCTGGGCTTTCTTTTGATGCAATAGCTTTCTGTACTGATTTAATCTTCTCACTCTATATCTGTTATATTTTCTATTTCCTCATAATTTAATATTAGAAGGTTGTATGTCTCTGGAAATTTATCCAATTATTCTTTTATTAAATTTAGTTACATATAGTTGTTCATAACAGCTTCTTATGATCCTTTGTATTTCTTTAATATTATCTGAAATGTCTCTTTTTTACCTCTGATTTTATTTGAGTGTTCTCCCTTTTTACTTCAGTATTCTTGCTAAAAGTTCATCAATTTTCTTTTTTCTTTTCAAATACCAATTCTTTTTTTATGTTTTGAATTGCTTCTCAGTCTCTATTGCATTTATTTCTGTGCTGAGGTTTATTATTTTCTTCTTTCTATTAATTTTGATTTTATTATTTCTTGCTTTTACAGAAGTGAGGGTTATCATTTAGTTACAATTTTAGGTTAAACTTAAGAACTAATCAATATTAAATTAATTTTTGTTTTTACTTCTACCAGCAGTTCAAGGTGTACTAAAGATAAAAAAAATCAATCATCCAAAGTTCAAAGTCTTAGTACATAATTGGTGAGGAGCTTGCACTTTGGTTTACAAAATCTTTAGATTCTTAGCTTTCAACTGCGTTTTCAAAGAGCCTAGCAATGGATCTCTTCATCATCCTGGTGATTTGTCTTTCTTGTCTGATTCTTCTTTCTCTGTGGAACCGAAGCTATGCCAAAGGGAAGCTTCCACCTGGCCCAACTCCTCTCCCCGTTATCGGAAATATTCTACAGTTAAATACTAAGAACATCAGCAAATCCATAAGCATGGTAAGTATGACTAATTTTCCTTTAGTTTTCTGCAGTGAGTAAGTCAGATATCCCCATAACTAAGCAATATATGTCCCCAGATACCAAGTTTTAAAGAGATGCCTTTATAGAGATGTGTCCATTAGACACCCAGATATGCCTTTATAATGTAGACATATAGAAGAACATGCAATTGGTACATCCAAAAGAAATGAAGAAATCAGCAAGTTTGAGGCAAATAAGTGTTTACTCCAGAACGGATGTTTCAACTGGAAAGCAATTATAGACTGTATCACCTAAGAGAAATGTTGGAGATAAATGCTTGGTGCCACAAAGTGAAACTAGCACTCAGGCAAAAGTTTTCTCAGCAAGGCAATTTACTTCTTCAGAGGGGTGCTGCCTGCATCAATCACGATCACAAGAGTATAGTGAACAAAGGAGAGAAGGAGGTTTTATCTCTTCCATGTAGTCTCTACCTCTGTGTCACTCACCCCATGGACTACGGTCAGACCACACAATCTAAGCTGACCTGATTAGCTATTTGTGAATATTTTCTTAAATAAGGAAGGGAAGGGAGATGTGAATTACAGTGGTTT
Organism: Macaca fascicularis; assembly: GCF_037993035.2. Taxonomy (NCBI): domain Eukaryota; kingdom Metazoa; phylum Chordata; class Mammalia; order Primates; family Cercopithecidae; genus Macaca; species Macaca fascicularis. The sequence continues at coordinate 104,106,748 of NC_088383.1, read as the reverse complement.
TGGTGGGCCATGAAGTTTCAAAGGGTGGAATGGGTGCAGAGTGGGTAACTAAGTAAACAGAGGTGAGTTATTGATTAGAGCTGACAGGAAAGTAACTACGGGCAAGGAGGCATGGAGAACAAGAAAGTTGAGTTTGAGAACAAAGAACAAGGAAGTTAACAGGCTAAACCTTTGAAGAGAAATTCATTTTATGCAAGGAATATGGGGGCTTCCATTTATATAGGAACTCGTTTCAATTATATAAATTGTCAGATTTCTTCATTGGTAGATTAAGCAAATAATGCATCATCAGTCATTAGTACAAGAGTGCATTTGCATATTTGAATCAGATGTAACTTATATACAAAGTTTTCTTGTATTGTATATTGTTGAGAGCCCAGTTATTTGTGAAGAAAATGTTTTTCACAATTCCTTATTGACGTCAAAGTTTATCAGCAGTTCAACACGGCAGTAGTTGCTCAAGATGTGAGTCATTCCTGCCACCCGTGGAACATTACTAAGATCATTGATCCATGTTATGATTGTTGACATTGCCAGGAGCAGAAATTCTTTGTCAATATTGTAATCCAGGTTGCTTTAACTCTTCTTTGGTAAATGCTAGTGAAAATGGAACAGCTTTCAGTTTTCTAAATAAGCACCGATTTACAGTGTCACAGCACCACGTTTTCATAAAGCATATATGAATTGAAGTCAAGGGAATTACTAAGGGTTCAGATCTTTCATATTTCATACTGTAGTTCTCAATAAATGAGTAACTTCTCTACTCCAAGTTGTTTACATAGCAGTTGCTCTCTAAAGCCTGAAGAATGATGTGGAATCTGTCTTTCTCTTAAGAAAGCCAGTTACTGGAATACTGCTTCTGGAAGCTCATTCTTCCTATGCCTTGGCTTTGAATTGAAAGAGATTGTGTCAGCACCCCAGCTCATCTATTGATTATTTAAATTCACAGATTTAAGCAGGATTAAAACCTCTCTTCGCTTTAATTTCCATTTCTTGAAGATGTAAATAAGAAAGATTTTGCACAGGTTACTTAAGTACACCACATTTTCTATAAGTAATTAAATACCTCCTTGCATGGTGCATGTGAGTTTCAATGGCAAAAGAAAATTTAAAGTGACCCCATCATTAAGGAACTTACAGTTTAGAGGATAGGAATATATTTATGAAACAACAATGCAAGTAAAGGTATGATTACAAACTGTGTAACAGGGACATGGTAGAAAGAGACCATGTAATTTCAAGGGACTAACCAGTTAGAGGAGCATTCAGGCATTCAGCAAAGGGTTCTCTGAGTAATTGAAGTTGGAGCTGATAATTGTAAGAATGATTAGGAATTAAACATATCAAATATCAACAAAACCCAATTTCACATGTTTTTAATCTGGGGGAGAATTGCTTCTGTTGATGAAAAGAGTCAAACTGCAAAATACTTGAAGAGATTTATTCTGAGCAAATGTGAGTGACTATGACCCATGACACAGCCGTCAGGAGATCCCGAGAATATGTGCCCATGGTGGTCAGGGCACAGTTTGGTTTTATACATTTATACGTTTGAGTATGTACACATGAGACTCCTGTCAATACATTTAAGATATACATTGGTTTGGCCCAGAAAGGTGGGATAACTCGAAGCAGTGGGAGAGGGGTTGCTTCCATGATATCCAGAGTTTAAAATTTTGTGATTGACGATTGGGTGAAAGAGTTATTGTTAATAGAGAGGAATGTCTGGTTTATGATAAGAGTTGTGGGGACCAAGGTTTTATCATGCAGATGAAGCTTCCAGGCAGCAGTCTTCAGAGAGAATAGATGGTAATTGTTTCTTATCAGAGTTAAGGTCTGCCTTAATGTTAAATGTTGGTCAGCTTTTGCTGAATTGCAAAAGGGAAGAGGGCATAATGAGGCATGTTCAATGCCCCCTTCCCATGATGGCATGAATCAGTTTTTCAGGTTAAATTTGGAGGGACCTGGCCTAGAGAGGAAGTCTGTTTAAATTGCTGGTGGTAAGGGAGTGGGGCCAGCTAGCGGTGAGAGGGGTGCTTTGAATTTTATTTTTGGTTTATACTTCTCTCCCTAAGACCCTGAAAAGAGGACAAAAGTGTTTGTAGTTCAGAGACTAAGTAAGAATATGGTACAAGCTGAGAGTAGAGAGGGATGCAGGGGACAAGATATGCAGGCTGTGCAAGGATGTAAAAAACACTTGTTTTTGTCATAAGATCAATATGGGCCGAGCCTGGTGGCTCACACCTGTAATCCCAGCACTTTGGGAAGTGGAGGCAGGAGGATCACCTGAGGTCGGGAGTTCGAGACCAGCCTGACCAACATGGAGAAACCCCGTCTCCACTAACAGTACAAAATTAGCAGGGTATGGTGGCACATGCCTGTAATCCCAGCTACTTGGGAGACTGAGACAGGAGAATCACTTGAACTCGGGCGGTGGAGGTTGCGGTGAGCAGAGATCCTACCGTTGCAGTCTAGCCTGGGCAATAAGAGTGAAACTCTGTCTCAAAAAAAAAGGAAAGAAAAAAAGAGCAATGTGATACCATTAACATGCTTAAAGGACAGTCAGGTTAACATCTTCCTTGTGAAAAGGTCACTATAGTTTGTAGAATGAATTTTTAGGTTGGCAAAAAAAGTTCTACACTAGAAAAGTTGAAATATTGTAAGTCCTATATCATTTAGGATACCACATAAGCTGATATTACAGAAAGATGATGCTGAAAGAAGATAGGAGATTATTTCTATCTCACACAAGAAACTCTAGGTGCTCGCTGTCAGCTTGCCTCTCTCCATGATGCCATTAAGAGAACCAGTTTTGTTTTTTTTTAAATCTTTGTAGTTCTAGTATCTTCTGCCTCTAGACTATTTTTCTCATTTGCATGGTCATAGTAGGGGCATCTCCATGCTATTATTTCAACCCATGGGTAGGGGCAGAAATGAAGGGGAAGCAATTGTCTGTTATGCACAAATGTCGAATTTTATCACAACACCGTGCTTACGTGAGTTCATGGAAACTGAGTCACATGGCTGCATCTAGCTTTGAGTGAAGCTGGGAAATATGTATGACCACATTGCTATGTTATCATGCATTATAAAAATATGGCAGTATCTTGTGCTAAAAGTAAATTTATCAAGAATGAACAATGATGGACAATTATGAGACTACACATGAGGCAAAGTAGATGGACTTCTCTTAACCCAAAGAAGAAACACAGAATTTACTGTAATTGTAAGAAGATAGGAGAAAGTTGGCACAATTATTAATTTGGCATAAAAATTTAATAAAATAATAGGAACAAAATGTATAATATAGCCCCTGTGATATAGTAGGGGCTGAACAAGAAATAAATATTGAAGCTGATACTAACACTAATAGAATTGTTACTAATAAAATGATGATAATTACTATTCAAATACTTTCTTTTTATCAAATAATTGATTCTAAAGAATTAAATTTTATATACTTGGTGGAGAAGTATTAAAACATCTTTCTGGCAAGTTTAAAAATGTTTCCCTAAGCTATCTACATTTTATTTTTGAAATTTACACTTTATTTGCATCTGCTATTCTTTTTGCAGCTAGCAAAAGATTATGGCCCTGTGCTCACTGTTTATTTTGGCATGAAGCCAACTGTGGTGTTACATGGATACGAAGCAATTAAGGAAGCACTGATTGATCAGGGAGAAGTATTTTCTGGCCGAGGGAGTTTTCCAGTGGCAGAAAAAATTACCCAAGGATTCGGTATGCTTCCCTTTGGGGTATGTGTGTGGGTCTGTAAGTTGTAAAAATTTGAAAAATTTGAAGAAATTGAGAAATCGTAAGTATTAAAAAAATTTATGAAACACACTTTTCGTATTTTCTATCTGAGGCTAAGAATAATTTTTCTATAAAGGATCATTAATCTATATTTAAAATCTGTGAAAGTGACACAATGTCCCTGTTAAACATTATATTCATGATAACAAGCCATCTAGTCACTAATTTTTCACGAATTTGTTACAAAGAGAAGTTCATCATAAATTATGGTCAGTTGAAAAAATAGAAAAGCAATAGAGAGATGAGAGAGAGAAGGAATATTACTTAGTTATCTTATTCACCAAATATTTTGCTGCCGGGTCTTAGTCATGGATACCCAGAGATTATTTTAGGAAGCTTGAATAGTGTGCATGGAACCACATGAGTTTGGAATATTTCTATCCTCACCTTCAAATATGATTCTAAAAAAGCATGAGCAATATTAGAATACAACAGAAGAAAAAGCATAAAGCAAACGTATGTTCTGAAAACATCATGGAGAAACATGATCAGAGTATGAGTATGTATCAGAATTGATATTAGAAAAAGTTTTTTTGATTAAGTGCTGGAAATTTCTTTTATTTGTTTTTGGAGCTAGCCTTAAACTATCAAGTCTTCTGGTGGATCACAGGGTTCTGGCAAACAGAGATATGACCTGAACGGGGTTCTGACTTCTTCTGAACTGTTTTCTTTTTTTTTTTCTTTCTTTTTTTTTTAAATCATGTCAGCCCCTTTATTTATTTATTTATTTTTAAATTTATTTATTTATTTTTTTATTATTATTATACTTTAAGTTCTAGGGTACATGTGCATAACGTACAGGTTTGTTACATATGTATACTTGTGCCACGTTGGTGTACTGCACCCATCAACTCGTCAGCACCCATCAACTCATCATTTACATCAGGTATAACTCCCAATGCAATCCCTCCCACCTCCCCCCTCCCCATGATAGGCCCCGGTGTGTGATGTTCCCCTTCCCGAGTCCAAGTGATCTCGTTGTTCAGTTCCCACCTATGAGTGAGAACATGCGGTGTTTGGTTTTCTGTTCTTGTGATAGTTTGCTAAGAATGATGGTTTCCAGCTACATCCATGTCCCTACAAAGGACACAAACTCATCCTTTTTTATGGCTGCATAGTATTCCATGGTGTATATGTGCCACATTTTCTTCATCTAGTTGGTCACTGATGGACATTTGGGTTGATTCCACGTCTTTGCTATTGTGAATAGTGCCGCAATAAACATACGTGTGAATGTGTCTTTATAGCAGCATGATTTATAATCCTTTGGGTATAGACCCAGTAATGGGATGGCTGGGTCATATGGTACATCTAGTTCTAGATCCTTGAGGAATCGCCATACGGTTTTCCATAATGGTTGAACTAGTTTACAATCTCACCAACAGTGTAGAAGTGTTCCTATTTCTCCACATCCTCTCCAGCACCTGTTGCTTCCTGACTTTTTAATGATTGCCATTCTAACTGGTGTGAGATGGTATCTCATTGTGGTTTTGATTTGCATTTGTCTGATGGCCAGTGATGATGAGCATTTTTTCATGTGTCTGTTGGCTGTATGAATGTCTTCTTATGAGAAATGTCTGTTCATATCCTTTGCCCACTTTTTGATGGGGTTGTTTGTTTTTTTCTTGTAAATTTGATTGAGTTCTTTGTAGGTTCTGGATATTAGCCCTTTGTCAGATGAGTAGATTGCAAAAATTTTCTCCTATTCTGTAGGTTGCCTGTTCAGTCTGATGGTAGTTTCTTTTGCTGTGCAGAAGCTCTTTAGTTTAATGAGATCCCATTTGTCAATTTTGGCTTTTGCTGCCGTTGCTTTTGGTGTTTTACACATGAAGTCTTTGCCCATGCCTATGTCCTGAATGGTACTACCTAGGTTTTCTTCTAGGGTTTTTATGGTATTAGGTCTAACATTTAAGTCTCTAATCCATCTTGAATTAATTTTCATATAAGGAGTAAGGAAAAGATCCAGTTTCAGCTTTCTACTTATGACTAGCCAATTTTCCCAGCACCATTTATTAAATAGGGAATCCTTTCCCCATTTCTTGTTACTCTCAGATTTGTCAAAGATCAGATGGCTGTAGATTTGTGGTATTATTTCTAAGGGCTCTGTTCTGTTCTGTTGGTCTATATCTCTGTTTTGGTACCAGTAGCATGCTGTTTTGGTTACTGTAGCCTTGTAGTATAGTTTGAAGTCAGGTAGCGTGATGCCTCCAGCTTTGTTCTTTTGACTTAGGATTGTCTTGGAGATGTGGGTTCTTCTGCACTGTTTTCTAAGAGGCTCCCTGGAAATGTTTCCTATGAGCCTATTTTTTCCCCTTGATCTGGTCTTGACTCTGGCAGCCTAATATTGAACTTCTTTGATGTTTCCTTCCATATTTCATGGGTAAGATTTAACAAATAGAGGGGAAATGTTGAAATGAGACTAGCTGTCTGTTTAATGACTGTACCCCTTATCTGAGAAATGATTATCAGGAGATATCTTCCAATGAAAAAGTGCTGTCTCACATTCTCCTGATAATTCCCTCTTCTTGTTATTTCTCTTAAAATTAACTTACAATTTGAAAAGCCAGCCCTGAAAATTTAAGCTATGACCAGGACTCACCATGTTTATTGCTGCAGGATCATGAGCAAGCATTTTGCCTTTATGATTTTTAGCATCCCGTAAAACGGGACAAAGCCTTCAGTTTACAGAATTATTCTGAGGTTTAGTGCAGCTGGTGGATTAAGAATAGTTTAGCAATATGCAAAATTAAGAATCCTGACCGTTAAATAGTAGTTTAGGTTCAAAGAGGAGGCAGGTGTGATGAAGGGCTCAACGTGAATCACTGAAGCTGACACCATTATATTTACATCCTGCTGAAATGTCAATATCAGCTCCTGAGATGAGAACTGTCAGCTCGTATTCATGACAATGAAGAATATTTTCTCTCTCTGTTTTTTCTTTTGTGTTGATAGGAGTTATTTTTAGCAATGGAGAAAGATGGAAGCAAATTCGGCGTTTCTCTCTCATGGTTTTGAGGAATATGGGAATGGGGAAGAAAACAATTGAAGACCGAATTCAAGAGGAAGCCTTGTGTCTGGTGGAAGCATTAAAAAAAACCAATGGTGTTTATTTCTTCATATAATTAACACTAATAGTTTGGGTAGAACAAATGGTATTGTAAATAGACTACAGAATATGATGATGGCTGAAGTATCATAGTTTACTTTTTGCTCACATAACAGAATTAGGAGGTGAAGTGTTTGGAATAACAGTCTTTTTAGGTACCAGGTTAATTGGGCTTTGATATCTTCAGCAAATGTCTTTGAATATCATCAATGGTTCATATCTCTGTGTGATACAGGAAGGAGAAAAGAGCAAGTTAAAAAGCAAATACTTTAGACCAGGCATAGAAGTGGCACACATAACTTCTCTCATGTGTGCCACTTAGTAACAAGGCCACACCTAACTGCCAGAGAAGCTGGAAACTGTGGTTTACTCTGTGCACAGGAAGAAAAGAACATGGATTTTGGCAATCAGCTATGAGTCTTGGCCACATACACTTAAAAAATTAGGTAACTTTTCTAGGAAAGTGTTTAAGAACAATACAGGGGTTGCCAATTACCCCCAAAGTGTGGGGCTGCCATTCACCTCTCATAATGGAGTGTGGATATGAAGAGATGGTACTGCAGCAGCACAGATCTCTGCAGTGCGTAGATGTGTGTGTGCACCTGCAGGGCTGGGAGAGCAGGTGGAAGAGAAAGGGCTAGGCAGGGCAAGCAAGGGGTAAGATCATAAGATATATGTGGTTTTATAATGTCGTGTATTGAATGAATATTTTTATGTGTTTAACTAAATGTTTTTCAAGAACATTATTAGCTGGATAGTACAGTAGTCCATTATTTTGGACACACCAGAGTTTATTTAACGAATCCTCTGTTTTGGCCAGATAGGTTGATTCTAGTTTTTCCTGCTCTTAATATACAAGAATGAAACCCATACTAATTATTGTAAATCTCTGACTACTTTCTTTGAATAAAATTTGGAAATAGAATTAGTCAAGCAATGAATATTGAATTTTGGCACATATTATCTGTGAAATTATTTGTATCCTTAATTTGTATTGAAGCAGAACTTGTTATTAACTCGTTCAACTTTTCCCATGGCGAATATGGCCTTCTCTGAACTCCCTGACCTTTAGTCGTCCAAAATCTGCTTAATTCCACTTCCTTGTAGGGACCTCACACTCTTGGGGAAGCCCATTTAATCACTAATAACACTAACAGTTGGAAGTTATTTCCACAGGTTGAGCAGAGCTAATTTACATAGTAACTTCTAATTTTTGATCTGAGCTTGCATTGTCCTTCTAGAGTTATGGTGTTGTGGTTGTCACCACACAGAGGCAGGAGGGACCTACCTATCATCCAAAATCTGGTTTAGATGATTACAATAGGGATGCCACACAAACACCAATAGGATATGAAAGGTTTGTTACTCACATAATATTGCTTTCAATGAAGATCAGGCTGACACCCAACCAGGTCCAAAATGACACTGAAAGAGCAGCAGGAGGATAGTGGCATGAGGTTTTCATGGCAATTAGGGTTTAGGGCTGGGTTGAAGTTTCCTGTGTGCAGGTCAGGGCTTGTGTGGCTTAAACTGCCTATTTGTGTTAATGGAAGGAACTGTTACATATTTTTTTTAAAGCATTTCCAGATGTGGGTACAAGGGGAAGAGTTCAGGGTGAGTCTTATAAAACTTCTAGCAATCAAACATCCAAAAATGGAGCCATGCTCTTTATTGCATATACGAAGTCTATTTCTACCCACAATGTAGTTTTTCAAATATGTAACTATAATTCCAATTTCTCTCATTATTTTTATCTTTTACAAAAAAAGACAACCAAATTTTTCAACTCTGTTTTCCATGTTGTGTTTCAAGTTTCTTCAGTATTTTGATTTTCTTTTTAAGTTGTTTAGTTTTCTGTTGGCATCATGAGGATGTATCAACAGTGATAATTAAATTCCATACATTAAAAAATATTTTAAATGGCCTCTTTTTATTTTGTATTCCTTCTTGTGAATTAGAACATTTTGGAAAATGATATAAATAGGAGACTTCTTGGGGCAAAATTATCAAATAAAATGGACTGGATTAGACAGTTTTATTTGGATAAATACAGCAAATTTTATTTTAAGCATTTGAAGTTTATTGTAATGGTGGCATGTCCAGGTAGGTTTTATTTCTAGAAGATCTTAGAAGTCAATCATTTCCAATTATTTTAAGCAGTCAATTTTAGATTTATATGAAAATTGTGTTTTAACTTCTGACTGGCATTGTTTGTAGCATCTCCCTGTGATCCCACTTTTCTTCTGGGTTGTGTTCCCTGCAATGTCATCAGCTCCATCATTTTCCAGAATCGTTTTGATTACAGGGATCAGAAATTTCTAACCTTGATGAAGTATTTTAATGAAAACTTTGAAACTGTGAGCAGCCCCTGGATACAGGTAAGGCCAAGGTTCTTTTTAGAATGTGTAATAGTTTTCTAGCTCATCTATAGCTCATGCCTACCCCATCTCTCTGCCCTATTTAAAAATGTCCAAAGCAATGCTTATCAAACTATCGTTTGCAACACATTAGTGAGTTATCAAATCAATCTAATGTGATACAATAAAATTGAAAATATGAAGTAAGGTAGAATAGAAAAAAATACATAATCTCAGAGTGCTACATTTATAGTAAGATTTGTTTAGATGAAACTTTTTTTGTTTGTTTTTAGATCGTCAGATATAGAGGGTAGTGATTTAAGATGTATTTCTTATTAAAGTACACTGTCAGAAAATGTCAGTAACCTATGTTTTACAATCACTAACAACTAAAATTCTATACTGATCATAAGTTCCTGATGTGACATACCTTCAAAGGACCCTAGAGAAAAAATAGTCTAATGTCTCTTATTTACTGGAATGGGAAACTGACGCAGAGCTATTAGGCATATTTTTCAAAATAGCCTAGCTAAGAAAATGAACATCAAAATCTAGAATCTAGAATTCCTGATTCCTGATTCTGTATCTAGTTTGATTTAAGCTACAAGCCTGAATATATTATGTGGATGTGTTCCAAAGGTATTAGGTCATTGGGGTGTTTTCTAAATTAAAGCATGTTCTGTAAGCTCTAGGACCAGCAAAAACATGAGTCAGGAAAATATGCACATTCTTTGGGGTGTAATATTTAAATTATATATATATATATGTATATGTGTATGTTTGTGTTTTTTTATATATATGTATACGCTAAGTGATTTGGGCAGTTTCTTAATCTTTCAGATGTACTATTTCCTCATTACAACAAACGAGTATGAGTCTTCAAAATTTTTAGACTATCCCCTGGTAAAACATATATTGTGTATACTGGTGCAAACACAGGGTATTAGCTCTGAGATCACTAGTTTGGTGTCTTCGAATTGTTGATTAACCTTATGAACTTCAATTTGCTCATCTGAAGAGAGGTGACAACAGGGGTAATTTCTTGACTTCCTTCAGAGAGTTATGGTTAGGAAATCAACGTGATTGGCCTTGAAGTTGCTTTGTAACCTGTGCATACTGTCTCTGCCTACTTTTTCAGTGCTCTCTCCTTCAGATTCAGAATGCATTCCTGTGCAGGAAGCATGTCTATTCATCTTTATCTACTTAGCATATAACCAGTGTCTGATAAATGATAAGGACCAGTGTTTGGTGAATGAATTAATGATGGATTCTTCCTCCTTTCAGCTCTACAATGCTTTCCCCTTTTTACGGGTTCTCCCAGGAAGTCATAATGTGATATTTAAAAATTTTGCTCTCCAAAGAAGTTTTATTTTGGAGAAAGTAAAAGAACATCAGGAATCTCTGGACATCAATAACCCTCGAGACTTTATTGACTATTTTCTGATTCGAATGGAAAAGGTAGAATGTAATTCTGATTTGCTACTTTATCTTTATGGGTGTCGTGACTCATTGATATGCTTTGATTTTCCCGGTGAAACTGAGATATGAAAACAAATGCTATATCCTAAAGTGTATTAATTGTTTATGCAACATATTACCTGTGTAAGCCATATTGCATGTGTCTGGATATTTCTAAGTTCTCACCCAAAGAGACTTAGGTTTTATGTTTACCATGTTAAAGCTGATTCCTTATCTGGGGGCTGATCAAAACATGCAAACACACACATGCACACATTCATTCAAGACTGATGATAACATATCATGGTTCCATGAAGAGAAGATGTAACAAATGAGGGAACACAGGAATGGATAGAAACCCAGACAGGGTTACTTTTGGGCAATCTCTAAGATATATTCATTTACAGATGAGGTAGGTTTGAGAAACTCTGACTTAGTTAAACAGGGAGGAGAAAATAGATCCAGGAGATGATGAGTACAGTAATCAAGTTTGTGAAATTTTCAAAGAGGCTCTAATGATTGTAATTGAAGAGCAGTCTTGGGTGTAATGACTGATGGAGTTGTAAATACTGCTGTAGTTTGGGTGTAATTAGTTCAAGAAACTTGAATGAAAAATTAGATATGATGAAATAGACAATAGATGCTAGAGTTGACAGTGATTAGCAGTGATGACTTAATCAAAAGTATGTTTAAAAAATTACAAAGGAACTGACTGGCTCTAGTGGGTCAGAAATTGAAGAATCAGAAAGTACTTGAATATTTGTGAGTCCGATGTTATTTTAAATTTGAAGCAATTCTAACAGTTCACCTAATATTATCTTCACCCATAGCACACTCTAAAGTCTGGCTTAATTGGCCAGGTACTGATGTTGTACTGAATAGTATTGTGTTACTTGAAAAGCTTTTTATTAAGTAATTGTAACATGTCATTGCTAGGAAAAACACAATAAAGAGTCTGAATTTACCATGGACAACTTGGTTGCTACTATATGGGATATGTTTAGTGCAGGAACAGAGACAACAAGCACCACAATGAGATATGGACTGTTGCTCCTGCTGAAGCACCCTGAGATCTCAGGTATGATCACAGATGATGGGCAGGATCAAATTTCAGGTAGAAACGGACAGAAAATACTGATAACCACCCCACAGTTTACCTGCCAACACAAGGTACAACAAAATTTCTCATCATTAGTACATCTACCTACTACTGGTTGGATTCAATTCAAATTAGTTCCTAGTATAAAAGGAGAATAAAATGTTTAAATAATGATAGAGATTTGAAAAGCAGAGGCCATTATTCTCCCTGCGATGGTATAGGATTCTTGATTTGGTTTGGAACAGATGCAGCAGTGCGGCATTGTTATTTTGAACAATGAGCTGTAGACTTCAATAGCAGTGGTTTTGAATTCTGATTCTACTAATAGGTGGCTGTCTTGACCTGCAGACACATGATTACTCTCCATATCTGTGATCCCTTATCTGTTCAAGGGGGATAATATGGGAAAGACCACATATTCCCTGAGCATCCTTAGGAAACTATTTACTTCTCTGGACTTGTTTCTTTGTAAAGTACATGAAATTATACCTACCACATAGAAGTTTTTTGAAGAATTATAAAGTAATATAATGAAGAGTGCAGTGTGTCTGTCCTATATTATGAATACCTTCTGAATAAATTTTAACTTGTTAAGTTTTTGTGCTGAATCAAGTTAATATCTCATTTCCTGAACTGCACTGTGTACTTCTTAGATTACTGAAACTTAAATATTTAAGATAAAAATGAAATACACAAAATGGTTAAACTACAAGGTCTTCAGTGATTCTTCAGGATCCCAGATCTCTGAGTCTGTCAAGAAAAAGTACACAGAGTAGGGAATCAAAGTTGAGGATTGAACGTCATGGTGCAATTGTATTTCATACCTGCATACCTGTGTCTAATGCGCTTTCAGTTTGCCCAAGAAACGTAAACTGTGTGTCCTTTTTTTTCTCTTATGGAGGTAGTGACACATAATTTTCCGTCATTGTCCTATCTCCAACTACAATGGGACAATGATGAAGGGATCCTACAAATGGTACTTCAAGTTTTTTTCTTCTCATAAATTCTGACTCCTGCCTTGCCAGCTAAAGTGCGGGAAGAAATTGATCATGTGGTCGGCAAAAACCGAAGTGTCTGCATGCAGGACAGAAGCCGGATGCCCTACACGGATGCTGTGGTGCATGAGATCCAGAGATATATTGACCTCATCCCCACCAGTGTGCCCCATGCAGTGACTCAAGACATTCGGTTTAGAGAATATCTTATTCCAAAGGTGAGAGATATTATGTCTATACCCTTCCTTGGGTGTCTTAGGCAATCAAATATCATAGCAGTAGAACTGTAGATTGCCTAATCTTCTACAGGTATGGCACACTCATAACTCAGGCATTCTACCCTGTAACCACATTCTTCTTTCCCTCTAGTTTTTGATACAAGTTTCTAAATATGATAGTGCCTAGACTCCCACAGGATTTTCCATGCTTTGATAGCTCCACACTCTGCCTGTCCATTAGCCCAGTGTGCTATCCTGTCCCTTCCTTTCAATTTTATGTTTTATTACTCTTACCAATTAACCTGTATCCTATATCCCACCCCTTCTCTACTGTCCCTATGACTTACTTGTGAAAAGTCCAACATAAAAGTCTCCTTCCTCCCTGCCTGATTATTGGCTACTGACCTGTGCTGGAAAGGACCATGCAGCCCAGCAGGTTGATATTGTTATCATCAATGCCAAATGTGGTGGTTTAATTTTTATCAATGCCAAAAGTATTGTCAATCTTACCCAACAATCCTGCTTTATAATCTAACTCAACTTGCTTCACCATACTCCACAATGACTTTCAACCTTGAACTCTTCTCAACCTTTCATTATCTTACTTTTAATAGGTGACCTGCTCTTCCATCTCACAGAAAAATTAGTCACCGGAAGTGGACTCCTCTAATGCTTTCCATTAGATTTACATACGTGGCTACATTTACAACCTTTGATTCTCTTTCATGTCAGTTGCTGTGACAGATGGGCTTTCTTTTGTTCTACTATAAGCTGTTTTAACTGTGGCATGGATCCCTTCTCTCTTACTTTTTCAATTATCTTCCTTAAGTAATTATTTCTTCTTCCTTCCTCTTCATCTTCTCCCTTCTTCCTGGCTCCTTTTTATCAGCCTGTGAGCATGATCAATTCTCTTTTATTTATGATTGACACTTAATAATTGTTCATATTTTTGGAGAAGAACATCATGTTTAGAAACATGTATGAGTTGTGTAATGATTAAATCAGGGTAATTAGTATCTCGATCACCTTGAACATTTATTATTTATTTGTGATGAGAGTGTTCAAGAACCTCTCTGTTAGCATTTTGAAATCCATTTGTATTAGTCTGTTTTCATGCTGCTGATAAAGACATACCTGAGACTGGGCAATTTGTAAAAGAAAGAGGTTTATTGGACTTACAATTCCACATTGCTGGAGAGGCCTCACAATCACGGTGGAAGGCAAGGAGGAGCAAGTTACATCTTACATGGATGGCAGCAGGCAAAGAGGAAGCTTGTGCAGAGAATCTCCTTTTTAAAACCATGAGATATGAGACCCACTCACTATCACAAAAACAACATGGGAAAGACCTACCCTCAGGATTCAGTCATCTTCCACCGGGTCCCTCCCATGAAACGTGGGAATTGTGGGAGCTACAAGATGAGATTTTGCTGGGGATACAGAGCCAAACCATATCATTCTGTCCCTGGCCCCTCCCAAATCTCATGTCTTCACATTTCAAAAGCAATCATGCCTTCCCAACTGTGCCACAAAGTCTTAACTCATTTCAGTATTAACTCAAGAGTCCACAATCCAAAGTCTCGCAAGAGATAAGGCAAGTCCCTTTGCCTATGAACTTGTAAAATCAAAAGCAAGTTAGTTACTGCCTAGATACAATGGGGGTACAGGCACTGGGCAAATCCAGCCATTCCAAATGGGAAAATTGGCCAAAACAAAAGGGCTTCAGGCCTCACACTAGTCTGAAATCCAGTAGGGCAGTCAAATCTTAAGGCTCCAAAATGATCTCCTTTGACTCCATGTGTCACATTCCAGTCATGCTGATGCAAAACATAGGTTCCCATAGTCTTGGGCAGCTCTGCCCCTGTAGTTTCTCAGCGTGCAGTCTCCCTCCCAGCTGCCTTCATGGGCTGGTGTTGAGTGTCTGCAGTTTTTCCAGGCACATGGTGCACGCTGTCAGTGTATCTACCATTCTGGAGTCTGAAAGATGGTGGCCCTTTTCTCACAGCTCCACTAGCTGGTGCCCCAGTAGGGACTCT